>NC_088684.1:97884831-98187255 GCF_028017835.1 Emys orbicularis
ATCTTATATCACAGAAGAATCACTGCCAAAATAGTAAGCACTTTGATGTTTAATACTGTCAAAGTCCTTAACAAATATTAACTAACCCTTGCAGCACTCCTCTTAAGCTAGCAATCCATTTTTATTCAAAGAGAAACAGAAATTCAGAAAGATATTAAAGCCAAATTTTCACACATGGGAGCTCAAAAATCAGCCCATAAATCCATATTTAGGACAAATACACAGGGCCTGATTTGGAGATTTGCTGAGCATCTGCAACTCCCATTGACTTGAGAATGGTGGCCTGCATGACTAGCCCATAAACAGGATTAGAACTCAGGAATTCCTGGTGCTTGGATCAGTGCTCAGACCACTACACCATGCTGTCTCTTACAAGTGTGAGCATATTTCAGGGAGACAGTGACAAAAGCAGCAGTAGTAAGAGTACAATCTAAGGTGCAAACTGCAGAAAGTACTGTTTTTACGTTGTCACATTTAAATTAGTCAGAAAAGAAAGACAAAGAAAAAAATTCTGCAAAAAGCAAGTAGTTCTTTGGCCAGTCTTACCCGGGTCTGAGTAGAGCACAGGGCTTTCGACAGGGCCTTCATGATCCTTCTCCTTTTCTTTCTGGTGACACACATTCATTAGGAATGTTACAGTGGAAATGCACATTTACATAGTTTAGCAGATTAATTCTAGCACCATAGATCTGTACAATAATATCAGTACAAAAATAATAACCAAAAAAGGCTTAAAAGGCCATCTAGCATCTTGGGATTTTGTTTCCCAGGGAGAACTAGAAATGAGAGAGATAATGGAGGGCTGGGTTTACCTTCTTACTCAAACCAAAAGAAAGAAACTCCAATCAGCCTCTCCTCTGGGTATCTAGGCAGCTTAGTGTTTCTGCGTCTGAGTTATAGACTATAACCTACTTGACTTTGTCTCGTATAGTGCTGAGCACAAAGTTGGGACATAAATAATACATTTTAAAAACCAACCCCATTTCAGGTGAATGTAAAGACATATTTGCCAATTAGCTAAAATGACCTTTTTTCTAAAAATGCTTTTTATTGGGGGGGGGGGGGGAAGAGGGCACGAGATGTCTCATTATTTTGTTGCTGTTGTTTCTGCCACTTCAACAAAAAACAAAGACATAAAATCTAGGTTCAACATCTTTTAGTCATTTGGTAGGGGATGCAGTAAACTTGGGGGAAGGGGGGGAAGGCATTCAAGTGGGAAATAAATTCAGAACTTAATCCCTTAGCATGTAATCACAGAGCATGCCAGTTGTGGTTTATGTCATGAAAGCATTTCATAGGCGCATGAAGATTAGAACGTGTTGAAATTTTTCAGAATTTGAAATTCAAATTTTTTTAAAAATTAGGAAAATCTTGAAACATTCACAATGTTTTCTACCAGCTATAGCATCAGAATTTTTCAAGTGTTGACATTTCAAATTTCCAGTAAAAGGGGTAAATTTTAAAAAATTGCTACATTTTCACACCCCATTTTAAAAAACCAATTCTAAAGAGGATGTTAGAGTATTAGCAGTTATGTCAATGGAAGGCTATTCAATATGAGGTCCTTGAGACTTTAGAGCTACTCGGTGTCGTTAAGGAATTGGATCTGTTATTCTGCTTACTTTTTACGATAAACAACGGTGACGCTGATGATCAGTATGGTGACCAGTAGTAATAATGAGGCAGCAGCCCCTCCAGCAATGAGCAAAATATGCCAGTGATGATCCAAAGTTGCTAGAAGATAATAATAAAGATCATCAATAGTTTGAAGAGGCAGGAATTCTTCACGTTCCACTAAGGTTCAAATCAACAGTTATATGGATAAAAACATATTCAGTGAAAGCTAACGGGGAAAATGAGACTGGCCCTCCCTCCCGCCCCTCAGGACCCAAGAGCAATTCTTCACTGTCACCTTTGTTTCTGGGGCTCTCAGCAGAGTTTACATTGATATCACAAAAAGCGAGAGACCACAATACAGAGATAGGGACTAAACAATGCATCACATAGCTTATTTTTTTCCCCACTGAGGAAACCAGAGTCTGATATCACGGACAAGATCTCTTCAGGAAGAAATAATAAAAATACGACATGCTAGTTTGTGTAAAAGTTATTGCAGAACCAGATATGGCCTATGATTTTACTCTACAGAGGTTATCCTAAACAAATAGTCCAACAGTCTCTCAAAACTCAGTCTCTTGGGCCTCATGACTGAAAACAACCAATAGCTTTGTCATCTCTTCAGAGACCCCAAAAAGGTTGCCACAGTCAACATTACATTGTCAACATTTGCCAACAGATACTACTACACAATCATGCCAGTTATTTCCTATGCTAACTATAGGGGAAACTGTTTTTACAAGCATTTCCACAAAAATGTGTCCCCTTAACCTATGGTAGATCCCATGTCCTGGGGCTTTTGTTTGAAAAAAGGTTGGAGAACCTATTCATCTGTTCTACTATTTAAACAAAGACACTTTCTGAGAACCATAACCAAGGTGAGAAGCACTTAACAATCAAAATTATGTTAGACTTCACTTTCCTTGAAATGTTTAGATTTTATTTCTGAAAATCTTACTGGGCCAGACCCAAACTGTAGCCAAGGAGCACTCAAATGGCCAACTAGAGGGGGCAAAGATGGTTTTAAGACACATATGTACTCCCCCAATCCTGGGACTGCCCTGCACACAATTTATTTATATAGTTCCCGTCATCTGAGCACCACAAATGATAATATATTCTCACAACACTCCTGACAGGTAAGAAGTGATTATCCCAATTTTACAGATGGGAAAATTGAAGTACGGAGGGGAAGTGACTTGCCCAGGGCCTCCCAAAAACTCTGTGGCAGACTCAAGTCTCTTGAGTCTCACTCCAGTGTTTCAGGGGGGAGGGATAGCTCAGTGGTTTGAGCATTGGTCTGCTAACCACAGGGTTGTGAGTTCAATCCTTGAGGGGGCCATTTAGGGATCTGGGGCAAAAAAATTAGTTGGGGATTGGTCCTGCTTTGAGCAGGGGGTTGGACTAGATGACCTCCTGAGGTCCCTTCCAACCCTGATATTCTATGATACAACTATCCCTCTTCAGTACTGTTTACTACACACACAGTAGTTATACTGAATAGATTTTCTCACAGTCTTGATACTGATTTTGATTAAAAGAAGCAGGAAAAAAAAGTATGTTAAACCACAGAACTTCTAATCAGCCTTTGTGCAACCCACCACAATGCACTGCTTCCTCCTCCTATGAGCAGGCGCTAGGGGCACACCCAGATAACACAAGCTGTTAGCAGCAGCATATGCATTAGCCAGCTGGTTTCACCTCCTATGCTGCAGGGTCCACAGTGTGAGTGTCAGTGTGTGAACAGACATACCACCCAGTCAACCCGAGTGGTGGGAGGGATTCTGTCCAGCTATATGCATAGGAAAAAAATGCTCCCTTATACATTCTTCTGCTTTTTTTGCCTCTGTGCACATAGAACATAGGATCTAGGCCAAAGTAAACAGGATGCAAAAACAAATAACCTTATTGTTTTCAAATTCTGATGTGACACAGAAATGAAAGTAGCGAACAGTAAGGAAGACATGGGCTGAGAAAGAATAATCTCTGATTTGTTAAAAATGAGGACTATATATTTTAATATACGGACTATATTAGCTATTTTATACTATATATCAGCAGTTCTCAAACACTGATCCAGGAAACCATGGTTGGTCACATAGTGCTGTGTCTCCTCCTGGTTTCCATCTGTTAAAATGTATTAAAAGACAGCTGAAGTGCTTTCCTAATATTCTTTCCATGTAAGCAATATTTGTAATTGCCACAGAGATACTAATTAATTGAAAATGGGAGGAGAGCAGACCATGAGGAAAAACTATTAAGGTCTGGTCCATGTTACTGAAGATCTTGAGAACCCTTGCCATACATCACTACTATTTATTATTTGTATTACTAGAGCCTAGATTACTAAACCAGACCGGGTCTACAGACCCTACAGACACAAAGAGACAATCCCTGCCCCAAAGAGCTTACAGTTTAAACAGGCAAGAAACAGACTAGTAGGTGGGGAGGGCAAGGTAGCAATAACAGGAGTATGTTTAACCAAGGACTAGCTAAATGCACGGTTTAGGTGAAACAAGCCAATCAGTAGCAGTCATCACAAATCGCCACCTGCTTAACCCATTACGAGATGGCTGTGTTCTGGGGGCATCATAGCAGAGGTGAATCCTTAGGAGGACAAAGGAAGTGGACAGTGGTTAACTATGAACAGAGGCCGTAACTTGTTCACTAGCTTCTCTTCAATGCTGATGTGCACACCGGAAACTGCAGGGCAAATGCTAACCACAGAAAGACCCCCATGCTTTAATTTCAATATTGTTCTACTGGAAAGAAAGAAAATTCAAATGTTTATATTGCTGAAGGGACATGGGACATTACAGCATTCTGACAGACTGTAAGAGCTGAAGACTTTCATACTGTAAGCACATATAAAAGCCTGTGGCCTTGTGTTTTGAGCCTGATTGCAGTTGTCATATGCTATGACAAAGGAGAAGAGAAAGACGTGTTTCCTTCCAAGATATTATACAGCATTAGTCAGTCTCTATATCATAAGGATTTTCTGCTTAGGCAACTGCAGAAACAAACAAACAGATTGCCCTGTATGGAGCAAGTTCAAACATGTTCACATATTAGCTGCTTTGCTAAAACAGAGCATTTCATTATTATCTGTGCCAGAACATCAGATGCTAAATCCCCTCAAACTTCAGGAAAGGGTGGGTCTGCATCAAGCTCAACACTGCTGGTGGATTCCAACCAGAAAACGCCCCTCAAAAATGTAGGGGAGTTTTGGCTCCAGGGTTATCAGGCTGGGCTCATCTCTGATTTATGACAGTTTGAACATGGTGATTACCAGCTACCTAGTTAAATCTGGGTAAGAAAATTCTACAGATTCTGCTTTAGAAGCAAAAATAATACCCAGAAGCCCTTTTCGCCTTTTCTCAGTTGAAGTGAATTATGCCCTCCTGCTGCTTTTGTTTTCATAAATATACCAAACCCTACTGTAACTACTGACCTTTCAAGATTTCACAGAAACAATATCTACATGTCAGAGACTTGTCTCTTTAATGCCTGTCTTCTGATGAAAGGAGCTAGGCTGATGGGAGACTATTACATCTGTTCAAAAGGCCAGGCCCATTTTCCTTAAGTGTTGGACGAAAAACAGTTTTGTAGTATTGACATTTTCTTCACGGGATTTTGAAAATTTCATGGGTGAAGTCTTTCAACCTTCAACACACTAACTGTTGTTTTGAGAAGGAAACACTGATGGGCTAGACAGTTACAGTGCATTGTGACCAAATGAGAGGTTTTTATTGCACTGTAAGGAGCTTGTTGTAGCTTGTTATATGCCTTGCTGGAATGGTACATATAATATGCTAACTACACTCTGCTGGAACAACTCAGTGTGCAAATGAGGGAAAGAAAGCAACACATGCATGTTAATGCTTAGGGAAAGGGGCTTTGTTAACTCCTAAAAGTCCTACAAGCACACTTATTTCATCTAGGAATCTAAGGTGAGGGAAAAGAATTCCATCAGTTCCTATCTCTTCACTCCAGTCTTCCTACAATAGTCTTCACAAACACACGCGCCTCTCGCTGCCTGCTGCAGAAGGCAAACTCCTCATACCATCTGCCCACATCATACCAGAAGAGCCACAAGGGCCCACACTGACTCGACAATGTGCATCTTGCTTCCCACCCATCTAACATTCCCCAGCAGCCACTTTTGGCTGCATTTTGGTTTTATCCTGTCCCTGAGCTATTGTTGCCACAGTGACTGTCTGAACCTCCCTTCCACCCTTTCCTGCTGCTTCCAGAATGAGGCAGAGGGCAGGATCTAGCAACAACCAAGGAGGCAGAATGAGGCAGGGCAAGGGAAGGGAGGTGTGTTCCTATGTAAGGTAGACAATGTGGGAAGGACTGGCTGTGCTCAAGGGCCCTGATCCAACCCATTGTCTCCCTGGTTTTCCCCTGTCACTGGGCCAGCAACCTGAGCCCCTTGGAGTCCTGACAGCTTAAAATACCACAAGGATGGCCATTACCCAAAGGGTTGTGTTAGAGAGCTTATTCCTTCACTTTCACACTTCCCTGGTCCTTCTTGCATGAACAGAGAGCAACAATACCAGAAGTCCGAAGGTGCAAACAATTGGGGTGAACTTCCAGCAAGCTTAAATCCAAGTTTCTTTTTCCTTATTTTCGAATCCCAACTTACTTCCTGTTTGCCACTAATTTACATAGTAATATTTTTAGCTATACCTTAACCAATCATTCTACTAAAATTTACCTAACCAATCCTAACATATTGTAACATGATTAGCTAACCTATTATATCCCACCACCTTAATTAGTTTACACCCAGCAAAATTAATTATATAGCAGACAGAAACAATTACAGAACCAGACAGAGACCATGCTGATAAACATACAAAACAATACAGAAGTGAGGATTTCACAACTACATCTATACAGACATAAGGGTTTTCCAGCTGTGTCTATTGATAAGTGAGTTCTTACCAGACAGAAAACTATCAAACTACATTTCCTTTTACATGTTCTAGGCTCTTTCCTTTCTCTGAAGGTGATAGATCGGATCACCTTCCTAACAGCCCCAGATTGCCTTATTTCAATATGACTAAACAGGGCCTCAGACTGTCACAGTAAGAAAAGGCCCTTCCACAAATAGACAATGATTTTAATTCTTTCTTTTATACCTCTATAACTAGCTAAGTGATAAGAATACACCTAAATTCTTAAAGTATAGGCCAGACAGGCTTAGATATCTATATCCTAACAGGTTGAAATAGTATTGTTTTCTCAGGTGGCCAGTAGTCTGGAAAGAGCCCTATGGCTATTGACAGCTAATGGAGATGGCAGCTCCTTTCAGTCAAACGTAGAGCTGCTGTCTTTGGAAATGGTGGTCTCTGATTCAAGTACTAGCAATGTAAGTTTCTTAAACTCTCCAACTGGTTTCCCTTTACGCAGATCTGCACCAAAAACTCATTTGGCAAAAGTAGAAATCTTAAAATCAAATAAAACCTTTAGCAGATTGGATAAGAAAAATCTATAGTTTTGCTTTAGATGCAAAAATAATACCTACAAGCCCTTTTGCCTTTTCTCAGTTAAAGAGAATGGGGTGTGTGTGTGTCATTCATATAGAGAGAGAGAGAGAGAGAGAGAGAGAGAGAATTTTGATTTTTTTCCCTCTAGTCCTAATTCAGCTCAAATCACTTTAATTAGTTACTGTAATTTAAGCATTTTTAGATCATGCAGAGTAATTCAGTAAATGCCAAAGTTTAATTAAAGGTTAGAGATTTAAAGGAGATTCCAAAACTAATTTCAGTAAATTCACCTGTCAAGTTATATGTAAAAAGGCAAACAATGCAATTGATACTAAAAGAATTTTCTTTTTACAAAGGAAATTATAAACCAGAGACAGGATAGTCAGTGAATGAATGGTTATTTATGTGTTCAGATGGAAAGTACCTATTAGCTGGATGCAGAGTTGTTATACAAAATTTAGATGTTTGGGCCATAGTCAGCAACAGGTGAATGACATTAACTGCAGCTCTTATTAAAAGCAAGTTCAGATTAATGGAGGTATTAAAAGGATAACTATTGCCAGAATCTAATTTTATGACATGATCATATTTAGCAAGACATCGGGATAACAGGATTTATAGGAGACAGGGAGATTTAATTAGGGTCACCAGCTGTTCCATTTTTAAAGGGACAGTCCAGTATTTAAGCCCTCCTGAAGGTATCCTGACATTCTTAAAAATGGACAAATTTTCCCACATTTTCTGTCTCCATCCCCATCAGTACTGGTGGGTCCCTGCTCGCCAGCTGCCTGCCCACCAGCGGTGAGTGGGGGAGGGGTCCAGTGGTTGATGGGGGTTGGTGTGCAAGGCTGGTTTTGGGGTGAAGATGCTGGTTGGTCCATCAGCACATCCCCCGCTGCGTGCTGGATCTCGGCCAGCAGGACCCTGCCCCCCATCCTGTTTCCAGACGGCACTGGCTGCATGCTGCAAGTGGCAGGTGAGTGCAGGCAGGTGCCAGGCAGCGGCTGGTTACATGTTGCTTCTGCTGCCCACCAATCATCCCTTTACTCCCCCTCTCACTGTCCTCTCCTTGCTTTGCCCTTTCCCCCCTCCCATCCCCACTGCTCCTCCATATCCCCACTGGCGGTGTGCATCCCGCTCCCAGCGCTGTGCAGAAAACCAGCCCCTGTCCAGAGTCCTCAGCTCACCAACAGCCTGGCCGGCAGGCTCCTTCCTTCCCCTACTGCCTCTGGCTGAGCCGATGCCCCAGGAAAGCCCAAGACCCTCCAGTCCGGGGCGCTGGCCAGGAGCAGCCAAGCCCTGCATGTGCCAAAGCCCTGAACAGCACTGGCACAGGGAAGCCTCTGGGTCCTGCCCTCAGGGAACTTGGGTTCATCCCCTAGGCACCCTCACCTGCTGAGTCACCTCTGTGGCAGGGTTTCCTGAAACCCCTGCAGTCAGGTTCCCTGGTGCACAATGCATCCTTAGGGCTTAACCCCTCCTTGCCTGTGCTGTAGCCAGAGGCGGCTGGGTTATGTCGATGGCCAGCAGCAGCCTGGAGGTGTTAGCTGCCTTTCGACACTGTGCGGGCAGGAAGGGACAAGCTGCTTCCAGCCACAGGATGGGGGAGGTGGGGTGAAGAGATGAGTTCTGCAAAGATACAGGACAGGTCATCCCTTCCCCCCCCCCCTTCCTCCTCCTCCGTGGCTGGAAGCAGCTCCCATCCCTTCCCTCCCGCACAGTGCCAAAAGGCTGCTGCTGGCCACATTCTGGTGTGAACCCTGGCAGAAATATGGGGGGGGGGGGACATGTGAACCTATGCCTTCCTCCCCCCTGCGTGTTGCCTCAGGAAGATGCGGCACCAGGTACCAGGAGAGGTGGGTCCGTCCCAGGGCCCCAGCTAGGCATGGAGGGTGGAGAGCACTGGGCAGGGAGGGTTGGGTCGGTTGGTCACACCCCACCCCCCGTGTGAGAGGGGTGTACAGGAGTGTGTGGGGCACCACTCCCCAGGTGAACCCTAAAGCCTTAAAGATAAGAAGCTAAGTAAAAAGAATTCAACTACACAGTATTTCTTTAAAAAACAAACAAACAAAAACAGGGGCTCAGTCAACTTGATCTTAATTTGAATATTTGTACTGCATAGTTCTGACTGATTTAATTCTTTAGCTTAAAATTATTTAGTGCTACAATGACATCTACTGCAAAGATTTGTGAAATTAAACACTAATTCTAACTATTATACTAAACAAAAAACTGGCAGCAACTTTTCCAATTTAAAGATACTTTATGAGCTTTCTAGAATTAAAATAAGGTACTTAACATGAACATCTTACATTCCCTTTATCCTACAATAGATTCATATCATAGCAAATGTCCTACAATCCTTTTGAATGGTAGAGGCATAGATTCCATAGCACATTGCTGCTTCAGAAAATAAAACAAGTTTTATTGTAATAAGTTTGGACTTTTAGATTTCACACTTTCAAAACCAGTACAAGAGTTTTGAAGTCTTTGTGAGATCAATCATCACTGAAACTCAAGTGTGCTGCTGCGGTTAAACCAAGTCACCAGGAGAAGATATGATACACTACACAGGTTACAGCCTGAGAAACATTAAACACATTAAACTTGAAAGATGGAAAATTTTACTTCTAATAATATGGAAATCAGTGCAGCAATAAACATGCACTCCAATTATACTATTGTGTTTTGGGTTTTTTTTTTTGTTTTTTTTTTTTACAGGCACTTATCAAAGTTGAACCTCACTTTAATCCACTTACTGAATATACCTACAGCAGTGCTCATGGGTAGCTCAAGGTCTCTTAGCCACTCATTACTTCCCCCTTTGTGGTCTTTTTACTATATCCCCCTTTTAACTCTCTCAAAAACCAACTTTAAAACAAAATGTCTAAATATAATATAGCAGATGTACCTTGGTATAATAATAATGACACTCCGACCTTATATAGGCAACATTTTCAAACTTGTATGCCTGGAAGTTTGGCACATAGGGCCAGATGCTCAGCTAGTGTAATTCAGTGCACCATAGACGCACTTCTGGCCCCTAAATCCATATTTAAGCACCTTAAAAACTTGTCTGGTTTTCAGAAAAAGAGAGAAATCCCACAACTACCCATACCTTTTCTGTCTTCCTTTGGTTAGATTAGAAATAAATTGTTATACCACCTTTTGTAAAGATCTCTCTTGGGATGGGCAGACAGAGAAATAAGCAGCACAAAAGTAGTGAACTTTGCCAGCACTTTAAACCTAGGTGGTTAAAAATCTGAAACAGCATCCCTACAAATGACACTTTTCCTGCAGAACAATAGCTTTAGATCACTCCATCACAAACTAGAAATTGAACTTTCTGAGATCTGCTGAACACAGCCAAGATTGCTTGTTTAAAAATAAAATAATGCTATCTATTTAGCCAATATATTCAGCCCTGTGTTCCTATTACTGTCACCCTTCTCTATATTGTATTCACGTCTTTAGTCAGATTGTAAGGGTTTAGGGACAGAGAAAGTCGTTTATCTGATTGTAGAGCACCCCATTCAACGGGGATTCCAAGTGTTATTGTAACACAAATAAACCAATACATACAACTAATAAGGATAGACTGGGGAAAAATCAAAGTATTAAGTGGGCCGCACTCTCATTCCTGTGAGAAAATGTCAAGGTGTAGCATGCGGACTTCTAATGACAAACGTTGTATGAGCCTCCCATGGTATATTTTCTTACTTTGCTTGTACTCCTCCTGATTTTGACTAGAAGTGCATGGTGTGATTTCTGTTTGCAGAAAGAGATGAAAAAATGCACATTTAGAAAAGGGGAAACTTTTATTCTCCCACAGTATTTTCTCTCTCATAACCTGAGTATGTCTGTTTCTATGACTTCAACTCTGCAAATGACTCCCAAATCTATTTCTCTGCCCCCGTCCGATGCCCCTCTGTCCAGTTTCTCCGTTTCCAAAATTGTCAGACATTTTTTCTACAACGGCCAACCATCTTCTCAAACTCAGTCTCTTCAAAACTGTATTTCTAATCTTTCCTCTTAATCCCTCTCCACCACCACTTCTCTATCACTATTTACAATTCTACTATTCTCCACAATTTCCCAGACTCAAAACCTGAGTCATCTTTGACTCTTCCCTCTCCTTACCCTATATCTAGTTCTGGCTTGCAATATTTGTACAGAACCTCTCAAGGTTTTAATCCACTTCCAGATCAGGAAGAAATGGTAAGGAGTTTGATAGGAGATTGAACCTGGACTATTATTTGGCTCTGCAGCCCCAAATGAAAGCCAGGCCAAATGAGGTGACTAAATGGATATGAAAAGGAAATACATAAAATGATATATCAAGTAGTCATGCCTAGAAATGATTTTTTTTTTTTTTGGCTCATTCAAAACAAGTGCTGAACCAGGCCACAGTAACTAAATTTGACCTTGGTTGGACATTTCATTAATTTCCCCACATCTCTCAGAATGTTAACATAAGAACGGCCATACTGGGTTAGACCAATGGTCCATCTAGCCCAGTATCCTGTCTTCCACCAGTGGCTGGTGCCAGTTGCTTCAGAGGGAGAGAAAAGCACACGACAATTTATTGAGTGACTCATCTTCTGTCATACAGTCCTCACATCTGGCAGTCAGAGTCTTAGGACACCCAGAGCATGGGGTTATGTCCCTGACCATCTTGGCTAATAGCCATGGATGGACCTATCCTCCAGGAACATACCTAATTCTTTTTTGAAGACAGTTATACTTTTGGCCTTCACAACATTCCCTGGCAATGAGTTCCACAGGTTGACTGTGCATAGTGTGAAGTAGTACTTCCTTCTCATTGTTTTAAGCCTGCTGCTTGTTAATTTCATTGGGTGACCCCTGGTTCTTGTGTTATGTGACGGGGTAAATAACACTTCCCTATTCACTTTTTCCACACCATTCATGATTTTATAGATTCAGGATTTTATCATATCTCCTCCCATCCCCTACCCCCCCCCCCGCCACCCACTGTTCTATGCTGAACAGTCCTAGACTTTTTAATCTCTCCTCATATGGAAGCTGTTCCATACTCTTAATCATTCTTGTTACCCCGTCCTGTACTTTTTACAATTCGAATATATCTTTTTTGAGATGGGATAACACACAGTGTTCAAGGTGTGGGGGTACCATGCATTTACATAGTGTCATTATGATATATTCTGTTTTATTATCTATCCATTTCTTAATGGTTCCTAATATCTTTAGCTTTTTTGACTGCTGCTGTACATTGAGCAGATGTTTCCAGAGAACTATTCACAATGACTCCAAGATCTTTCTTCAGTGGTAACAGCTAATTTAGACCCCATCATTTTATATCTATAGTTGGGATTATGTTTTCCAATGTGCATTACTACGTATAGAAGTGATACCAGTTCTCTCTCCCCCTTCCAGTTAATAGTTCCCCCCTAGTTCTCTCATTCATTCATTGTGCATTATAACACTTTTGAAAAATAAAAACAAAATGATTGGAAAAACATTTCAATAAAAAAAAAATTCCTTTAGTTATTATAAAAGGTGCACATAGGGTGACCAGATGTCCCAATTTTATAGGGACAGTCCCGATTTTTAGGACTTTTTCTTATACAGGCTCCTATTACCCCCCACCCCATCCCGATTTTTCACACTTGCGGTCTGGTCACCCTTGGTGCACAGTTGTGTGTGTAATGTTGCAGTGTGTGTACCTGAGACGGAGAGGGCTTAGCACACATTGAATTGTATTGTGCTGTAGGCACAGCCTTTCAACTTTTTTCATATCGAACAACAGTTGTTAAAAGCAGAAACCAAATGTACACTGACAATGTCAAAGTTGTCAGGGATTTATAGGATTTCTTTAAAGCGATAGAAGGTTAATAATCAATCTTTAGGTTAGGAGAGGGAGTTTTAACAGGTGGGGTAGACTGGTCCTTTTTACTGTTTGGGTTTTTTTGTTGTGGTTTGGGCTTTTTGTGTCCTGCTGCACTTGGAGTCAATAGGAATTTTGCTAGACACTTCATCAGGTTCAGGCCTGATTGATTATTATTGCATAAGGTCAACATTTTTAAACTTGGGTGCCTAAAATTGTCAAAGTCAAGAGAAATTCAAGATTCAAAAGCTTTTTTCCCTTCCCCCTCTCATTCAACAACAGGTTAGGTGTGCACAGTAATATGCCCGGTTCATTTTCCCATGTTTCTACCCCCTAATAACCACCCTTTGGATTAAACATTCTGAAAGGATTCAGACTCCATGGCATAGGAACTATTTCTGTTAAAGAAAGTCTTCTAGTCCTAGGATGTATGTTGAATATCCAGAACACTCAGTTATGACAAAGAAAAAACAGTACCTTTAAAGGTACTTAACAGCATGGACTTAAACATGAATGGAAGGAGTCGAATTTGGAAGGCACAAGAGGAGTTATACTTTCAAAACATGCTCAGAACAACCTAAAATTAGTTTTAGCGCCGTCAAAGCATATTAAAGAAATCAAAACTGCAGCAGGATTATTTAGAATGGACCATCAAAGGAGCTCTGCGGTATCAGGATGAATGGAAAATTCAATAAAATGTGAGTTAGTTCACATATACACAGGAGAATATCAATTTTTTCACAATGGTTAGATTTCCTGTTAGGAAGAAGGAGATTGTTGCAAGCAATCAGTGCAAAATATTTCCATATTCCCACATGTACAGTCTTTAATCTCACGTACATCATAGTTAACACTTTGCACTGTGTTCTCTCCTGGCTGTAAATTCAGTGGATAGGTTTCGAAGCATGAAAAGACTATATGAAAATCGACTAGTCCTTAAAAGAAAACCAAAAAAAAGAAATTCCTATTTTGAATTTTTACTCTGCATGCGGTATCTGCATTATATAGTTCTGACACAAGGTAGTGAGATCCCAATCCATAGGCCTTTAGTGATGCAAAACACTGTCAGCTGGATGGCTCTGTGTATTCATAATGGAACATGGAGCATTTCCTGTCAGATTGCCAGTGAGAAGCCAGGCCTGGCTGATATCACACAACAATTCTTCAATGGTCTAGAAGAAATAATTTTCATGGTCTCCATCTAATTTACTAATGTGGTGGTGGCCATATCCCCATATCATCCGTACAATTAGTAGAGAAGCTAGGGCAGTGGTGGGCAACACTTCCCGCTTCCTGCAGCTCCCATTGGCCAGGAATGGCGAACTGCGGCCACTGGGAGCTGCAGGGGGCCGTACCTGTGGATGGTCAACATCAGCAAAATGTCTTGCGGCCTGCAATCAGATTACCCTGATGGGCCACATGAGGCCCATGGATTGCAGGTTGCCCACCACTGAGTTAGGGTGACCAAGCTATCTTTTCACCTGGGCAGGCCTAGGTCATTTTAGGGCAATGGGGGGGGAATCTGCACGGTTTTGGTGTGTGCTTAGACTGTTCCAAGGACAATGAGTGGACTTCAGCAAGCGTAGCTGTCAGTTTGGCATGTTTTACAAGCATTACATTAGAAGTTTACAATACGGATAGGATGAATTCTCTATTCATATGCAAAACAACAAATATATATAAATAAACGAGACCTAACATGCATATTATGGCAGCCATGTTTGATATGCTGCAGCTCCAGACAAACTGCACTCTTGAGCTTCCCAGATATTTACAACTCAGAGTGCATCACGCTTCTGGAACCCAGCGTAGTTCACTCCAGGGCAGAGGTGCTGGAACTAGGTGCTGCACCCCTTGGCTTGAAGTGGTTTCCATCATATACAGGGTTGACAGTTTGGTTCAATGGCTCTCAGCACCCCCACTATAAAAACTGTTCCAGCACCCCTGCTCCAGGGGATAAACACTGGGAAATTCCCAGGGTGCAGCTTGAATGGAGCTGGAGACTCCCCTTCCCAGCCTTAAGTAGCTCTCTCCCACTACTCTCCCCTGTTCCAAACCACCCCTCTCACCTTCTGTCTCACTCCCACACAGTCACTGGTTCCCCTGAGACAGTTGAGAGACCAGCCAGGCTCAAAGTCAGCCCAGCCTTGTGGAAGCCACAGTAACCACCACATTTAGCTATTCATGACATACTGCTAGTCTGAATGTGACATCATAGAAGCCCACTTAGCAGTTACAAGTATTTGTGTGTGGGTGGAAAACATCAGCAGTTCAAAGAGTTCCCATCTGCCCCTTCACTTACCGCTAGTGACAGTCAAGCTCATCACATGGGTTTTGTTTCCACCGTAACGACAGCGGTAAATTCCAGAGTCAGAAGATGTAACATTTTGAATGACAAGAATGTCGCTCTCCTGAGTAGCACAGTCTATCATTGCACGCTCCTGGTAATCTGAACCATAGGTTTTCCCTTCTGACAAGTTACACAGGACTATGGTATCCATCTGATCTGCTTTAATCCTTTCCCACATCACTTGCTGCACCAAACTTCCAACACTGTAAGGACATCTAAGTGTCACATTTCCCCCTGGTTCAATAATCGTGTGGTTGGTTGGTGGCACAGGTACCTCAAAAGAATCTATTAAAAGGAAAACAAAAAAGACTGTTTATAATGGATACAGGTTACATTTAAGAGCAGCAATCTATTCCAAGAAGTACCGTTGTCTATATGCTAATATTACACGTTAATATGAATTAAATTGGCTTAGAGCGGAAGGATGTTTGAAGACATCTGGTAATTCTAAAATACTGAAAGGTAACACATTACATACCCACATTACCCACTGACCCCCCGCTTTGTAAGGAAACTCCCATCTTTTCATGTTCTGTGTATATCGGGGTAGGCAACCTATGGCACATGTGCCAAAGGCAGCACGTGAGCTGATTTTCAGTGGCACTCACACTGCCCAGGTCCTGGCCACCGGTCCGGGGGGCTCTGCATTTAAATTTAATTTTAAATGAAGCTTCTTAAACATTTTAAAAACCTTATTTACTTTACATACAACAATAGTTTAGTTATATATTATAGACAAGAGACCTTCTAAAAATGTTTAAATGTATTACTGGCACGCGAAACCTTAAAAGCAGAGTGAATAAATGAAGACTTGGCACACCACTTCTGAAAGGTTGCTGACCCCTGGTGTATATATACCTGCCTACTGTATTTTCCACTCTATGCATCTGATGAAGTGAGTTTTAGCCCACAAAAGCTTATGCTCAAATAAATGTGTTAGTCTTTAAGGTGCCACAAGTACTCCTCATTGTTTTTACATTACAAATGTGCACATATGCACACACTATATTATAACACCTCCATAATGCAGGATGTGAAGACATTTTCAAGTTTATTTTTAACGCATTACCCATTTACCCACATTGTTGAATAAATCCCCGCCCACAAGAAAATTATAGCAACAATCAAGTTAAGACTGAGATGGCACTTTTCTTCTAAAAGTCTGTTTTTCAGTCACATTAATTTTTCTTTTCCAGATTAATAAAAACGTGCCTGTTGTGATCTCTCATCACAGATACTTAAAAAAAAAGAAAGAAACAACTCTCAACCCCTTATATAGTTCCAAATCTACATTCATCAGTTAGATTACAGAAGGTACCAGTTAATGAACTGAAGTTCTCCCAACCACAACTCCAGTGCACCTCAAAAAATCCCAGACCTGCCACTGAGGAAAAACTTGCATGATAGCTAAACATTTGACTGTCCTGTGAAAGGTCAGTAACTCCCCAAATGAACTAAATCAGTTACTATCAGCTCAAGAAAGTGACTTCTCAGTTATACAAATTTCTTAAAAGTAATTCTTTTTAAAAATCCTTCTTGTTGAAGTTTCTTAGCCCAGAAGTAATTTTTGGAGTGAAATAGTTAGCTGCTTATAAATAAACAAAGCAAGAAAAAAAAAATCCTCTTCTTTAGGACAACTGTAAATGTTCTTGGCATTCAGAGGACTCAAGAACAGCTTGGTTTCTAACATCAATTTTGGATGTATGTAACTCCTAAATGACAATAGGTATTTTTGTCTTGTTTGGAGACATTTGGTGCTGAAAGAGGTTGGAAATCAAGTTAGTGTAAAAGGAACAGTCCAGGGTGCTCAGTGCACTCAGTTCCCACTGCTGGTAAGGACTGAAGGGTTGGATCCCATATTATCTTTGTTCACTTCAGAAACTTGTCCCACGATGCATTTCTCAAGCTTCTGCATGTGGTTGATATCATTAACATACATATGGGGGAGACTGAAGTAAAACAAAATAATACGAAGTCACATTAAGTAGATTAAAAACTGGCTGATAGCTCTCAAAATGTAATTCTAAATGGGAAATTTACACTGTACCTCAAAGTAGCACCCTCTAACCACCAGATTCACCATTCATATATGGTTGTGATATTTCATGCAAAGCATGCCACATACATGGTAAATAATGAAGAGAACAGGTCACTGATACAGAGCAATCTGAATTGCTTGGTACACGGAGCACAAGCAAACAATATGTGTTTTAATATGGCCTAATGCAAAGACATACATCTAGGAACAAAGAATAGAGGCCTAACTTGCAGGCTGAGGGACTCTACCCTGGGAAGCATTGATTCTGAAAAGGGGGTGGTCATGGTCAATAATCAGCTCAACAGGAGCATCTAGTTCAACTATATGGCCAAAGGATTAATGTGATCCTTGGATGAACAAATTTAGGAATATCAAGCAGGAGTAGAGCAGTTATATTGCTATATATTTGACACTGTTTCAACCACTACTGGAATTATCTCCAGTTCTGGTGTCCACACTTCAAGAAGGATGTTGAAAAACTGGAGACGGTTCAGAGAAAAGCCACAGGCAGGGCCGCCCAGAGGGCGGGGGCAAGTGGGGCAATTTGCCCCAGGCCCCCGGCCCTGCAGGGGCCCCCGCGAGAGTTTGCAGGGGCCCCCACAAGAGTTTTCAGTGGGTCTTCGGCGGCAGGTCCTTCAGTGCCGCCGAACACACCCGGAGCTAGTGAAGGACCCGCTGCCGAAGACCCGGAGCTTCTTCCGCTCTGGGTCTTCGGTGGCAATTCGGCGGTGGGTCCTTCACTCGCTCCGGGACCTGCCGCCGAAGTGCCCCAAAGACCCGGAGCGGAAGGGCCCCCGCCACCGAAGACCCCAGGCCCCCTGAATCCTCTGGGTGGCCCTGGCCACAAGAATGATTAAAGAATTGGAAAATATGCCATATAGTCAAAAACTCAAGAAGCTCAATTTATGTAGCTCATCAAAAAGAAGATTAAGGGGGTGACTTGTTCAGAGTTTATATAAAGTACCTTCCTGGGGAATAGAAATTTGATTAATAGAACTCTAATGGGCAACGGTATAACAAAATCCAATGGCTGGAAGCTGAAGCTAGACAAATTCATACTGTACGGTGCAAAACTTTAACAACAATGGTAATTAACCTTTGGAACAACTTGCCAAGATCATTGAGAGTGGATGTTTTTCTAAGAGACATGATATGGTTCAAATTAATTCAGAGAAGTCTTCCTGACTTGCACTATGCTTAGTCAGACTAGATGATCCTTTCTGGTCTTTACATCTATGACTTTATGAAAAGTGCTATTTCTTCATATTATATTAGTGGCCCAATAATATGCAACAGTTACCAGCAGTTAGCAGCTTGCAGTAAGAGATCCTATTGTAATATACACACAGGAAGAATAGAGTAAAGGTGGCTATGGACCTTAAACCTATCATTTTCAGACTTGTATGCACTTAAATACTTGATATTCTGCACCTTAGTCATGATATTGCATTAACTTGGTTATTTTTGATATAATAAATATTAGGATAGGAAGAAAATGAAAATAATAGCCAAACATATTTTTAAAAAATAAAACAAATAAGGATAGCACTGAAATTCCTTGCCAATATGTAGCAGTTTGAGCATTTCATCATAAGCATTACCAGCAGGGAAGAAGTCACAATATATTTTAAAATGATGTTTACTTCTCTCTCTCTCTTGCATTTTATACATAGGGCAACATACTGTAGAATAAAACCTATCTGCAGTCATTTAAACCTGTGAAAGTGCCATTCTGACACAATAGTATTTTACACATACTGTGTGTAGGTGATCCCAGAAGGTGCACGGTAGTGCAGAATCAGGCCTACATATTTCTAATTAAATGCTCCCAATACATGGATCAAAAATACTGCACATTTGGAGCTTTTGTTTTCTTTAATTAGCTCTCTTTATCTTGACACAGGTATTAGCGCAGTACTTTCCTCTTCCTCCTCCATGTAACAACTTTCTTTTTTTAGCACATCTCACTATATATTTACTTCTTGCTTTGTGTGGGATGAGTGTGCTAGACTCTCTGAATAACAGTTTTTCCATGCTAATGCTGGAACTAATTCAGTCACAGTCAGAGCTATCTTCTGGTCTCCTCATATCTTGCAGCCATGGACCCTTCCCCATGATTTGAGGCCACTAGAAATGTGAAAGAAAATTTCTACTTTTGTCTCTTCAAAGTATAAGTCTCTAGCCATTTTTCTTGCTATCGTAGCCTTGAAAATGTAAATGAATATCAACCAATGTAAATTAATTGCTAGGGTTTAAGAGGACGAGCAGCTAAGCTCAAATTCTGCAACAGGAAGTTGGCTGGAGCTAAGGATTCCAGTATCTATTCTCAATATCCTGTAACAAAAAGTTCCAGGTTTAGGGTTGAAAGGACTTTTTGTTTTGAATTGAAAAAGTTAATTTATAGTTTTAAAAAGTTTTAAAAATCAAAATCAAAATGAAATGATTCTAAATTATCTAAACAAAAGTTTTTTGATCTGATCTAAAAAAACAACATAGATTTTCAGCTTCTGAAAATTTTCAATATTCCTACTTTTTGTTCTGATCAGACATGGGAAAGTTTTTTAAAATTTTGAAAATTCTTGCAGGACAAGAGAACTGTTTCCTGCCCAGTTCTAATACTTTTCTCACTCTTTGGTCAACCTCACCTAGTTTTTGTTTCTTCACTGGCAAATCATTCAGACATCAGGCTCTCCCCCTCCCAGCTAGTTTTTCATTCATTTTTGAAGTCGGTATATATAACTATTACTGCTTATCACAAGTTGCACTATTTCCAGATTTACAGTCTTGTAAACCTAATATTTGTTCTTGAGTTTAACTTTACTGTATAAACTTCACACATTACTCTCTTTTTAAATTTTTGATATAGAAATACAATTACAGTAACCTTAAATATTGATCCTGCTAACATGAGCAAGGCGTAGCTCAGTGAAAAGAAAGAAAATGTATGATAACATATGTAATCTTGTGGTTTTGCATGTTGTTTTGTCTATTTTAACCAGTTTATTTTTGGATATATTTAGATTTTGTTTCGCATGATGCTGGAAAATTTCACATCTGATTAGAGACACAATGAGATCTAATAGATAGCTCTCTTGACTCTCTTCTAGTACCCTGAAATCTGTTCCCAGATTGGACTCATTTTAATTCTCTGCAGAATGAGGATAATGACACTTACCTTTGCAAAGTGCTTTGAGATCCTGTGATGAAAACTTAATTATTACTATTGCTATGTTCATACATATACACTCATGCAGGGTGATGCAGGCTGATGCTAGGCAGGTGCACTTGCTGCCTAGCAACAGGCAATCTAAGTCAAGGCATGAGTGCACACGGTTGCTGTGGGGAGCACTCCATGTGAGCTCATCACGAACAGTCAACATCAAGGTGCATCTCGTTCAACGATACGAGTAGGGAGCAGCCTATGGGTAGGGAGCAGGGGCACCTTCACAAATTACTTTTGCGTATTTTTCACATCCCTGCAGGTAACAACAATTGTACAGCTATTTTTGCTCCTACTTACTTTTTCAAAGACAAATAGATATGGGGGAACCTCAGCAGGTTCTGAGGTTCCACTTGATTAGCATAAACCAGTACACAGCCTTCACTCTCTCCCTTCTCTGCCCAGAATAAGGGGGATACTTTTTATGGATTCTTGTTTTACCGTGATCTAATCCAGAGCTACCAACAAAAGATTTCAATTTTGAATCTGCACCGTACAATCCTTCATTTTATTTTGATTCCATCCAGGTGTTACAGGTTTCTTCCTTATTAAAAATGAGGCAGGTTGTTTCATACTAAGCTTCTTAGTACCAGATACTCTAGTACCAGATAGATAAATAAGAGAAACCCATACATCACCAGTGGTTTTTACTGCACGTTTCATCTCCAGTTCCTTCTTCCCTTATTAAATTCCCAATTATTCTGTTTAGTTGACAAAGGAACCAAAAGAAAGGTTCATCTTTAGAGACAGCAGTGGAAAGAGGCTCTGGGATACTTTAAGAATATTAACAGATAAGCTCCTTTCAATGGACTCCACTGAAGTACTGGAAGTCTAACCATCCCAATTTATAGTTCCCCTCACACTTTGCTCATCTCCTATCCGGGTTCATTCTGCAGATTATTCATAAAATGAGGTATATTTTCCCAGCACAACATGTTTCTCGGTCTGTTCTATGGAGCCTATTACATAGCTCCATAATTTTAAATATTTTAAGTTACCATTGTACACTTTCCACTTCCCTCCACCATTGTGTTATGTAATAATATCCATATTTCATTATCTCAAAATTTAATTAATCACATTTATTCTTTAGGGAAAGGGAAAAAACAGCTCTGGATCTAAGCTACTGGGTGTTATAGAGGTAATGGTGGATAGCATAGATATTATGTGCTTAAGCCAAGGTGAATTCAATCGTAGTTGCAGCAGTATAATGCTGTGGAATAATAGTTGGCAAACTAAATAATTTTTGTCATATACACAGATATATTCAAAAAGATATAATTTGACAGCAGCCTTAAAATTAAGAATGTGCTATGCCTAGAACAACCTTCACGTTTCATACTGTTAGC
Organism: Emys orbicularis; assembly: GCF_028017835.1. Taxonomy (NCBI): domain Eukaryota; kingdom Metazoa; phylum Chordata; order Testudines; family Emydidae; genus Emys; species Emys orbicularis. Next base: position 97,906,767 of record NC_088684.1, read on the forward strand.
CTATGAACCCATGAAGCTTTGCAGTTATGCTAAGCAAGAAAATTTCCAGTGTGCTGTATTACTCCTAAGGGAAATTCTGAGCCAAAAAATTAAAAATTCTGCACACATTATAAAATTCTGCATATTTTATTTCTCAAAATAACAAAAGAGAATAATGCCAGTTTCAATTATTTTAGTAATGTATTGCAAATACCTGTCAGCAAGTATGTCTAACAACACAGACAAAAAAGATTCAGGAAATGTTTTTTTGACAAATAGATTCCTTACTCAGCATAATAATAATGCAGAATTTTGAGTAATAATTCAGGAACCTATTTCCCATACTCTTCAGAAATAGTGTAAAGGCTTGGGGGAATCACAGTTAATGGAGGAGCTGAGGGAGAGGGAAGTAATTGCCGGGAAGAAGCCTAGGAGTGAACCTGGAGGGTTGTTGGGTGTGGATGGGAGAAGTATGGAACAGTTTTTTTTGTGGGGTGTGATTGTTAGAGAGTTGGGGAGCCTTGTCCATGCAGACCCTGACTGACCCCTAGACTCTCCCATTGTCAGGCACATCTTCCCATCCCCATGTGTCCCTGCACCCCATTCCCCATTCAGCCAGGCATAGCTGCCCCGTCCCCATTCAGCCACCCCCCACGTGGCCCTGCACCCCCCTACCAAGTCCCATGTGGCCCTGAACCCCACCCCTCCCATTCAGCCCCTGGCTCAGTGTTGTCACCCCACTAGCTTCTGTGCCCTCACCCCAGTCTGTCCCCTCGACTAGGCCAGTCTGTGTGACACCCTCCCCACAGCAGCCCCGTGTGCCCCGCTCTGTCTTCCCACCCACCCCCCATATCCAGTGGCTCCTCACCTGGCCCTGTGGGCATGGCACTGTGAAGAAGGCAGCCTCTGCCCCCTCCCTCTCCGTGGCTAGCTGCTCCAGCCCATGAGCCAGCTGCCCTCTCTTCTGGTGCCACATCAGCCCCTGGTCAGCAAAAGGTGCAATTGCAGTTTCCCTTCGCCTCCCCGTCAGAATCAATTATTCTGTGTGGGGGGGGGGGGTAATCTGCAGGGGACATTAATTCTGTGCTTGGCAGTGGCGCAAGACTAGTGTATATGTTAACACATGTTATGCCACATATGACTAAAAATAAATGTGCTTATTAGGCAAAAATATGTTTGGCTCTGTTACTTGAATGACTGGTTATAAATTGTATCGAAGCTAAAAAAAGGGGAAGAAGGCAGCAGACACAGTATAAACAAGTATGGTTTAAAAATAAGTAGTTTTGTGATCACTTTAGAACAGAAAAAATCCACGATTGCTGCAAGGCTGTTCTTCAAATTAGTAACATTAACTTTTCTGTGTTTTCTGTCTAATATTTTGTTAAATAAGCTGATTGAGCCTGGTTATCTGATGTCTTGTATCCTAATGCCTGTAACAATAACGTCCCATATTCATATCCAAATATCCCTTCTTTCAACCAATCTTCCATATGCTATCGCTCCTAATAAATAAATATTGAGGGTTGTTTTTTATAAAATCGGTTTTAAGAAGTGGAATTAATACATAAAGAAACTACATGACCTTTTATCATCTAGGTAATCTTGCCACTCCTTTCTCCAGTTCCAGTTGTCATTTCCTGTCTACCTAGAGATTGAGAGAACTTCAGGGCTGAAAACCTTCAAGTTTCCTAATGGCAATTTCCCTACACTGTGTATATGATCATGCAAAGTTCTCCTGTACTACACTTTACATTTTAATTTTAAAATGTGAAAATAATTTCTACCATGTTCCTGTGTAGATGCACCACTAATATTACAGCTAGAGTTAAGAATTGATCTAATTAAGGAATCTACCAAGATACTGTCATATTTTTAAGGTATCTAGCTACATTGCCTTTCCATATATTTTCCAAAGTGATTGCCTATTTTCATCATTTATAGCAGGACATTTTGTCTCCAGCCGGACACAAGTATCTGGGACATTGATCCTTCTCTTCAAGAGAAGGATCAGAGTTAGCAATGTTATCATAATTAGAAAAAGATGTCCCACTCTGGGTGCCACAGAGATTTTCCGCAAAGACTCCAGCACAGTGATTTCCTAACTGGACATGAAAACAAAAAGCCTAGAGATGAAGGGACTCTCCCTCACTGAACAATAAAGAATTGTGCAAACTACAGTATTCAAGATTTCTATAAAACAGCAATAATACACTTGCACAAAGAGGAATAAATGCAGACATCTTTATTTCAGTTTCCATTACAAAATATTTTCCATCATTGGAAAGACTCATCCAAATTACCCATCTAGCTCACTTTTCTCACTATAGGATACCAGCCTCTGGAAATTTCCACTACATGCATCTGACGACGTGGGTATTCACCCACGAAAGCTTATGCTCCAGTACGTCTGTTAGTCTATAAGGTGCCACAGGACTCTGTCGTTTTTTGCCTCCTATGTATGTTCCATTCCTTTCCCCCTTGAGTCAACCCTTTTACCTGAGCATGCCAGGAGAGGACATATTCTTCCACAACTAAATCCCTCCACATAGCCTTTTGTACTAGTTTAACCTGAAATTTGTTTAATTCAATCAGTGCAAGTCTGTATGTAGACAAAGTATCAGAATAGAAGAGCGATGGACCACACAGCTTATTTTAACTCTAGACTTCCCCTGCCTGCAAAAAGAGGAAGAAAAGGATATTCCTCACAATCTGAGCCTCTTTTTAAGAAGAAAAATGGGTTCCTTCCACCTGTTTCTTTCCCCCCACCTTCTCTACTGAAGGGAAATGGTGTACTTCAGCCTGCAAACCCCCCTCCCCCCCCCCAACAGAAAACAAGCAGCAAAAAGGAAGCCTTTAACAATCACATCTCCATGGCAGATATCTAGGAAGGGCAGCCTCGCTTGGTTTGAGCCGCTTCCTTCTTTTCTATTAATTGTTAACAACGTGCTTGGCACTGTAGAAGACACAAAGACTGTCCTTGCCCTTGGGAGCTCACATCTAAGAGAGAGATAAGGAGCAAAGGCCCATCAGGATCATCTCTTCTTTCCAGCTACAGTAAGTGGCTGATAATTTTTCACTACAAATCTATGAACCTCATTCCGGACTTAGACACAGATAAGCTGAAAAAATGTTATTTAAGGTGAATAAGGACATGGGAAAGAATATATGTAATGTACTGTTTTAAGCAAACAGAAGAACAGTAATCTAGAAGATAGTGCTCAGTGTATAATTGCACTAGTTAAGAACAATTGCTCTCTCTCTGCTAGGACAGAACAGAGCAGATCACTCTATTTAATATGTGATAATACTTAATAGGTACATCTGGCATTGAAACACTATTAATAAACTTCTTGTCATATTTAGTATTGCTCAGGAAATGTATCCCTCTGGGGCAAATGGCTCATTGTCATTGATTGATTGAAGCACAAATTTAAGTCAAAAATTAAAAACTATTTCTGTTTGCATTACTATCTTTCAGAGAGAGCTCTGAAACCAGAGAAAGAACTCAAATAAACTTTTCCAAGACATGACAGGTGATATGCAGAATTCACATCACGAGATTTTAAAGTAACTCTGGGCATAAACGGACTATTCCATTTTCAGTTCAAAGCGTAAAATGAGAGTGTTTTGGGGAAAGGAGCAATGATTCTGTTTTACCTTCTAAACGCAATACTAAGGAAAGAGACTGGGAATTCTTATTTAAGGTTAAACTTTCCTTACTTACAATATTTTGAAACATGCAATGAAAGCTCCCCAAGCAACTTTAATTCTGTCACTATGTACCATTGCTCTGCACACACACCATAAAAGGATGTCTCTGGCTTTACCACTAGTTTCCATTTTAAACCTTGTTTGCCTTGACTGTTTAGTTATAAACTCTTCCCTTGACTGCAGATTTTAAGACACCCACTTTGTTTAAGTAGAATATACATAGATTAATAACAAAGGCGTAGTGTATAGGAATAGACTACTATCCCTTCAAATAGCTTGAGTACGCCAGTGTTGCTAACCATGTTTTCTATGTTTTAGAAGCCCCAAAAACCCAACCAGAGAACTAGAGCAGCAGTGTATACAGGTAGCAAGGCCCCACATACTGCTTATATTCAATAAATATGGTTACTTGAACTCCACTATGCCCATATAGTTCTGTCTTATCAGATTTGTTGTGTAAAGAGCAAACCACACGACGAAAGGCAAGCAAGGTATCTGAACCTGCGGTGAACCCGACCACTGAGGCTCCAGCTGCAGCTCCAGCTAATCTTTTTTTCATCTTCTCTGGGCCAGGAGGCTGTGCCACAGTCATTCCTAATGTCACCACAGTCATTCCTGTTTTCATCAACTCACTCTTACCTGAGTTTAGAGTCAATCACCACAAAAAAACTGAAGTGGGTACGCCTCACAGCAGCTCATGTCGTTAGCAACAAAGGCTGACATAGGCATCGAGCACCTGTGCTTTCTAAATGCCACAGGTTCCCATGACTCTTCCAAAAAGGATTTTAAAAGGCTTGGTCCTAATCTACAAAAGACTTGTTGCACTGGAACCTATTTAAGCAATACCCCAGCGAATGCCTTGCTCTCCACAGGGATAACGCAATACTGGGAACAGAACATTCTTGGGGCTAGGCTATCAGGAATGATCAGGCTGAGCCCAAGCCAGCTGTCATTCAGATCAGATGGTAGAATCTACTGTTTCAGTAACTTCCACCCACAAAAATAAAGCCCTTAAAATAAATAATCAAGTACACAAATCCATGCCCTTTTGCCTGAAGGAAAATATTTTTTTCTGGGCTCTTGTGCTATTTTAGATTCCATACTGATAAGTACAATATAAAAGCCTTAGGTAGATGTAGATGGGTAAATTAGATATAGAGGATTCAGCCTCTGTAACATTTCCAGGATGACAACTGTATGAGAAAAGCAGTATGACATCGGACAGCTCTTTGTGTGTACATGTAGCACAAGAAGCAAGATGTTGGTGTTGCCGTTTCTCAAGAAGGTGTGAATAAGAGGATAGTCTGCAGTTGTGTAGGCAATGCAAATGTAGGAGTTTTGTGGTGTGAACATGAGCATGGTGCGTTCCAGGTGAGAGAATGGGAGTAGGTGCCTCCTACTTTCGTGTGGAAGATGCAGAGTGTAGGCATGATTATCTCATCATTTTGAGTGGTGGGTGGGCAACGGCATAGTGACACATAAATGGTTGTTTGTGGTATCTTAACTGTCTATTTTCCATACTTTCAGATGCTTGATTTTGTTGATTCTTTTCAGTTTATCATTGTCTTAGAATTTCCTGTCTTTATTTTGTTTTTGTTTTTTATTTAAATGGTCTAAATTTTTCTTTCCTTCCAGAACTCATAGGTGTTTACAATCTAAACTTTAGCTTAATTAATTCTTTTGGATGAGGATTTTGTTAGTTTATTATTAATTATTATTATTATTAATTTAACGGCGTTTTGCAAAAAAAAAAAAAAAAAAAAGACTAATGTCTCTCACCTCTTGAGTAACATTTTACAAGTGTAGCTATACCAAACTTCATATCCCTTATCAGGTCAACTACTGACTTCAGAAAGTCCAGCAATCAGTCGTAGACCTGGCTGGGGTCAAAGTGCATTCTCCCAATGAAATTCAGCATCATCTGCAGAATCTAAGCTTCAATTTAGGATGGTTGGGGCAGCTTCTAGCCTTTATGGTCCTAAAGAAAACCTCCCAAACATGAACAGAGTGCAAACATGTATAGTACTGAGTGTGCTGCAGGAAGAAAGCCTGAAACAATAGCTATATGGGACAGACAAACTCCCTACATTCAGCTCAATTTGTGGCATCTTAATGGAGCTTTCTCTGTGGTTTTTTAGGGTAATAGGAAGTGGTTGCGGTTCACACAAGATAGGAATACTACTAAGAAGGCCCCTAAAGAACTTCTCTAAACAGCTTCGTGTACTCTCAGACCACAGAAAGACACACTATCAAAATGACAGAGCTGGCAAATGTTTTCCTGGTGGACACTAGAGTTTTCAAATGCCCTGTATAATCAAATCAAATAAAGACAGAATGTACCATCAGGGTCTCTACAGTAATATTCTAGATGTTCACTATTTCGCCCACTTATAGATGCTTCACTCACATATCTAAACAATGTTCTTGGTGTTTACACTAAAAATACCTGTAGTTATATTTGGTGCTTAAGTATTTCAGCAAATACAACTAAAGTGAATGTGGACAATCAACAAATTAGCCACTTGTTGCCATATTTACCCAATGACAAACCTCAGGGGTCCTGCCTTGAACCTTGCATAATCATTTATACCAGTGCAAAGTAGATGTAAAATGCTACCAAATCAGAATGGTAGCAATTCACTCCGACTTTGTACTCACTTTGCTTGGGAGTTAAAGTACTATCCAAGGTGCAAGGTAGAGGATAATCCAGCTCAAGGCCTCTACGGAGTATAAGATAGGGCTGACTGGAAAAACAAGGATTCTATATCACACACACAAAAATAAGGCTTTCATATTTGTTTTTTTATTCCAGATCTGGCAGACCAGGGACTTGAACCAGAGTCTCCCACATCCATAGGCACACAGACCTGGATGGGACTTCCTGAGTCATCGATTCCAAATCCCCAGCTATCATAAGCAACCCCATCATGTCATCCCATTCATAAAATTTATCAAGCTCCATCTTAAAACTAGCTAGGTTGTTTGCCCCCACTATACTGGGAGGTAGTCTAGAACCTCACTCCTCTCATGGTTCTATTCTTCTGTTTTCCAACCTAAAGGTACTCATGGTGAATTTATATGAATTTGTCGTTGTGCAAAAACTGTTCTTTAGATTGTCCTTTACCTCCCTCCCCAATATATTTATAAAGAGCAATAATATACCCTTCTCAACCTTAGTTTTGCTAAAATAAACAAGCCAAGCTCTTTTAGTCTTCTCTTGTAAGACAGACTCCCCATTCTCCTGATCATCCTGGTACAGCCTTTTTCTGTACCTATTCCCATTTGAATTCCTCTTTCTTGAACATGGGTGACCAGAACCATACACAGTATTCCAGATGCGGTCTTACCCAGGAGTGCCGCCAGCTTTACTGCCGCCCTAGGCGGCGGAAGGTCCTGCCCCGAAATGCCGCTCCCCACAGAGGCGGCGGAAGGTCCCGCCGCCGAAATACCGCCACAGTCGCCGCCCCCCAAATTGTAGCGCCCTATGCGACCACCTAGGTTGCCTAATGGGTTGCGCTGGCCCTAGTCTTACCAGTGCCTTGTACAAAGGTATTACTGCTTCCCTCTCTCTCTGCTGGAAGTACCTCACCTCACACTTGCCTCTTTCACAGCTACATCAATTGGTGATTCAAGATTATTTTCTACAACTAGCTCTTCCTTAATGTCCTCACTATTTACCAAAACCAAGTCTAAAACAGTATTGCCATCACATTCCAGGAGAGTGTCCTAATGCTAACTAGCTATTGGCTATTCTAGGGTGGATCTCTCTTTCTTCCCGCCACCCCTCCCCATCCTCCCAATCCTGAATCTGAACAACCTTCCTGATGAAATTTTTAAAATTTTGGGCAGTACTGATAAGTTTCCATGAAAAGTTTCAGTTTCAATGAATCGGCATTTCCCAACACAAAAATATTTTACCAAAAAATTCCAAACCAGCTCCACCAACAATGGTAGAGATAACTGCAAGGAAAGGAATCCATATCCAATACTGTTAGTGTAATGTTGGCTCAGTAGTAGTCTAACAGTTTTTCACAATATATTTCACAGTATATTTCAAATATAGCCTAGACTATGTGTGATTCTAATTATGTCTACAGCTTCTGTAGAACACTTCTCTTACACTCTAACTATTCTGGAAATTAAGTGATGCACTACAGTGCCTGAGAATTGTCTGAATGGAGTACTGTTGATTTTTTTTTATTATAAAGAATGATCCAAGACACTTAGGGCTTATCTGTGCATAGAAGTTGTGCAAGTTTAATTTAAGTTCAAAATCTGATTTAGATAAATTAGCTAAAAAACAAAACTCCGTGGACACCCTTATATTGGTTTAAAACTGGCTATATAGAGTTTAACTTGTGCCTGTAAATTTACCACTGCATGCTGAACTGATATAAGCCATGCTTACACTGATCTAAGAGCTCCCACACAGAAAAAGTTGTAGTGGTTTAAATAAAATTAGTATAAAAATCACACCTTTAGTTTAACCGATGCAACTTTGCATGTAGAGTACGCCTAACAAAATGATAGAAAATACAACTAACTACTTTGCAAGAAAAAAAAAAGGATTTCAAATATTTTTGAGGTAAAACTTTAGATCTCATTCAGTTCACTGTATTTCATAAAGATAGAGCTTATTGCAAAATCCCAGATCTGCCATTGCCAACAAATAGAAGAAGTGAGGTTCATAATGTCTGCAGACAATGTACAAAATAACTTCAAAATACCCAACTAAACAAAGAAACCAGCCCTTTTGGAAAAGTAATGTCCATTAAAAGTCAGTAAAGTACAAATTTTAACAAAAAATCTTAACTCATGAAGTCATTGTTACTCAAAAACAGTCTCAAGTGTCTGCTAAAATGACCCTTCTCTGATATATTGACCAGATTTGTGTATACAAAGAATACTGCCTCAATAACAGCTATCTTTTTACAGGTACTCAATGTTACTTGATAATGGAATTTACTCTGCAGGACATGAAGCAAAACAGAGGGAATTATAATAGCTCTCATATAGCACTTTTCATTCATAGATCTCAAAGCATTTTAGAAAAGACTTCAAATGTGACTATCTCCATATTAAAGGTAGAAAAACTGTAACACAGCGTTGTGAAACTAAAAGCGAGAAGGGAAATGACTTGCTCAAGATCATATACAGTTGGTCAGTGGCAGAGCTGGGAATAAAACTCAGGTCTCCTGAATTATAATTCAATGCTCTATTTGCTAGATCATCCTACCTTCATTGACTCCATGACTGTATATACATATGGTGAAATCCTGGCTCCATGGAAATCAATAGGAGCTTTGCCACTGACTTCAAAGAAGCAGAATTTCACTTATAGACTGTACAATACTGTACTGATTAATGGGTCAGTAAAATTAGATATAATTGACAGAAAATGTTCTGCTATGATCTTGCTGTGATAGATATCTTTTAATGCCCTATTTTTTATTAAGTGTTTAATGAATATGGTAGAATAAAGTTATAAGGCATCGTCTGGTAAGGCAGTTCATTCCATTTAGACCAATGTTTACATACACCTTTAGGGAAGCAAATAATTCACACAAATTGTTGTTCCCAGGCTTAATTTTTCTAAATGAAAAAAAAAAAATGTTATTTCTATGCAACATTTATTCTCTCTCTTGGCAGATAAAAAAAAAAATCTTCAGATGTTCTCTTTAAAGTGCTAAAACAGGGGGGGAATCTCTAACTGAGCATACAGAACCTCATATCATCATTTTTAGATAGTTACCTCTGACAACAGCTGCAATTTTAACTGGGATTTATAGTTTGCTGATACATGTGAAGGGGATGCCATTTGCAGATATTACACTGTGGACTAATTTCCCAAAGGAAATTGGAATGAGGTGGAAGCCTTGTTGCTTGAGGAATTTTAAGGTAGACTGGCCAAAGCACTCAAAAAATACAGATCTGGGCACAATCCTGAAATGGCAGAGTGATGAAGAGAAGGACCTAAAGGTCTCTTCCACTTCTAACTTTTTAGATTTTGTGGGAAATCCCGGTCAAGAAAGGGTAGACTTGCTCAGAGCTCAAATTGGGATGGGTCACAAAGGGTCACCAACCTTGTCCCTTTTTTCTTGAGACAGCCATGTTGTTCTTTATTTTTTTGTTTTAAAGTAAGCTTTGAACTCTCATGGCTATGAAGTGGAAGCGAGTGGGACATCTGAGCCCAACCAAGGGGTGGTCCCACATAGCCCAGCAGGACAACCCTATTCATGCACCCTTTCCCTTTCCCGGAGCAGTGAGGGACTAACCTGGTCAGGAGTATGAGCCTGAGACCAGGTGATTTTCTCTCTGACTCTAACGACTGCTGCACCTCCCTCTGCTGAACCCTATCTGCAGACTCAGGCAGACATCACTGTATCTTTTAAAGTTTTCAAACTTCTCTTTACAACCTAAGGCCTAGAAACCATTTTTTCCCCCAAGTCAAAACTTAGATTTTGACATCATCACATGGCTCGTGGGGCCAGTCTCTTAGATACACCAAGATTTTTGCCTATGATTCAATCTGGCACTATCCAGGGGTGTATTTGAATGAGATGGAGCCAAGCCAAGGTACCTGTGATCTTGTTTTGAAGTCCAGCAAGTCTCAACTAGACTTCGGTTTGGTTTAGGTTTTTAATTTGTTAGAGATGGCAGGTCAGTGTGTGTGGGATGCAAGAACTGAATACAGATATAGGCCACTGGCCCATTGGTCTGTCTGTAAATGGCACTGCTAGCTAATATGCTGGACTCAGGGTTACATACCTGTGCCTCAACTTGCTAAATGAAATACTGGGATAGATGGCATGTAAAAACCACTTCCTACGCTCTGCAAATAGTATCACAGAAAGTTGAGGGGAAAAAATGTTCAAGTGTTTGCTGGTGTCATCACTGATATTTTCATATTGACATTTCACCAAAGTGAAGAGTGAAGACCACAAACTTTCCTTCCACTGCTCTTGGGTTTCTGTTACAATTCTCTTTAAACCTCCTGTGTTTCAATTAATTAAAAAATAGGATTTGTAAAGTCAAATGTACCAGTCAGACATTATTTAAAATCACTTTTAAAACTGCGAAAATGTACTATTTTTATGGGACCTAATTTCTTGGTTTAGCCTTTAGAAACAATCTCTGGGCTGAGTGAAGTTCTATGGAAGATTTACCCTATCCTAACTGTCTCCCTTTTGTAGTCTCTTCACTCCTAAATGGCTAATTACTCTATCATTCTGTTTCTGAAGAGCTTCTGGGCCAGAGGGACTGATGACCAGGTAGTGTGGATCCAAAAGTATGTACCCCAAAACAGTACAATCTACAGTGGTGACAAGGGCTAATTTCATACTTGTAGTGAGGTTGCAAGGTCATGAGATATTATTTCCCAATGGAAATGGCTCACTGATGTTGCAATGTGCAATATTCTCTAAAACCCCGTCGTTGCTAAACCCTTGTCATGGCAATTAACTAAATTTGTATCACTGCTGTGATGTCTTCCCTCAAAAATTCAGCTCTTCTCCTTTGTGATATATGTTGATCTCCCCTAACTTGAATCCCTGGTAATGTAATTATTTCCTGAAATGGTAGCAAGCAATCTCCAAATGACTCTATTAGCAGAGCAACTGAATCATCCATCAAATTCTGTTACCAAAATGAGAGCCCAGATTTTTCCTAACTTTGTATATATTTGCATTTACCAGCCATTTATAAAATAGCAAAGGTTTCACTTACCTGATTGGATAACCTCTACCACCTTTTCCCAGACTCCATCTGGGAAAGTTATGGAGCATAAATAAAAGCCCATGTCAGCTTCAGTGGTCTTCATGAAATTTAGGGTCTTGTCTCTTGAGGAAGCATTTATAAAACGAACTCTGTCCTTATATTTGTCTTCAATATGCACACCGTACAATGGGTGGGAGACAGCAATGGTTTCTTTGCCAGTTGCAATACTCTTAACCCAGGACATCTGGGTCATGCCGTCTGTCTTTGGATAGACGCATTCCAGATTCATATTATTGGTGAGTTTTACAGTTGCATCCACAAATCTTCCTTCCTCTGTGGCTGAAACACATACCCAGCATTAGCACTAATTGTAGTTTCAAAGTTTAATACAACTAGCTAGCTAACATTCTAAGATCAAGCAAAATATTTTAAAGGTTGAAAAGCCTAGCAGCACAAGAACAAGCCCAGCAAAATCCTTATGGGTGTTATTACTTATAACAGTTAGTTTTTCTGAATGCCTTAAAAATTATTTTAGCCACACATAAATACTGATGAATTCTGATTATATCTGTCATGCAAGAAAAAAAGAACATATATTACTAAAGAAAAAGAAAGCAATCTTACTTTCAGATAACTGGAGAACAACAATAAGGCAGGCAAGATAGTCCATCTCTGAGAACGCTGGAGTAGATTACTATGTGATACAGCTTTATTCAGACTCCCTTCACAATATGCTATTTCCTAATCGACTGTTATCACTGAAGTCTTTACTTTTGAAATGAGACACCTGAAAGAAACAATGTGCTTTTAACTTTCACATAAACAATAGCCCCATCTATAGGTAATCAAGTTCATAGTATAGTTCAGCTATTCACATCAGATTCACTAAATGTCTGTCAAAATTCACTGAAACAAAAGCTTTCCAATCCCAAGAGAACTTTAAAAATATGGATGATGATGATGATGATGATGTGATCTAGGGCACTGGCTCCCAACCTTTCCAGACTACTATACCCCATGCAGGAGTCTGATTTTTTTGTGTACCCCCAAGTTTCACCTCACTTAAAAATTACTTGCTTACAAAACCAGACATAAAAATACAAAAGTTCCACAGCACACTATTACTGAAATATTGCTTACTTTCTCATTTTTACCATATAATTATAAAATAAATCAATTAGAATATAAATATTGTACTTACATTCAGGGCCGGCTCCAGGCACCAGCACAGTAAGCAGGTGCTTGGGGCGGCCAACGGAAAGGGACAGCACGTCCGGCTCTTCGGCGGCGGGTCCCTCAGTCCCTCTCAGAGGGAAGGACCTGCCACCGAATTGCCGCCGAAGGATGAAGCGGCGGTGGTAGAGCTCCTGCCGAAGTGCCACCAATCGCGGCTTTTTTTTTTTTCTTTTTGCGCCGCTTGGGGCGGCAAAAACGCAGGAGCTGGCCCTGCTTACATTTCAGTGTATAGTGAATAGAGCAGTATAAAGAAGCATAAAGACTTCACCAGTGCTTTTTATGTAGCCTGTTGTAAAACTCATCTAGCTATTTCCCTAGTTGATGTACCCCTTAGAAGACCTCTGTGTACTCCCTGGGGTTCACATACCCGTGGTTGAGAGAGACAAAATCTTGACCATAACATCAAACAGGAGTGGCAAATGGGAGTTTCAGAGCGCATAGCTGTTGATCCTGTGCTTGGAGGTAGATGAACTTGGTGAGTAGTTATTTGCTTCTTGTTAGTGAAGGGTTGAAGCGAAGAGTGAAAATCATTTGCCAGGTAAACTCATGACCAAGTGAACATGAACAGCAAACAGGAGCTTTTGTTCTCGGTATAGCTCTACACTTAATGCTTTGATGTCCAGCAATAGAACCGTGGTTGTGATGAACAATACATGTGCAATGTTTTGTTTCCTACTGGGAGCCACAAGGGTTTTCCTCTGTATGATGTACAAGCTGGTAACTGTGCTGGAAGAAAAGATTTGTAGTCTGGAAGGACAAGTGTACACATCACGGAGCATCAGAGAGGTTGAGGGATTCTTGGACAACCAGATTCAGGAAGCTTCACCACTCCAGATTCAAAAAATAAACGAACTAGCTGCCAAGGAACCGAGACTATGGAAACTAGAGAGGAGGTTTGGTAGTTCATAACCACCAGTGGCAAGAGGGCCGGGTGGCTTTCTACATGGCTGGAGGCAGATGAAGGATGGGCAGGCTGTGACCAACAGAGAGAAGAGCCCCAGTAGGAATTCCACACAGACAGAAGTACCCAACTGTTATCACGTTCTCAGTGTGGAAACTGTAAAAGATATCTCTGAAGATCCAGCAGGTCAAACAGAATGGAGAGCTGCATAGGACATACTGTGGATGGCTGTACAGCCCAACCTGCAGGGCAATCAAGGCTGCCCATGAAGAGATCTCCAGCCATCCAAGGAAAACAACCTATCCGTGTTGGGGATTTGGTACTCATAAGAATGGAGAGAACATTCTGCAAGGCATAGGTGGACAACAGGATGATGTGTTGTTTCCCCAGGCACGAGATTTGACTGTAAGACTGGATAGGATCTGAAGTTGGTGGGCAAGAATCCATTGATGATGGTGTATATTGGCACTAATGACACTGCTGCACAAATTACAGACAACTTCACAATTATAGAATTCGGAAGGATGCTGAAAAAGAAGAATGTTCACATGATCTTCTTGAAAATCCTTCCTATCTGGAATTGAAGGAAGACAGAAAATAGAAGATTCTGGAAGTGAAATGCTCGCTTGGTAAGTGGTGTCAGACACAGGGTGTGGGACATTGATCCACCTTCTATGGGGCAAGGAGGCTGTACAAGTTGGATGGCCTCCATCTCAATAAAAGAATCATAGAATCATAGAATATCAGGGTTGGAAGGGACCTCAGGAGGTCATCTAGTCCAACCCCCTGCTCAAAGCAGGACCAATTCCCAACTAAATCATCACAGACAGGGCTTTGTCAAGCCTGACCTTAAAAACCTCTAAGGAAGGAGATTCCACCACCTCCCTAGGTAACCCATTCCAGTGCTTCACCACCCTCGTAGTGAAAAAGTTTTTCCTAATATCCAACCTAAAGCTCCCGCACTGCAACTTGAGACCATTACTCCTTGTTCTGTCATCAGGTATCACTGAGAACAGTCTAGATCCATCCTCTTTGGAACCCCCTTTCAGGTAGTTGAAAGCAGCTATCAAATCCCCCCTCATTCTTCTCTTCTGCAGACTAAACAATCCCAGTTCCCTCAGCCTCTCCTCATAAGTCATGTGCTCCAGCCCCCTAATCATTTTTGTTGCCCTCCGCTGGACTCTTTCCCATTTTTCCACATCTTTCTTGTAGTGTGGGGTCCAAAACTGGACACAGTACTGCAGATGAGGCCTCACCAATGTCGAATAGAGGGGAATGATCATGTCCCTCGATCTGCTGGCAATGCCCCTACTTATACAGCCCAAAATGCCGTTAGCCTTCTTGGCAACAAGGGCACACTGTTGACTCATATCCAGCTTCTCGTCCACTGTAACCCCTAGAGCCTTTTCTGCAGAACTGCTTCCTAGCCATTCGGTCCCTAGTCTGTAACAGTGAATGGGATTCTTCCGTCCTAAGTGCAGGACTTTGCACTTGTCCTTGTTGAACCTCATCAGGTTTCTTTTGGCCCAATCCTCTAATTTGTCTAGGTCCCTCTGTATCCTATCCCTACCCTCCAGCGTATCTACCACTCCTCCCAGTTTACTGTCATCTGCAAACTTGCTGAGAGTGCAGTCCACGCCATCCTCCAGATCATTAATGAAGATATTGAACAAAACCGACCCCAGGACTGACCCTTGGGGCACTCCGTTTGATACCGGCTGCCAACTAGACATGGAGCCATTGATCACTACCCGTTGAGCCCGACGATCTAGCCAGCTTTCTATCCACCTTACAGTCCATTCATCCAGACCATACTTCTTTAACTTGCTGGCAAGAATACTGTGGGATACCGTATCAAAAGCTTTGCTAAAGTCAAGGAATAACATATCCAATGCTTTCCCCTCATCCACAGACCCAGTTATGTCCTCATAGAAGGCAATTAGGTTAGTCAGGCATGACTTGCCCTTGGTGAATCCATGCTGACTGTTCCTGATCACTTTCCTCTCCTCTAAGTGCTTCAGAATTGATTCTTTGAGGACCTGCTCCATGATTTTTCCAGGGACTGAGGTGATGCTGACTGGCCTGTAGTTCCCCGGATCCTCCTTCTTCCCTTTTTTAAAGATGGGCACTACATTAGCCTTTTTCCAATCATCCGGGACCTCCCCCGATCGCCATGAGTTTTCAAAGATGGCCAATGGCTCTGCAATCACATCCGCCAACTCCTTGAGCACCCTCGGATGCAGCGCATCCGGCCCCATGGACTGGTGCTCGTCCAGTTTTTCTAAATAGTTCTGAACCACTTCTTTCTCCATAGAGGGCTGGTCACCTCCTCCCCATGCTGTGCTGCCCAGTGCAGCAGTCTGGAGCCAGGGCCAGCTCCAGGGTTTTTGCCGCCCCAAGCGGCGCAAAAAAAACAAAAAACAAAACAAAAAAAAAAGCCACAATCGTGATCTGCGGCAGCAATTCGGTGGGAGGTCCTTCGCTCCGAGTGGGAGTGAGGGACCGTCCTCTGAATTGCCGCCGAATAGCTGGACGTGCCGCCCCTCTCCGGAGTGGCCGCCCCAAGCACCTGCTTGGCAAGCTGGTGCCTGGAGCCGGCCCTGCTGGGAGCTGACTTTGTTCGTGAAGACAGAGGCACAAAAAGCATTGAGTACATTAGCTTTTTCCACATCCTCTGTCACTAGGTTGCCTCCCTCATTCAGTAAGGGGCCCACACTTTCCTTGACTTTCTTGTTGCTAACATACCTGAAGAAACCCTTCTTGTTACTCTTAACATCTCTTGCTAGCTGCAACTCCAAGCGTGATTTGGCCTTCCTGATTTCACTCCTGCATGCCTGAGCAATATTTTTATACTCCTCCCTGGTCATTTGTCCAATCTTGCACTTCTTGTAAGCTTCTTTTTTGCGTTTAAGATCAGCAAGGATTTCACTGTTAAGCCAAGCTGGTCGCCTGCCATATTTACTATTCTTTCTACACATCGGGATGGTTTTTTCCTGCAACCTCAATAAGGATTCTTTAAAATACAGCCAGCTTTCCTGGACTCCTTTCCCCCTCATGTTATTCTCCCAGGGGATCCTGCCCATCAGTTCCCTGAGGGAGTCAAAGTCTGCTTTTCTGAAGTCCAGGGTCCGTATTCTGCTGCTCTCCTTTCTTCCTTGTGTCAGGATCCTGAACTCGACCATCTCATGGTCACTGCCGCCCAGGTTCCCATCCACTTTTGCTTCCCCTACTAATTCTTCCCAGTTTGTGAACAGCAGGTCTAGAAGAGAGCATATCTTCTAGGGGACAGGCTGGCTAGACTAGTCTAGAACACATTAAAGAACAAAAGAGGAGGGTGAAAAGGGAGAATAAATGAGAACTTATGTAAAACAAAATCAAGATGTTAAGAACAAAATTAATCAAGACACCAAGGAACATAAAGAGAATAAATTCTTTAATAGCCTATATACTATGCTAATAGTCTGGGTAATAAATGAGAGGAATTGGAATTGCTCATTTAAGAGCATAAATTTGACCAAATTCGTATAACTGAAACATGGTGGGAAGGTTTGCATGATTGAAATGTTAAAATCAATGTTTATAACCTATTTAGGAAGGACTGAGTGAGCAAAAGGGAATGGGGAGTGGAACTCTTTCATACCTCAAGCTATCTTGTTGGAAGATGAGGAGCACTCAGGTATGGATGCTCCTATTATGCTGTAGTTGCCCTCAGGTCCTGGTTATTGGGAGGTATAATCACTGACAGGGAGAGGTGCTGGGTTATATTTATTTTTATAATGTACGAAGTGCTTTACATTAAAAGATGGAGACAAGGTCTCTGCTCCAAGAGTTTGTATTCTGAAATAGACAGGTAGATCAGACAGTATAAGTGGAGAAACCTACAGAGGAAAAGGAAAATAAGGAGCCTGATTCACCAGTGCATTACTCCCATTTTACATCAGTATAGCCCTACTGATTTCAGTGGAGTTACACTAATGTAAGACTGGAACAATGGTCAACTAGGCCCAAATAATCTATTATTTAAGAAATTGCAACCTTAGAAAACTTCCACCAAAACTCTCTTCATGTACTTGTTGGAGCAAGGAAAACCTGCAAACCACCTATAATGTCTATACACAGGGGAATGGCTTTCTAGACTGGAAGATTATTATTTATATAATGCCACAGTTGAGCATGGCATTTTACAGATCTGCAGGATTTGGCACCGGATAGAGAAAGAAATATAAACTTGTGTTAATAAATTTTTGTTTTTATTATTCCTAGTGAAGCATCCTACACATCTGTCATCCTTAATTGGAACTGAGATGGACTGCTCAAGAAGCCTCACAAATGACAAATTCCTTTCAGTGAAAGTAAAGTTTCATTCATCTGTTTATATATAAATTACTGTTTTGCTGAACTGAATTCCGTGCTCATTTCTCTCCATCTGTCATTAAAAGAGAAATGGAACTTACTAAGATCAATATCCAACCCTACACGATGCCTAATTATTTTGGGTGTGATATGTTGTAACAAATACATGTCAGCAGATGCCAGGCACAATTACTATATAACTCACGCAGGGAGAGCAGAGACTACAATGCTGTACATATAGTTTCAAAAACACAATCCTCTGACACTTCTGCTAAAGGGGAACTTTTTAAACCAACCCACTGCAGGGTTTCCCTGTGAGTGCTGTGATACACCAGTCTACTCCAGATATCTGGGAGCATCTGCTTTGTATACCACGAGCTAGGAAGGCAAACCCTGTAGCTGCTGCAAGCACTAGACTCTTCGCAGGCTGTAGTCTTTGGGCAGGGAGTTTCTATTGTGGTTTTGGGGACTGTGCATTTAAGGGTTCAGCGTCACAGCCAGAATCTGGGCAGGGCGCTGTGAAGCTCTTGTTGTTATGCACAGCTAGTTGGAAACTGACACAATAAAAAGCAAATCTCTAGCAAGCTCCTAAAGCACAGAGTGATCACTGAGCACCAAACCTATTAACACTCACACATTTCAACTAACGGGATACACTAGGGCTGCCAGAAAATAAAAAGTGCAGATACCCAGGTGCAAGGACTTTTAATCAACCCAACAGTCCAGAAGTCAGTCCTTTGGGGCAGTCCATTTGAGTGGTATAAAGGTAACTGTACCTAGGGGCTCTCAGTTTAGTGCCAGGGATACTCCCTTCCAGCCTACCCATCTCCTGGATGCAACAAAGCAGTGACCCTTTTGCTCACTCAGTTCTCTTGTCTATGGCCTTGTTGGAGCCCATCTGTACTGACCTCCTGGCATCACATGCAGGCGGTCCCCTGCTTACCGGTCACTGCCCTGTATCCTCCTGCTGCAACTACTACGGATCCTTTACTGGCAACATGCTGCTTCCTTGCTCAGCTTCTCAGTGTGCCTGCTACCCAGACTTCCTTCCCCAGCCAGCTCTCTGGCGGCTGCCTCCAGCCTGCTGCTCCTGTGCACATGCAGCTTCTGGCTCTTTCCTGGCCCTTGTCACCCTTGATCTCAGGCTGTCACACCGTTTTACTGAACTTATGGAGCGCTCTAGTGTCTGGATATTGAACAGTGCAACACAATGCACCCCACTAGCTAGATCCTTTCCCTCCTGCTCAGAGTGAGGGGAACATGTAAGGAGTCGCTCGATTTATTGCAACTCTATCTGGCAGTACTAGTACCAACTCCCGCCTTATCCTCTCTGTGGACTAGCCATTAGAAGGGCACATCTCTCACTGAAAGAGCCTGATCAAGCTCTCTACTGCCACCTTCTGCAACTCTGTGGTATTTTACAGCAGGCTTATACCATGGGGCTGGTCCCCATTGGTGGGGACTGGGCAGTGACTGGGTATAGCCTGACATGCGTCTTGCTTTTTTTTATCTACAATCTTGAAAATGAATTGGTGCATGGGATTTTATATTGGGGTCTTTGAGCATATGTTTCAGCAGCAGCTAGATCTCTGATAAATACAGCAGAGCTATAGGGAGGCCTCCTGGCTAATGCATGGGACCCAGTGGCACCAGCATTATGGAAAGGGAGGACGTCCCTCTTTTAATGCTTCCCCTACAGGTGCCCAGAAATCATGGAGCCACCA
Organism: Emys orbicularis; assembly: GCF_028017835.1. Lineage (NCBI taxonomy): Eukaryota > Metazoa > Chordata > Testudines > Emydidae > Emys > Emys orbicularis. Next base: position 97,926,387 of record NC_088684.1, read on the forward strand.
GGGAGGAGAAAGCAGGGAAGAGGAGGCAGCAGGCCACCTCAAGGCCTTGTTATCAGAGGAATTAGTGGAACAGAATGAGGGGGTAGTGGCTTAAAGGAGGAAAACAGGCTAGCGTGACGGGGGCTCAGATGGCATGAGGAGCAGAAGCGTAAATGATAAGTCTTCTCCAGGATCCCCTGCAAACAATTCTCAGGACTCCAGGCTCCCGCTGTTATTATTATTACATCTGTCTCGTGCCAGTATTGGTGCACAGAGCAGAAACCAGTCTCTTCCATCCCTCTCTGCCATTTGCTCCTGCTTCTATCTGCTCCATTGTGTTGAGATTAATAGGCAGCAGGTTTAAAACAAACATAAGGAAGTACTTCTTCACACAACACGCAATCAACCTGTGGACCTAGTTGCCAAGGGATGTTGTGAAGGTCAAAACTATAACGGGGTACAAAAAAGAATTGGACAAGGTCTGGAGGATAGGTCCATCAATGGCTATTAGCCAAGATGGCCAGAGATGCAACCCCATTCTCTGAGTGTCCCTAGCCTCTGACTTCCAGAAGTTGGGAGTGGATGACAGGGGCTGGATCACTTGATGATTGCCTGTTCTGTTCATTCCCTCTGAAGCATCTGGCATTGGCCACTGTCGGAAAATAGGACACTGGGCTAGATGGACCATTTTTTTGACCCCATATGGCCGTTCTTATGTTCTTAGATTGATTTTCATGCCCTCTGTGCTGAGAGTTCTTTTTAAGGTTTCTCTTGTGTGACCTCGTTTCCTCACACCAGTTGATTCCACTTGACTGCTTCATGTCAGGAGTCTGTGTGTTGGCACCCAGAATACATGCCCCCAAAATGTCCACCCCTTCCTTCTAATTCTAGTGGAGATGAGCAACTGGCTGGTGATTGCTCTCTTCTCTGGTTATAAAGTCTCTCCACCCAATACCCAGAATCTATTGTAGGCACTTATTTTCAAAGGCATCTGGTTTTCTAGCATTTTAATAGATTTTCAGCTCTCATAGCCATACATTAACACAGATTACATTTGAGTTGAAAATCTCAGTTTTGTTTTGGTATGGTATATCTTTGATTTCCACATGTTGCTGAGTTTAGTGAATGCTGTGGATGCCTTTCCTATCCTTGATGCCAACTCTTTCCTAAGGTCTCCACTGGCTAACAGAGTACTGTGAGAAATTCCAACTTGAACTAAGGGAAAGATCTGAGCACTGCCAGAAGCAGAGGAGTGTTGAGAAACTGACTGGACCAGAAAAAAAATGGTCAGTGCTTAGAGACTATGTGAATCAAGCTGCAGCAGATGAAAATGGATATCAGCATAAATAGAGCAAGAATTGGATAAGCCAAAAGACGTGGCATCTTACTGAAGAAAGAAAAGCACTGAAAGGAAAACTCCTAAATGCTAAGACCAATGAAATATTACAAAAAGCAATGGAGGAGTACAAGTGTGATGGGTTGGATCACAGAACCCCCCCTGGGAGCTGCCAACTGATGTGCCAAGACTACCCCGTTCCTATTTTCCCTGCCAGCTCAGGACTCCAGCACCCCGTCTTGCTGAGCCAGACACTCCCGTCTGCTCCCACACAGACCCGGGGTCTGAATTACTTGCTCCAAAGCTGCAGGTGTATCTGAAAACAGCTCACAGAAGTGTGCTTGTCTATAGCACTCAGATGCCCAACTCCCAATGGGGTCTAAACCCAAATAAATCCGTTTTACCCTGTATAAAGCTTATGCAGAGTAAACTCATAAATTGTTCGCCCTCTATAACACTGAGAGATATGCACAGTTGTTTGCTCCCCCAGGTATTAATACACACTCTGAGTTAATTATGAAGTAAAAAGTGATTTTATTAAATACAGAAAGTAGGATTTAAGAGGTTCCAAGTAGTAACAGGCAGAACAAAGTAAGTTACCAAGCAAAATAAAATAAAATGCTCAAATCTATGTCTAATCAAACTAAATACAGATAATCTCACCCTTAGAGATGCTTCAGTAAGTTTTTTTCTCAAACTGGACAACTTCCAGGCCTGGGCACAATTCTTTCCCCTGATACAGCTCTTGTTCCAGCTCAGGTGGTAGCTAGGGGATTCTTCTTGATGGCTCTCCTCTCTCTCCTTGTTCTGTTCCACCCCTTTATATATCTTTTGCATAAGGCGGGAACCCTTTGTCCCTCTGGGTTTCCACCCCCCCTCACTAGAAAAGCACCAGGTTAAAGATGGATTCTAGTTCAGGTGACATGATCACATGTCACTGCAAGACTTCATTACCCACTTGCCAGCACACACACATACAGGAAGACTCACAGGTAAAACACAGCCATATGCAGACAATGGTCCTGGTTAATGGGAGTCATCAAGATTCCAAACCACCATTAATGGCCAACACTTTGTATAATTGCAATAGGCCCTCAGAGTTATATTTCATATTTCTAGTTTTAGATACAAGAGTGGTACATTTATACAAATAGGATGATCACACTCAGTAGATTATAAGCTTTGTAATGATTCCTTACAAGAGACCCTTTGCATGAAGCATATTCCAGTTACATTATATTCACTTATGTTTTTATAAAACTATTCCAGTTACATTATATTCACTTACTATCATGTTTTTATAAAACAATGTAGACTGCACATCGTCATAACAAGAAAGCAAACAAAGCAGTGAAAAGCAGTGCAAGGAAAGAGAAACAGAGATATGGTAAAGACCTATCAACTGAAGCTGCTGCTATGATAGGAAATCACAGAGTCATTTACCAACGGATTAAAACCCTGTGTGGAAAATTCAACACACAAAAAAGGCCAATAAAAAATAAAGACGGAAAAATGGAGAATAGATGGGCAGAGTAAGGTGATCTCAATAGACCCAGCCTTACTTCAGCCCCCGAGTTCAATGAAACATGCCAGCCCGATCAACTTGATATCAACAACATTGGTCCAATAGAGATATCAGAAGTACAAGCTGCAGTCAAGAAGCTAAAAAGCAACAAAGTGTGGGGAGCTGATCAAATCACTTGACACTACCACCTTAATGAAACTGTCCGAGTTGTTCAGTGAAGTCTGGGGGTGGGAAAGAGACTCCTTCTGACCAGTGGAATAATTGTCAGAATACCCCAAAAGGGTGATCTTACTGACTGTAACAGCTGGTGAGAAGTCATACTACTCCTTGTTGTAGAGAAAGTTTTCTGTAGTGTGATACTACACCGGGTGAAAGAAGCAGTGGATGCAAAGCTTACAGAAGAAGAGGTTGGATTCAGGCCTAAGAGATGCTGTGTAGATCAAATAATTTCACTAAGGACCATCACAGAAAAATGCCTAGAATGGCAGGCCCCCCTTATCAGGGCCGGCTCCAGGCACCAACCTTCCAAGCAGGTGCTTGGGGCGGCAATCTGCGGGGGCAGTCCGTGCACTGTTAGGCTGGCATGCGCGTTTCCACAGCGGCGGCAATTCGGCAGCAGCTTCTATGTTCAGCAGCCCGCGGCGGGGCAGCAGCTTCTGTCTTCTGGCTGAAGACCGAAGCTGCCGCCGAATTGCCGCCGCTGCGGAAACGCGCATGCCGCCCTAACAGCACACGGACTGCCCCCGCCGTCCGCAGCGGCAATTCGGCGCGGTGCTTGGGGCGGCAAAAACAGTAGAGCCAGCCCTGCCCCTTATCAATTTCATTTATTTTTAAAATGCATTTGACAGCCTGCATAGATATATATTGTGGAATATTCTTCAGTCTTATGGAATTCCAGCTAGAGTCATGAACATCATGGTTATGAACAAAGATGCAGAGTGCACTGTAAGAGTGAACAACAACAACAGAGTGGTTCAACATGGACACTGGTGAGAAACAGGGCTACACTCTATGTCAGCTGTTGTTTGGCATTGCTATAGACTGGATAATGAAGTATTAGCAACACAAAGACTGGCATAGCATAGGTAGATGGCAAATGCATAGAAGACCTAGACTTTGTGATGATATTGCGCTGTTAGTGACACCCCAAAACCTACAAAGACAGAGACCTTATGGAAAAACAACGTTACTATTGTAGAAGAATACTTTTCTATTGTAGTATTTCATTAACAGTTCATATATTAATTCTGTCACTAACACAGAGGAAGGTGAGGATGGAGCTCATTTGCTTTTTATCAAAGTGGAGATGGCAAAAAGTTTAAGTAGTCCTTTACCTCGAGAGGGATTTTGCTCACTTACAAACATTAAACTTTTGTAACATAAACTATGGAAAACTAAGATGAGCATATTAATTTAACTAGTCTCATAAAGCAATTGTAACAGGTGGGATCACATCAACCATTAAGGAAGAATTTTATAGATGTCTGGGGATAGGACTAATAGGTTTCAATAGAAATTATTTACCTTCAATTTATACGCTTGTTCCATGAGAAAGGAGCTCCTATCTTTTGCTCTAGGCACTTTACAGCAAATTTTGGAAATACAATTAAACAGATTGCTCCTGGAGCCCCCCTTCACCTAATATTTAATATACAATCACAGCCAGCTGCTAAAAACATATTTTCAATCTTTATGCTCTGCTATTTTCTCGCCCCTCAGGAAAACAAAGATGTTTTGCTCTAAAACTTACAGAATGTTGTCAATTTCTGTAGAATGGATAAATTAGGTTACAAATTCTATAGAAAGGATTTTTTAAAATAAATTCTATAGGAGCTTTCTATTTACATGTTTTTAAAAATAATCTGTTTTGAAACATATTGCATATCACACACAAAACATTGAGTTGCTGTGTTATATACAGTCTCCAAAAAAATTTAGAAAGTGAAATAATGAGGACATGAGTCAGGATACTGTATCTTACCTAATTGTATGCTATTTTTCCTCTCATTAGAAGGATATAGATCCTTCATATATATAATTGTATCTTTATCACAGAGGGAAACAGTTTCTTGGAAGACTGGACTTTGTAAGTGTTACCTATTTGTTCTCTGGGAACAGAAGACTCGTACCTAAGGGTAACCACTTGTACTCACGGGTGACCAAAGTTACCAGTTACATGTATAGTATTGTAAAGCTCTTACCTCAAGACCATAACTCCAACATTAAATGTACTTAGAAGATTTTGAACTAAAAAGAAGGAGGAAGTAGGATCTTGCAGTGAACACACACATTGGATTCTATTCTCGGCTGATGCACTTCCAGTGTGACCTTGGACAAGTCACTTCATGTCCATATGCATCTGTTCCCAGCCTGCAAAATACCTAATGCACAGAGATGTTTTGAAGTATGTTGCATAAATGTCTGTTATAAGCACTTGTAATGGAAGTTGCTATGTAAAGGTGAAGAATTGTGTTTCATTTTCAGGCTTCTTACTACATAGGATACAACAAAAACAGAACTGGCCCTGGAATATTGTTATGAGATGGGTAAAACCTTGTTCTGGGTTGAGTTAAAACCTTGTTCAAACTAATTTGTGAACATGCACTTATAGAGTTTGTGAACAATACCAAGCTGATAGTGGTTGCAAGTGCTTTGGAGGATAGGATTAAAATTAAAAATGATCTGGACAAATTGGAGAAATGGTCTGAAGTAAATAGGATGAAATTTAATAAGGACAAATGCAAAGTACTCCACTTAGGAAGGATCAATCAATCAATTGCACACATACAATATGGGAAATGACTGCCTAGGAAGGAGTGCTGCAGAAAGGGATCTGGGAGTTATAGTGGTTCATAAGCTAAATATGAGTCAACAATGTAACTCTGTTGCAAAATATATATATATATTTTATATATATATATAAAATTCTGTGATATATTAGCAGGAGTGTTGTAAGCAAGACATGAGAAGTAATTCTTCCACCCTGCTCTATGCTGATAAGGCCTCATCTGGAGTATGGTGTCCAGTTCTGGGCACCACATTTCAGGAAAGATGTGGACAAATTAGAGAAAGTCCAGAGAAGAGCAACAAAAATGATTAAAGGTCTAGAAAACATGCCCTCTGGGGGAAGATTGAAAAAAGTAGGTTTGTTTAGTTTGGAGAAGAGAAGACTGAGGGGGGACATGATAACAGTTTCCAAGTACATGAAAGGTTGTTACAAGGAGGAGGGAGAGAAATTGTTCTCCTTAACCTCTGAGGATAGGACAAGAAGCAATGGGCTTAAATTGCTGCAGGGGCAGTTTAAATTGGACACTAGGAAAAACTTCCTGTCAGGGTAGTTAAACACTGGAACAAATTACCTAGGGGAGGTTGTGGAATCTCCCTCATTGGAGGTTTTTAAGAACAGGTTAGACAAACACCTGTCAGGGGTAGTCTAGTTATTACATAATCCTGCCGTGAGTGCAGCGGACTGGACTAGATGAACTACTGAGGTCCCTTCCAGTCCTACGATTCTGTGATTCAAGGCCATTCATTTCAAATAGGTGTAAGACAGTTAAGGGGTCACACCTGAAACAAGGTCTAAAAAAGCCTGACCAGTAACCAGCACCATGTGGGTCGGGGAATTCCACTGGGTTTTGTGACCTGGGATGTCGGGTGGAGAAGGTGAAAGAACACACAGAAACCAAGAACAGAGAGGGGCTGAGGCAAAAAGAGCAAGAAAGCCAGGCTATAGCCTGTGAGCACAGTGTGACCTTCTAAAAGGCTAGAGCGAAAGCTTCTGGGTCAGTTGGCTAAAGAAGCTTTGGAACTACAAGCTAAAAAAACTGCTCTTTTTGTTTTTGGTTCCTCCTGCATTCAGAGAGGCAGGACTTTGTATATTTCCTTGTAAATAAACAAAATTGTACCAAAGAAACTATCAGATTCTGTCAATTTCTACTTTGAACTGGAACATCCCTAGAGCCCTGAAATTTGACTAACCACTTGCTTTGAAAAGGGACAATAATATGCACCACAAATAGTTAATTTTGTTGAGTCTTAAGTAAAAACTATGAAGCAAGCAAGAAAAAAAATATTTTTCATTTTTCTTGATTTACCTGAACCTTTCCAAGGAAACCAAACTTACTGAAGTGGAAACAATGGGTCCGTTAAGAACCAATAGATACACCTGTTTCCTTATGAATGATAAGCTTCCTGTGGTGAATGAACCCCCACCAGGGAAATCACCTCTCCTGCTGTTTACCATTCCACAGTTTCTCTAAGCAGGGCGTCTCACTGCTGCAGTCTAAAGATACAATCATTTAATTTGCTGTTTTCCTTTCCAATATCTAATCCAACTGAATCAATAAAGCCTAAAATAATATTGAATTAATCTAGCAAGCATGCCTGACTCACTGACGTAATGGATAGAAATCTTTAGCGTGTATTCATTAACCTCAAAGGAAAGGATATGTTAATACCATCTATTACTCTAAACAGAGAGGGGAGAAAGTTATGAATTAAATACAATCATATTTTAGAGACATAGTGAGAAGGATGACTCAAAGGGGAGGAAATGGAATCCAGTTTGACCTTGACTATAAACAGGAAAGGAGAGAGAATGAAATCTAGAGAGCACTGTACATCTTCAAGTTAGTCCTATACATTTAATCACAATAATTTCTTTGAGAGGCAACACTATAAAAATATCATTTGAAATGAAAACACTTATTCTACAGTTTCCCATTTGCCTTACATCAAAAAATATGCACACACATTATTGGCAAGGGAATTATGTATCCACGGCTTTCTATAAACTCAGTTCATAACAACTGATGGAATTAATACACTGTAGTTACAATACTGACAACTTAATGATCCACTGCACAGGAGTTCTCTAGCATTTCAACAAGCCATGGGGAACAAAAATCAGTTTAATAAAGTGGTGTCAAATCAGCGGAGTGTGGCGAGATTTTTTTTAAACCATATGCTCATGCTAGAGAAAAGGCCATTAGTGATAACTCTTAGAAAGACAGATAACACATTTTATTTTTACATTTCTGGTGCTAGGCAACATTAACTGCAAATGCTGATTCCCAGCATCACTTGGGTACCCAAATGTGTCAGGAAATTACAGATTGCTGGTGACAGAAGGATGCAAAGCAATGTGTGCACAGATGTCACTGAAATGTTGAGATTCAGGAAGCTCATTTTATTGGTTTTCTAAGAGGGACTAACTCTGATTAATTGATGGTGGCTGAACAAAGGAAAAAATTAGCAGGATGAATTTCCAACAGTGAGGTTTAGCAGTCTGTGGAATAATTTTAACCAGGAATGTGGTAGATGCACCCCTGTAGAAAGCATTAAAACTACATTGAACAAAGCACTGGACACAGAGCTATCATTACTGACTGCCTTGCTAAAGTATGAAGGCTGTTCATTTTGGTTTTTTAAAAGACATTGTGTAACTGATTTTATGTCAGTTTCATAGCAAGAAAAATTATGCCCATGAGTAATTAACTGTGAAGTTGGGCACAGCTTTTTATTTTTATTTTTTATTTTTTTTTTTACGCTTAGGGTTGTGAAAGAGGAAGAATAGTCACTGTGAAAAGAAATTGAGGGTAACCTTCTGGATATTAGCTTAAAATAAACATGGAGATTGTCTTGACCTCTCCTTTATCATATTTCCCAAAAACAAACTGAAGGAAGTTAAAAAGAGACAGAGAAAACTCAAAAATAATTAATCATAAGAAAATAATCAGACAAAGACTCAAGAGAAATTAAATATTTAAAGAGACAAAATAGTCTGAACTTAGAGACTCAGGTATAAGTTGTCACTAGCCACTGTTCATCTAAGCCTATTTTAATCAGACAATGGTCACCATTACAAAGTCAGCATTTGCCTCACAGTGGTATCTGAAATAGTGTAGTTTTCCTCTATATTTAGAATAGGAAGTAACTGTGCGATGTTGGTGACTGTTGTAAGGCCTATTATAGATATCAGAGGACGCCTGCATATATCTACCTGAGAATAACTGGCATTTTATAATGTAGGAAGTATTTGAAGTACATTTATAGCAAACAACAAAAATTACCTCCCAAAGACAGCTGTTGTGTAGCATTTGAGTCCTTGTCAGATTCATTTACTGATGTTGTTTCAACAGTGGGTCTTGTATAGGGTGACCAGACAGCAAGTGTGAAAAATTGGGACTGGGGGTGGGGGGTAATAGAAGCCTATATAAAAAAAAAAAAAAAAGACCCCAAAATTGGGACTGTCCCTATAAAATCAGGACATGTGGTCACCCTAGTCTTGTAACATTGTTTTAAATTTAGCTCCTTTCCCCCATTCAATTCTCATTTTCATTAGTTTTCTATTGATAATGCTTACCATACCTTCTAACACAAAGTGTTATCTTCAGTTTACTAAAGGAAACATTAATGCAGAAAGATTTGAAGATTTGAGGGAAATCTGTATCAGAATTGTGAATAAAGCCTCTTCCAACTGCTCTCCCCCCCTCCCCCCCCCCCCCGCCCCGTCAATGCTTTCAGCACATGGCCATTCTTTCCTCGGTTCCCCCCCACACCCCACTATTTTTTCCTGATTGTACTATATGTTCTTTACCAGTCATTTCTCTACAACAATGCACAGCCATTTTAAAAGTGTTAAAGGCCACCTTTAACAAATAAGTGTCACCTGTTTCTCTATTGCTGACACAGGCTTACTGTGTCATTTTCTATCTCATGCTTAACAGTAGTCTGAATGTACTACCTTCCCACATGCCAGCTCAAGTTGGATGCCTTTCTGCTTAGAACAAATTAACATTGAGGCCACATTGAATTAGGATTCTATCAATTCAGACATATTTCCAAGGGAATCTATTACTTACATGTAGTTCAAATGACTGTGTGTGGCCTGAGTCCTCAATAGCTTTTGAAAGTGCTTCAAACATAGCATCATGTATAGAGAGGTCATAAGGTCCAACAGCCTTAACATATTTCTTATTGATTTTTACTAGCTCTGACTTAACCTACCTTCTCACACCAGAATGTCCTAGTCTAGGATGTGTAGAGGAGAAGGATGTCTCTTGGACCCTATCATTTCAAGTCCTTTATGTACCCCACCTATTGAGAGGCTGCTAAAGCAGAAAAGTATGGAACAATTTTAAACCTGGTTACAGAATTTATTCTAGTGCATATATTCTTCCTATGATCTGAGTAAAGTAGTCTATTCTGCCTGTGGCATCACCCAAAAACTGCTTACTAACTTAATTCCACAATGTACTTTGATGATAATGTGTAAAACAAACAGCTGTATTTAGATGTTCAGATGCCTGGCTTAGCCCAAAAGACTGGTGTAGAAGGGTGACTCACTGGCTGGTACGCCACCTCCTGAGTATGGCAAAGCAGGCTCTCTTCCTCTGGTGTCCCCTGCCATTAGCCATTCCAGATCTGCGGCAATCAGCTTCTTCTCCTGATTTGCCCCTGAATAATAATTCAACGACTTCATGCCATGTCTTCAGCCTGACTCTGGGTTCAATAGTATTTACAATCCATAAATTAGTGGCTCTCAACCTTTCCAGACTACTGTAGCCCTTTCAGGGGTCTGATTTGTTTTGCGTACTCCCAAGTTACACCTCACTTAAAACTACTCGCTTACAAAATCAGACAAAAATACAAAAGTGTCACAGCACACTATTACTGAAAAATTGCTTATTCTCATTTTTACCATATAATTATAAAATAAATCAATTGGAATATAAATATTGTACTTACATTTCAGTGTGTAGTATATAGTGCAGAATAAACAATTCATTGTCTGAAATTTTAGTTTGTACTGACTTCACTACTGCTTTTCATGTAGCCTATTGTAAAACTAGGCAAATATCTAGATGAGTTGATATGTATCCCCCGAAAGACCTCAGTGTACCCGCAGGGTCACACATACCCCTGGTTGAGAACCACTGCCATAAATCACAGGGCTTTCACACCATCTCACTCAGTGGCCAGTAAGGGAACCCAGGCTGCTCCGCTGCTCAGGTTTTCAGCCTAGAGCCCCTGCAGTTAGCAGCTAAGCTCTGCTCCCGTAGGCTCCTTGCTGCCTCCCTGGACTAGTTTCTACCTTGGCTTGCCTCTCCCGGTATCACTGCTCTACAGGCTTTTCACCCCTTCCCGGGCTCTGTAGAGTTTTTCCTGCTCTTATGCAGAGCAATGCCTCCCCAAGCTTTCTCCCTGGAGCTCCCGCACCTCTCTGCCTCTCCCCAGACTGTCAAGGTGTTTGTGCCTGTCCACTGGCCCTTTGCCAGAGCTCCCATCTCAGGAGACAATCCCAAGACCTCCTCCCTCCCCTTCTACTGCCCTAAAGTCCTTCCTTTAGGAGCCACCCAGATGGGGCTAATACTAAACTGGGACTGGCTCACCGTCCAGGTGCAAATGGATACACTAATTGCTCTCTGGCTCCAGTTAACCCTTGAAGTGCCAGTGTGGGGGAGACACCCCATCATTGCTGGGTATTTAGATAAATTGTTTTTTGATCTTTGACAATTGTTTGCAACTTTTATAAAAGGCCCCTATCCACATCTCTAACTGATGTAAAATAATGAAAATACACCAATAAAAATACATTTCAAAACAACAACAAAACCAAACATAAATGAAGTACCCAGCTAAAATAGTCCAAACTCAAAACAACAAAAAATTTGCTACAGAAGTCAAGAAGGGATGGTGAACAAAATCCTGCACCACCTCTGTGGGTGTGTAATGCCCTTGGGACAGAAAGAGAGGGAAATGAAGCCCATTAGAAGACACCTACCCCCACTGCACAGTACAGGTACCCGCTGGCTCTGCTAACAGTCTATGTGTGGTCATAAGCTGGAGTGTGGGGGAAAGCCAAATGATTTTATTCTGGTTATTATTTGTATTGCAGCGGCAACTAGAAGCCCCAGTCATGGCCAGGACCCCATTGTGCTAGGCTCTGTACAAACACAGAAGAAAAAGACTGTCTCTGCCCCAAAGTCTTTACAATATAAGACAAGAGACAACAGATGGAGACAGGTGAGTACAAGGAAACAATGAGACAGTATAGTCTAAATAGACAGGGGAAGGAGTATAACACACAGACAGAGTGAACAATGTAATGGCAGCAAATGTCATGTTAGTTTCAAGATTATTTATTTACTTGTGGTGGGTTTAGTTAGGAGGGGATCAGCTAAATGGACGGGGAAAGGGAAGGGGATGAAAGGGGGACTGGAGGAGAAGCAAGTGTGAAATGAAGCTTGAGGTGAAGAGACTGGGAGGGTTGGGTTGGGAGGGAGCAAGCAATCAGCCAACCAATACAGGGCAGAGAAAGTCAGAAACGTCCAGAGGTCCAAAGGTCCCTGCTTTGTCCACGCCTGGTCCAAGTCTATCTGGCTGCTCTCTGCAGTTCCCCCCCAAGACCACCTGGGGAGGGGAGGCATTGCCTGAGCCCTAAGGAATAGCTGGGGCAGGGGTGGCTCCAGGTGGGCCCCATTTTACCTCTTCGCTCCAGCGCAGCAGTTCCTGTTCCTACTAGTTACAGCAGTGATTTTTAAACTACGGGTCGCGGCCCAGTACTGGGTCGCAGAATGTCAGGCACTGGGTCGCGGTGGCTCTGGTCAGCACCACTGACCAGGTCGTTAAAACTCCCATCAGCGGTGCTGCCTGGCTAAGGCAGGCTAGTCCCTACCTGTTCGGACTTCACGCTGTGCCCCGGAAGCGACCAACAGCAAGTCTGGGCTCCTAGGCGGGGGGGCACAGGGTTCCACTCGCTGCCCCCACCCCGAGCACCGGCTCTACACTCCCATTGGCCAGGAGCTGAGGGGGCGGTGCCTGCGAGCAAGAGCTGCGTGGAGCCACTTGCGCGCCTCTGCCTAGGAGGCAGACCTGCTGGCTGCTTCTGGGGTGCAGCATGGTCCGCAGTGCCACGACAGGCAGGAAGCCTGCCTTAGCACCCCTGCTGCACTGCTGACCAGGAGCCGCCTGAGGTAAGCCCACGCCCCAACCCCACACCCCAATCCCCTGCCCCAGCCCTGAGCCCTCCCCCAAATCCAGAGCCCTTTCTGCACCCCAAACCACTCATCTCTGGCCCCACCCCACAGCCTTCACCCCTGGCCCAGAGCCCTGACCTCTTCCCTCACCCCAACCCCTGCCCAGAGCCCCCTCCCACACCCTGAACCCCTCATTCCTGGCTCCACCCAACAGTCCTCACCCCAACCCCCTCATCCCCAGCTCTGTTGGGTCACGGGCATCAACAATTTTCTTCAACTGGGTCCCCAGAAAAAAAGTTTGAAAACCACTGAGCTAGAGTCTCTGGTAGGCTGCTTACTTATACCACACCCACTACAATGGTATCTAAGCACCTTCCAAAAGTGCTACATAGATCCTCCAATCATCCCTAACTTCACAGGGAGAGGCTGGCCATAGACCTGCAAAAACATTAGACTGTAGCCTGAAAAGGGGGATCTGTTTCCTCCTCTATTTCCCTGTGCAAAGATCCCAACCAAGTTACTTAGGGCTTGTCTATACAGAGACTTAGTGCATGGCAAGCTGGAGCATACGACACACTAGCCTACCATGCACTAAATCCCTGATTATGGACCCTGATACCATGCACTTAAAGTTCCATAGAGCACTTTGACTTACTGCTCTTTGAAACAGAAATGGAATTTTTGTGCATGGCAGCTGGGTTCACTTGGCAATGTAGTGCACAGCAGTACATTCACATTCCAGCTTCCCATGCACAAAGTCTCCATTTGAGTGCTGGAGAGAGGATTCCGCATGCCCCTCCCAAAGAAGGAATAAATGTGGAAGAAAAGAATGTCATTTTTACAGAAGTCTGGTGTCCCAGCTACAGTGTCACAGCAATGGAGCTTTTCAAGAATGGCAGCTGTAAACTAACTGAACCAAAGCAAGAATGAGGGAATCTGCAGCAATCATTTGATTTAATAGAAAGAGTAATTGTACCAGAAACTCATGCCTTATTTACCACCACATTAGTTTTGTTTTACGCTAGTGTAACTCCAATGAAATCAATGGTGTTTATACTAAAGCAGTGATGAATCAGTCCCCATCACGGGATTAACATCTTCTCCTATGAAAAGGAATGTCATGGCTTTGCCTTGGCATTTATCTAGCATTCATTCTGCAACTATTTTCTATTCACTGATGTTATCTCTTCATAGTCAGCAGACTTAATTACAGCAGCCATTATACAGCAGTGCAAGTCATCCTACTAAGATTTGTTTTTAAAAATTCAATTATTGTGACTTCACAGGCCTATTTACTACATTAAAATATTCCTCAAAGAACCTGATCTCTTAGAGGTTTTAAAAACAAAGCTGATCTACATGAGGAAGTAAATGCTTGTAAAAATATTGTACAAGCTCAAGTGTGATTTTTCAAATACCCTAATATTTAAGTTATTAGTACCATTATACATCCAGAAAGCCTCACTATTTCTTTTATTCTCAAAATTTGCTTTAATTCCACTTTATCCAAAAATCACGTGCCAAGATTTGGCACAAAGAAAATTTTCAGAAATAAGGCAAACTGCCTTGAACACTGGAGCTAATAATCAAAAAGTTATTTTACCTTAAGGACACCATGAATTTGAAATATAGTCACTTTTTAAAAGTGAGTTAAAAGTTTCAGGTACCCCACCTACCTCTAGCCATTATCTCTGCTTTTACAATCATGTTTTTCCTATTTTTGAAAATGATTTCTTGTCCCTGTGCGAAAGCTCAACCCAACCAACTAGGTGAAATGACAAAGGGTCTGTCTTAGAAACACTGATACACAGGTGTAACTTTGCCCAGGTGAATAGTCCCCTTGATTACCAAAATGGACTAACATTCCAAACTCTTACAATAAATGATCAAAAATCTTTAATGATCAAAAATAGTCCGGATTTTGGTTTGGTGTCTCAGACAAAAGGCAACACCTCCTGCAGCACAGTAACCCTAATACAATGCTGGGCCTTTAGTTAAGTCCTAAAAACAAGGCAAGATGTGCCATTTATCCAATCCTCCCTACTACTTCCCTGCAGAGCTGGGTTTTCTCTGAAACCATCCAAACTCTAGCTTGGCTCAACTTTTCTTAGCTTGTGCCAAGTTACCAGCCTGAATTGGGGATAGCTGCAGTCAAAAGTATTTATTCTTTAACCTCCTTGTATTGCTGGATGCATCCATTGCAATGAATTTTTCAACAAGAGAACTGGATGCCCAGCATCTAGGTTTTCTGATGTGCATATTACTCTAAACACATGCTCCAACTACAGTGGCATTGTTATAACTGTTTTTCTTCCCCCGTTTCCTAGCATGACTGAAGCCTTTGTGCTGGTCTTTTTTATGTTGCACGTGGTAGTAGATGATGATTGATAGGTAGTACGTCTGAGGCTCTATAGACTTTTTCCACCACTGCATCAATTGCCTTTTTCTATACGCCTGATAAACACACATGGCCAATTGTCATTTAATTAGAAGTTTTGCGGCTTCTGGAGCAATTTATATAAATTTGTATAAGACAGTCAGTCACCCAAGCATTTTAAATGGGATCAATGGGATCTTTTGGGCATGATTTTAGCAACATGAGAAGTAACTAATTTTGAGGTGAGAAACACTGACTCTTTAGGTTTCATTTTCACACCAAAATAGTTACTTCTCATGTTGCTAAAATCATGCTCAAAAGATCCCATTGATCCCATTTAAAATGCTTGGGTGACTGACTGTCTTATACAAAGAATAGATCATATCTGGCAGGATATCTGTATCTGTGTTCACATAAGTTACTGTTCACCAATTTAGTAAATTAATTCAGTTCCCACATACTGTGAATCAAGTTTGTTGTATAGATATATCTAACTCAGCCCCAATTAAATTCCTGTTTACACTGATCAAATATTGTGTGAAAGAAGTGTTACTGCTAGTATTGTCTTGTGTTAACAAAAGTATCTGCAGTATCTCCCAAGTACACATTTTCTTTTTTCAGTGAATGGACTACTGAGAGAATAGCTTCCTCCAAATGTAGCAGCAGTAAAAATCATTGACTACATGATAGAACAGCAACAATACTCTGCATGTACATCAAACATTTTATCTCGGGATTTCAAAGCACATAGCAAACAAATTAAGCTTCATAATGCCAATGTGAGGCAGGTATTTAGCCCAATTTTACAGATGGGTAAACTCTGCACAAAGTGATTCATTGGTAGAACCTGGCTGTAGCTCTACTAAACATTCTAGCCTATGTAACATTTCACTCTACCTTGGTCACATTGATTATCTGTCACACTAAATCAGATTGTTATATTTCTTTAGAAATCAGAAGAAAAGATAGCAAAGTTCTGGCTAAACCCAGAAATGAGTCATTATTGTAACTTTGCAGGATGGTGGAATGAGGGCATTTAAGCAGGAGAAAAACCTAAACAAAACAGCCTAACAAGACACACTTCTATTCCCTTTATTCTCAATGGAGAAAACTAAGGGGTTATCTACACACAAAAGCTGTACACTTTATGCCAATGTAGTTAAAGCAGTACAACCTACTAGTATTATTGCAGTTAAATTGGCATGAAGGCACTCAGTTATGGCTCATTCACATATGGGAAGGGGAATAAGCTATACTCATATAAGGCATCTTTACATTAGTATAACTGCATCTATACTAGGGCTTGCTCCAGTATAATTTATATGGGTAAAAAAATATTGTTATTGTTGAAATTATTATATATGTACAAAATGCGTGTGTAGTTCAGGCCTAACATTTTTCTTTTAAATTCACTTCTGTAAAGTGTGGGAAGTTGCAGACAAGTTGCAGTAAATTAATCTATAAGAAAGAAATAACTAATGTCTCTTACTCAGAAACAGGTTTGTCTCAGTCATGCCAGTCATGATGAGAATAGGTCATTTTGAGAAACTGTTTAATGCTAGTTTAAACCAGCAAGCAGATCTCTCTGTCCTCAGGATGACATCATTGTCATGTGCCAGGCAATGTTATTCATACTGATGGGTTCAACTAAAAAGTTTCCAGATTGCAGCAGTGGAATACAGCAGGTCATTAGCAAGCATACAAATAAAGATAAGGAAACCAAGTACAAACAAAAAAATAATTAATGCAAACTATAACACACTAAATAATTTCTTTTCCAAGTTCCTTCCAGTACTGGTACTATAAACTTGAATCTCAGATATCTATCACATGTAAACACGATAATCCCAACAGCCACTTTATATCAACACTATTCTGTTAATTCTTCCCCTCCGTCCCACCCCTCTTCAGTTCCTGATACCTGCAGCTCTATTTCAAACCTTCAGACAAGTGCACACATTTCTTTATCAGCCATACTGTTTCCACATCAGGTTGTGATCTCAGATCTTAGCATTTAAGCAAGAACTGGCGTGATCAATATGTGTCTGGAGACAGCGAAGGAAAATCCAAGGAACTGTAAGGAATGTGTTGGCAATTCAGTATGTGACATTCTTCTCTCTAGTCATTGAACCAATGCCCTCAGCACAGGGTTAGGGGCTTCTCTGCTACTATGATACGCCTCCTTTCAGAGGTGACAAAAAACTGAATTCATAGGGACCTGTGTTCTCGGTAACTACATTTTCCTCTTAATTCCCTATGTACTTCCTATTGGTATGGTCATCTATACAGTAATATTTTATTCTGTTAAGACCTGGTCCAATGCCCATTGAGTTCAATGGAACTCTTTCAATTTACTTCAATGGACTTTGAATTGGTCCCTTAAACAGTTGCTGTTTTACTTATTGTCATGGATGCATAGTGCTCAGTGTACTAATTGCAAGGACATGCAATATTCTTTAGGATTCTTCTTGATAAAAACCACAATGTAAAACTATGTCAATTGCATACAAGCTAGGAACAATATAGAATACTAAAGGATGAAAAACCCACAGTCTCTTATTTTTCATTCACATAGTTTGCAGGATTTTTCTACCATTAGAAATAGTCAGATTTTCAAAAAATTAGTTCAGCATAATTGCTCGTACTATACTCACTCTGCCAGTTTTTGTGATGCTACAAAAACATTTTCCTATTTTTTTTTTAAATGGTCTTTGCCCTCTTGCTGTATGAAAGACCCACACAAATAAGTGGAGAAATGGACTATGCAAGGAAACAAATTGACTATATATAAAACACTCAAATGGACAAAGTAAACATAGAAAAAGAAAAGTTTTTCTTCTGTAATAAACATTGAAGTCTATTAGTACATGACATCTGACAAAAGTGTGATTTTAAGTTGACGATGTCCCTTTAAAAGCAACAATTGCTTAAAATTATTGTTCTTTTTGATCTATTAACTGTCATACATTCTATCTTAGCACAAACTTCAGAATGACAAACACAGTCTTAAACAAACTAAAGTCCTAGAATACTGGTCCTGAAAGGACTCCTGTCTAGTCCTTTCATACTGCAATGACTTAATACTGAACAACTCTGCTTGTTCTTTCATATTAATTTGGCTTTTGCAGAAGTTTGCAGATTGCCTGATTTATAACAGCAGATTACAGTAGCCCACCAGTTGTGTGTGATAATTTCTGAGAAGCAGCAGGATTTGTCATTTCAATGGGGGGAAATGAATAAATATGAATACTGCATAGTTTTGTGTCATTGTACAGATTTTTTTAAGTAGTACAATAAGGAAACTTTCTTAGCATATTAAGAAATTCAATTACAAAGGCCCTAAAGCAACTTTATTTCAAATCTTTAAAGTTTTTATGGAGCATGTAAATAATTTAAAATGTTAATTTCTGTTCTAACTGAGCCAGACCCTTGAAGGATGTGTTAAATATTCTCATAGGCAGGGAACCATTCTGCAATTCTGTGCAGTTTTGTTGAAAACAATATATTTTGCAGGTGCACAACAGCCAGACCACAGGGTCTACAAAAGTTTGCTACAGACTTTTACTGCCTTGCTACAGTCTTATGCTCTGATGTTACAAAGTAGCAGGTACTATGACCCTATACAAACTACAAATTAAAAAGCAGAGTGGAAACTTCTGAGACCTGTTGATTCTATTGATGTTGTATCTATTGATGCAAGCATGAGCATTCTCTCATCACCCCTCACACTTCTGGATCATTTTCCAACCTGAGCACAAACTTTTAAAGCACTGAGGTCCTTATCTTGAGATCAGCACACATGTGAATAGTCCCATTGCAGGACAGAAGCCCAAGTACGGCAGGATTAATGCCTCTTCTCCTGTCAAAAAGGGGACCTTGCAGGGTCCAGTCAGATGTACTGACTGGAAACCAAAAGTCCAGTCACTGTGGGTGAGGGGGTGGAGTGGGAGGAAGTGGCAGCCTGTCACCCGGCCCTGAGGAGGCAGCTCCCGCGGCAGCATGCATGCACTGACTCGGACGGCCCCTTTAAAGGCTGCAGTGGAGGATAGAGTGCAGGGGCCCATGGCGAGTGCGGAAAGGGGCTCCCAGTGGGCATGGAATGTTCCCTAGGAGGGAAGGAACGTGAGATGCAGTGCCTGCCAGTGTTTTCCCTGGCCATGCTGCCAGGCAGCTCTGGGGTTTGGGAGGGCTTGAATGGGCAGGTAAGGGGGTTGCTGGGCAGACAGTGCAGAGGGAGGCTGCTGTGCAGGAGTGCTGAGTCTTAGGCCAGCTCTACACCCAGCCGCTAGTTCGGTGGCTGGGGATCGAAGTTCTGGGTTCGATTTATCGCGTCTGGTCTGGACGCGATAAATCGATCCCGGAAGCGCTCGCCGTCGACTGCGGTACTCCAGCTCGGCGAGAGGAGTACCGCGGAGTCGACGGGGAGCCTGCCTGCCGCGTGTGGACCGCGTCTGAACCGCGGTAAGTTCGAACTAAGGTATGTCGACTTCAGCTACGTTATTCACGTAGCTGAAGTTGCGTACCTTAGTTCGAATTTGGGGGGTAGTGTAGACCAGGCCTTAGCTTGCCTGGCTGCTCCTGTGAGACCACAGCACTCATCTGACCTGCACTCCCAGGCGGCCTGCTGGAACTGGAGTTTGCAAGTCCCTTGGGGCTGCTCATGCTGGAGTTGCCCAGGGTTTAGAGAGAGGCTGCTGGGACTGGAATCTGCTTAGGCATTAAAGCAGCAGAGGGCTTGGCAGATTTTGTAAAGGGGGAGAGGGAGAAGAACAAGGGGGGCAAGGCCTCGAGGGAAGAGGCGGAGCAGGGCCTCAGTGGAAAGAGACGGGGTGGGGGGTGAGGGGGCAGGTGTCCTGTTTTCAGAAATTAGAAAGTTGGCAACCCTACTTGTGCACTATTATTTCAGAGGCAGTTGGGCATAGAGGACACTCAATAGTACAGTTTGAGAGAGCTGGTCAGGGAATGATTATTTTTCTTCCTGAAAAAAAAACATTTTTCTAAACATGTTTTAATTTTTGTTGAAAACCTTTTTGATAAAAGTTTGACAAAAACAAGTTTCTTAAAATTTTCCATTCATTGAAAAGCCCTTTTCTAAATATTTTATGGATTTTGTTGCTAGCTTTAATATTTGATTTGATCCTTCTCCCTCCATCCTCTAGACAGCGGAGGACGATAAATAGCAGGGTCCCCCAAGGATCTTTGTGTTCAACATATTCATAAATTATCTGGAAAAAGGGGTGAACAGTGAGGTGGCAAAGTTTGCAGATTATACAAAATTATTCTAGATCGTTAAGGCCAAAGCAGACTGCAAAGAGTTACAAAGGGATCTCACAAAACTGGGTGACTGGGCAACAAAATGGCAATTTAAATTGAATGTTAATAAACGCAAAGTAATGCACATTGAAAAAAAATCCAAACTATACATACAAAATGATGGGGTCTAAATTAGCTGTTACCACTCAAAGAGATCTTGGAGTCTTGGTGAATAGTTCACTGAAAACATCTGCTCAATGTGCAGCAGCAGTCAAAAAAGCGAACAGAATGTTGGGAACCATTACGAAAGGGATAGATAATAAAAAAAAATATCATAATGTTGCTATATAAATCCATGGTATGCCCACACCTTGAATACTGTGTGCAGTTCTGGTTGCCTCACCTCAAAAAGGATATATTAGAATTTGAAAAAAATACAGAGAAGGGCAACAAAAATGCTTAGGGGTATAGAACTTCCATATGAGGATAGATTAAAAAGACAGGGATAGTTTAGGTTCAGTTTAGAAAAAAAGAGACAAGTAAAGGGAGAATATGACAGAGGTCTATCAAATCATGCATGCTGTGGAGAAAAAGCATTATGGGCCCCTCCATATAACTCACAAACCAGGGTTCAAGCAATGAAATTAATAGGCAGCAGGATTAAAACAAACATAAGGAATGATTTCTTCACACAACACACAATCATCCTGTGAATCTCGTTACAAGAGGATGTTGAAAAGACCAAAAATATTACTGGCTTCAAAAAAGAATTAAAAGATAAGTTAATGGAAGGTAGGTCTGTCAATGGCTGTTAGCCAGGGTGGTCAGTGACGCAATCCCATCCTCTGGGTGAGTCTAAACCTGTGACTGTCAGATGCTGAGACTGGTTGACAGGGGACAGGATCACTCAATAGTTGCTGTGTTCTGTTCATTCCCTCTGAAAGCCACTGTCAGAAGACAGGATACTGGGCTAGATGGATCACTGGTCTAACCCACTATGGCCATTCTTATACACCACTTATCTTCGTGGGCCTTGATCCTGCACAGCTCAGACTGGGTGAATCTTATTGCAAGTTTGGGGCCTTAGACTGAAAACTCTTAAGGACAGCAGCTGTTCAGCACAACAGGTTCTTGATCCTGGTTGGGGCCTTTGAACATTTCCAAAACAAATATTAAAAATGTCAACTGCCAATATGAAACTGATCTGCAATGCTTGTTGATATTTCTACAATCACACAGCCCAAGATACTTGGGTTATTTGCTCTTTTGTTGAAAAGAATGGAGTATTGTCACCATATTTTTGAAGTTACCTTTTAGTTGTAAAATTTTCCCTTCTCCCTCCCCCTCCCCCCCAGATATGAGCAGCACTCATCATTTTATTGCACATGAGCGGCTAGCAGGGGCTTTTGCTACTGAGAGTTTTCAAGAGGCTGACAGGTTATCTGCCGATCTGCGGTTTTTCAGTAGCGTGGGTGATGCACAGACCCCTTTCATTATTTCTTACATTGTTGGAGTTTTACTCTACAAGTTGCAGAATATACTTTTATTTGCAAAAAGCTGAGAGCATTTGCAACCTCCCTTTCTAAAACAGTGACATCCAGTGTGAGAAACCTTGATGCTCCTCACAACTAAAGACCAAATATTTTCCATGCTTTATCTGATCCCATTTAATTCATATAAATACATGGAGTTATTTATTACACTTACACAGAAATCTTGCTGGTGGTTTACAGTGGACTATTTGTTCAGGGAAATATTTTTTTATAGCATACTTTGCCTTGGTTTTACACATTGCCAAGTGGAAGAACTATTCTAGATTTAGTGTTACTGCTAAAAAAAATCACTTATTAAATTATGAGCAGTTTATTTATTTAGATGGATATTTTATGACTATGTAAGGAAGAAAGTAGATACAAATGAAACATGAGAATGTGGAGTGAATAAACAGCATCCTCAAAACTTCCATTGCTAGTTAGGAGAAAGGTTGTAGCCCAAGATTGCCACTGCAGCTTTCATCTGGGCAAGATTTGGGCTGTCAGCAGCCAAAGGGTTGCACCTTATATATATATATATATATATATATATATATATATATATATATATATATATATATATATATATATATATATATATATATATATATATATATATATATGTGTGTGTGTGTGTGTGTGTGTGTGTGTGTGTGTGTGTGTGTGTCCCACCTTAAATCAAAGAAGAAAAATTATAATTAAATGACATGCATTTCCTGGGTTTGCTGATAAAGCAAACCATTGCTTGGTGTTTGTCATTGAAGGCTTTGTGGGATAAGGGGTATTAGCCAACATTTCTTATAAATGCTCTCTCCAATACTTAAAATTCTATATATGCAATGTGTTACAGTTAAGTTACACACAGGTGTTTACCTGAAACAACCAATATGTTTTTTCATATTGGTCTGTCAGCCATTTTAGTAAAATACTGGGCCAACTAAGCAGAAGACTTAGGTCCTTTTATATTAAGTAAGAGATGAAGTTAGGAAGGCCAGTGAAACCTGACCTACTCTCTTCTATGCACTAACGGGTAGTGTTCTTATTACTGTCCCAGAAGGAAACGATCAGATCTATAAATGAATTTTTGACTATCAGTATCAGAGATAGCAGTAGGAGCTACTCAAAGTAGATATCCAGTTTTGATACATATTAAAGTTATCTATCTGGTTAATAGAAGCTATTAATTTGGCATTTTGGCCTGTAACTATCCAAAGTGAACTAGAATAAAATAAAATCACAGAAACATATTGTCATTATAGAAATCATTGACATTTGCTTTCCATCTTCACCAATAGATACAACTGACCATATTAAAAATACTTTAGCTCCATCATCATGTTTGATTGACCTATTTTTTTTTTTCAAGAAACAAAACAGAGAACCAAGGACTGAAATTTTTCCAAAGGGGCAATATATACACATATTCTAAGGGCCTGAGTGGTTTTGCTTACATCAGCAAGACTATAAAGCTTTTTTCTCATATAAACAAGACCCTTACATGTTGTTCTTAACTTACTTATTACCCTCCACTGAAATTAACATCAGAATACCATTCTGGTAAAAAGAATAGACCCAGAAGGGAAAATTTAAGAAGATTATGGATTTTTTTTAAATTGGAACGGAGGTTCAAAATCAGCTAAAGAACTCAAAAAGCACAAATATTAACTCAAAGCAGGGGTGAAAGTTAATATTAAATACTTATGGAACAGGGGCCCAGCTCCGGGCCTCGGGCAGAAGGGGTGGGACTTGGGGTCAGCCTATCCCAGCCAGCCCATCTGCACTGCCTGGCTTGCGCTGCCCAGGGCTCCGGCGGCGATTTAAAAGGGCTGTTGCAGGCACAGAGGCCCGAGGACAGCAACAGACGGGGGTTCGTTGCCCGGCGTGCTTCGCGCCAATAAACACACCGGGGTGGAGAAACAATCAAAGGTTTATTTGAGATCTCAAAGTGGTGCAAGGAGACAGGCAAGTCTCAAATCGAGCACACCAGAACAAAGCAGCTTCTCTCTTCTTATACTTTACAATTAAGCCCCCCCCTTCTCTCCCCTGTACCACCCCCCCCACTCCCCCTCCCTTCTCTACCGAAGACATGTTTATACATTTAAGCCGTTAAGTCATTCTAGGGCTATAAATCTAGCTTGTTAGTAACATTCCTCTAAACAATCATCTGGGTTCTGTTTACTTTTAGTTTACCACTCCTCCTCCAGCTAGAAACATGCAAACCTCATCATTATTGCTTAGGACCTGGTTATAAGCAAGGTCGTAATAGGTAACTGGTTATTTACACATTCCAATTCCTGTCCTTGGCTTTTGAGGCCGATTAGAATTAAACATGGAAGGACAGAGTTTAAACATGGAAGAACTCTGGTTCATATATATAGGCCTAATGACGTCATCAGGGCCCAGGGCTCCCGGTCACCACTACCGCAGCAGCGGCCGGAGCCCAGGCCCTTTTAAATCACCGTCCCCGGAGCAGCTGCCCCTTTTGCCCCTCCGTCGGTGGCTCTGCCAGTAAGGTCTATAATATAATTGATATTAAAAGGTTTAACTTTGCAGTGTGCCAGGTGAGAGCAGGGTAAGAAAACAGTGTGTTTCCTTGCCTGATGGGGCAGCAGAAATTATTCCCCAGTTCTACCAAGTAGCAGAGCTGGTCAAAAATTTTCCAGCTGGTACAGAACACATATGCCTGTCTCCTCCATGGTTTCGGCTGCCATGAGCACAATAGGCTCTCCAAATCTCAAGTCTCTACTAACTTCTAGTCCGTTTCAGAGGCAATTTAAAGACTTAGTCTTAATCTTCAAAACAATTAATGAACCAAGCCCCAATTATGTTAAAGACTGAATTTTAAATAGCAGAACTGCTGAGACAGTTGCACCCTTCTGAGAATGCAGATGACAAAGTCTAAAATTAAGCATGAGAGAGGTGGGGACAAAGCAGTCACAGCTGAAGAGATCCAGCTACGGAATGAATTTGCAGCAGAGATTAAGTTAATCCAGAGTTGTACCATCTTCTGAGATGCTGCAAAACCTTCAAAACCACCTGTCCACCAGAGCAAGTAAGGGAAAATTCTGCTTTACCTGGGAATTTTGTGAGTCTTCGCAACAGGAAGTTTTTCCTGTCACCATGGCAACTGCAGGCATATCAGATCTTTGGCTCTGAGCCTATGCTTTGAATCACTTCTCAGGAAGAACTCCCCAGAGTTACAGTATTTTTCAGCATTGGAAGTTAACTATATAAAAGTTTTAAAGAGCTAGTCAACTGAAACCTTTTGCAGTAGAACCTTGACATGAATTTTAGGGTTTTCCTGGAGTAATAATGAAAAGTTGTAGTTTTGCAGGAAGAAAAAAAATCACTTCCCAACCAGCTCTACCATATTATACACGCATACAGTTTTTTGTATTAAAAAGTTAACATGATAGGCATAGAGGACAAACTGCCTCCCAACCTAGCCACTATTTATTGACTTGAATGCAATAATAATGCACAAAAATGGCAATTTATCAATCCTAGCATAGGTAGGCTTCTGTCTTGCAATGGGACTACAAAAGTGTTAGTGTTCAAAACCAGGGCCCCAGTGCTTTAAAAGTGTGTACTCAAGCTGGCAAATGATTCACAAGTTTCAAATGTGATGGGATAATGTTCCTGCTTGCTTGTAGATTCCACATCACTAGAATCAGTACTGTCTCAAGTTTCTACTCTGCCCTCTAATTTGTGTTTGCACAGGGTCAGAGAATCTGCTACTTTGTAATTTCAGAGCATTAATGTGTGGCAAGGATAGTTAAGGTCCATAAACAAACTGTAGCCTGGTGGTATGGCTGGTGTGCACCTGCAAAATATATTGTTTTCAGCAAAACTGCAACCACAGAATTGAAAAAAAAAAAAAAAAAAAAAAAGCCAGCGTATGTTACCATATTACTTCCGTCTCTCTTCTGAAATAAATGTGGTCTTGGATAACAACTTAAAATAGATAGTGGAGTTTTGTGAGGGGCTGCAATTGGCCCTTCTACTTGCTCACTCAAAACCATATTTCGGAAGATTTTTAACAATGGCTTGTGTGTCCTGCATAGCATAACAAGGCAAGGAAAGACATGCATTCCTGTTACTTGCGAGGGAGGGATGATATGGCATTTATGAATACCCATGTACAAGCTACAAGTCCAAAAAGAGAGTACTCTGTATTGAAAATGCTGCTTCTTGTAGCAGAGGTTTCTCTGGATGACTCTCCATATCTTCAGTAGAAGTCCAGGATGTTTATTTTCATATTCTGAAGTTTTGGAACAATAATGCTGTAATGGCATATTTCAGTATTTTCCCCTCAAATATTCATCTATTATATTCAACATACTCAGGACTGAGTTGCTGTATTGAAGTTTTGCCTGAGTGATGATCTTCTGTCTGTGCATTTGACAGAATACTCCTTCAGCTGGTGTAACTATGCCAGGGTTGCGCAAACTTTTTGGCCCGAGGGCCACATCTGGGTATGGGAATTGTATGGCAGGCCATGAATGCTCACGAAATTGGGAGTTGGGGTGCGGAAAGGGGTGAGGGCTCTGGCTAGGGGGTGCGGGCTCTGAGGTGGGGCCAGAAATGAGTTCAGGGTGCAGGAGGGGACTTCGGGCTTGGGATGCGGGGGAAAAAGGGGTGAGGGCTCCAGCTGGGGTTGGGGCTGGGGATTAGGGGTTTGGGGTGCAAGAGGGTGCTCCGTGCTGGGACCGAGGGGTTCAGAGGGCAGGAGGGGGATCAGGGATGGGGCAGGGGTGCAGGCTCCGGGCAACACTTACCTCAAGCAGCTCCCAGAAGTAGTGGCATGTCCTCCCTCCGGCTCATACGCGGAGGCTCTGTGTGCTGCCTGTCTGCGGGTGCTGCATCTGCAGCTCCCATTGGCTGTGGTTCCCAGCCAATGGAAGCTGCGGGGGCAGTGTTTGGGGCAGGGGCAGTGTGCAGAGCTCCTCTGCCCCTACGCATAGGAGCTGGAGCGGGGACATGCCACTGCTTCTTGGAGCCACGTGGCGCCACGGCATGTGCAGAGCGAGGCAAGCCCCCGACCCCGCTCCCCAGCTGGAGCAGGGCAAACCCTGGACCCTGAGCTCAAGGGCCAGATTAAAATGTCTAAAGGGCTGGATGCGGCCTCTGGGCCGTAGTTTGCCCACCCCTGAACTATGCCCTTTATTAAGGAAACCACAGGCTTAACTTCAAGCAGGTATTTACAGGGAATTTCTACTCCACCTTAATCACACCCTCATAAACTAGGTGAGGAAGAATTACAGGGTTGATTTGTTTGTTTTTTGCATTTTGTTTTCTGAAAACAAACACCTGTAAAGTTATATCCCCATTCTCACGTAATTCTGGGAAGCTTAGTTGAGAGTCTGAGTTCTCACCCAAAGCTCCAGCTTTAGAGATTTCTCTTTCCCTTCAGAGGAATAGAGGGCAGCAATCTCTCAAAAGAAGGTTTACATCTTTGTGCTGCCCCTTTAAGAGCTGCTTGTGAGGAATATGCTTCACCAGTCACTGGGTCAAACACCTGAAAGAAATGTGGATGTGCCCTGTGAGGGGGCAGAGTGCATTATCAGGAAGATTGTGAAGACAGTCTGCAGGCATGTACCCTGAGGAAACCAGTAGCCACTTTATAATCTCCTGTAGAACCCCTGGAGACTGGGAGGGGAGAGGAGGTAGGTCCATCTCCGAGGGAAGGGGGATCTGATTCACTTTATGCCATGCTCCCTGTTGCTGGGGCCAGGCTGAGTGGGAACTGACCACACAAAATGAGTGCTGGACAAATAACTCATTGATATCAGGGAGGTCACAAGGGCTGGCATGTTTGCCGAGGTCTGGCTGCCTGCGGGAAACAGCTTGTAGGAAGAGGGGCTGGAATGCTTTGTAATTTTCTCAACCATCTCAGCACAGATTTTGCTTGCATGCTGGCTGGGAGCAGGAATTCCTTCCTGGTTGCTAAGGGGAGACCTCTTCCCAGAGATTCAGGAGACTCCAGTGAAACTTTCCTGCTGGCCCTACAAGCTGTGGGAATAGGAATCCCATGCCTAGGGACATGCTAGATTTACTTTTATCTTTGTACTATTAAATCTAACAGGGACACCAATTCTGGCTTGGTCTCAGTGAAGGAAACTTCACTGTCTCAGCGGTGACCGTGACTGGAGCCAGGTTTATCTATCCCTGACTGCCATTTCTGAGGGGGAAGGGAGGAGAGCCCACAGCCCTTAAAACCCTCCTCAGAAAGCCAAAAAGTTTTTTGTTTGTTTGTTTGTTTAGCCATTTTGAGGAGGGGAAAAAATGAAGCCAACGAAGAAACTCAAAAGACATTTAATTAAAAATCTTTTTTAGAAATCCCCTGCAAGTTCTGCTCTAATGGGAGACCTGGGGTCTGCCACTTGGGCTGCTTGGAGGCAGAGAATTCTGGGGATGTCTTCCTGAGGAGCCCAGGCTCAAAGCAAAGATCTGGTCTGCCTCCAGTTGTCATGGGCACAGGAATGCCTAATTGTGATGGCTGACATGGACGGGACTTGGAAAGACATCACTGACACCTTCTATCCTAACCTCCCCCATTCAAAAATAAACCCCCATAGTACAAGAAAATTAATATACAAAACACACAAAAATCCACCCAAAATATCACACCCCCCCCAATCATAAAAAAAATATCAGTTTTTTACTCCCCAAGAAGAGGAGATCCAGAGACGCCATGGAGTTCACTAGGAACTTTACTATTGCTATCAATTTTACATGGTAGAGGCTCAGACACTACACTGATAGGAAGCAGCATTAGTATGTATATGTATAATGTAGATATTTACTGCTTCCATCATGAAAGGTGATGTGACCCTGCCAACAAGAGTTTAGTTACACACCCTAACCACTTACTTTGTGGGGGTGACTGTCATCTGTTGGCTGACTAAGCCTTGTTCAGTATGGAAAACTGATTTTATTATGATATTTGATGTTTTCAGAAGCTTGTAACTTATAGGTATAATAAGTTTGTTATAGGACTCTCTTAAAATATAAGATTTCTGTATCAGGGTGTAATTCATTGTCATTGTGAACATTTAAAAATATTTTAAGGTGGTATGTTATTAGATTTATTATGTTTATGCAGCCGGTTTCACTCACCGCTGTGGCATCTCCTTTTGGCTGGGTCTGGGGATTAGTTCTTGCTTGGTTTTGCACCCCCTTCCGTTGGTTATTCAGTTGCTGCAGCAGTCTCTTCTCCCATACTTCACAGCACTCCCTCTTTGTGGCTCAGCCCTCTGATTAGGTCTTGATCTAGTCTTCCCCCTCTGGGGTGTCAAAAGTTCCTTTGGACTGTCTGTACACTGGCCCATGCAGTCCTCTATGTCAATTCCCAGTCTATGCCACTTTCCCGTGATTACCTCCTCTACTCCAGGTTCCAGCCCAGGGACCCTATCCTCAGCAGCCAAAGTCTACACAGTCAACCTTTGCTGCTCTTTCCCTGGGCTTCTTCCTACTCTGCCTTCCACAGGCTTTCTTCCCTGCAACTCCTCTGACTATACCCCTTCTGTGAGGGACAGGAGAATCCCAGGGTTTCCTCACACCCACCTCTCTGTACCCAGAGTGACCGCAGAATCTCTCCCTGCAGCACCTCTCTCAATTTCCTAGTTTTATACAAGCCCAATCTGCTCCTGCCCAGCTGGACTTCATCTTCACTTAGAGCTTGTCAGTCAAGCCTGACTTTCCCCCAGGTGCAACCTATAAAGTTAACTGGCCCCATCTCGGCCACCTTAACTCCTTCAGGGCTGGTGTGGGGTGAACACCCCATCACATACTCTCCCCATCAAGACTGCAACCATCAGGGGTATGGATGCCCCCAACCCTGCATTTACCAGAGCTGGGCCCGGAGGTCATTTCACTCCTGCTCTAATTCACCCATCAAAAGAAGCAGTTTTCCCTTTTCTTCCATGGTGTACCACTACTTTTAATTCTGATATTCTAGGTCTTGTACAGCTACTTGTAAGGCCTGCTCTGCAGCTACCACCTTCTTTTGTAGCACCTTCCCTTTCTCTGCAGACTCTCTCTCAGGATCTGGGTTCCAAACGTATACTGGCTAATCCCTCTGTTTATCCCTGCCTCCTTCAGGTTTGTCTTTGTAAGAACCTCTCTCCCCTTCAGTTTCTTCTCACCCTCTATCATCACAGCCTTCTCTACTATACCTGTGCCAATGCTGCAGTCCACCAACTTTCTTCAGGCCCTAAGTCAGGACCTTGCATTTCTCTTGGCCACATTTCTACTCCTTATGAGGGCAATGCCTCCTCACATGTCACAATTCCCCACAGAACAAAAGGTACACCCCCTTCCAACTCTCCCAACAGGTTAGATGCCTCAGGGCTTTCCTGCATTCCCACCTCCAGTGTAAGGCTTCTTATCCCCATACAGGTAGGTTTTTTTTTGCATGTCCCCACAGGCATAAAGCTTCCTTGGCTGCACTGCTGACCTAAGAACCTCTTTTCTGTTCCCAGCCTCTGAAGTCTCTGCTAATTTCCTCCCACAAGAGCATATATAACTACTGCTGTTCCCCCAGCCTCATCAAACAGCTCTACAAGTATAACTGTGCTTCCCAGTGTCTCTGCTGTACTCCAGGGACCTGTGTAAGTAGTGCCGGGATCACCTTTTGTTGTTGTCAGCCCCCTTAAGTGGGAGAGTGTAGTTGTCTTCTGCAAAAAAGGCTTCCATACACGACTCCATTATTCTTTTCCCCTGTTCTTCCACTGCAGCCTCTCACACTTGCCTTGGGCGAGTCATGGGGGCAACTCATGCCTGCGTTCTCCATCAAATTGTGACAGGGTTCACTCATTGCTGGGGTGCCCCCACATGGCTGGGTCTGGGGATTAGCTCATGGCACCCTCCTTCCATCAGTCATTCTATGGCTGTGGTGTCCTCTTGTCTCATATGTCACAGAACTCCGCCTTTGTGGCTCAGCCCTCCAGCGAGGTCACTATCTAGTCCTTCCCTTTCCTGGGTATAAAAGTCTGTCCTGGACCAACTCCTGTCTGTACACTGGCAATCCTTCATGCCAATTCCCAGTCTGTGCCACTTTCCCACTGATTGGCAGGGAAACCCAGGTGTGGCCTATATGTTTAATTGGCTCCTTTTGGCCCCTTCAGGGCTTGTATAGGGGTCAACACCCCATCACAGCTCACAATAGGTTTGCACTGTTAAACGATACATATGCTCTCATCAATTAGACAATTGTTAGGTTTTAGCTTAAGGGTAAATGTGCATAAGAATATCAGATCAGTTATCTGATAAACAGGGATAATGAAACTTACCTCCTTTGTAAAGTGCTTTGAAATCTACAGATGAAAGCCAGGTTTTGCTTATTTGCCATTTTGCTTATGAATTTTCAGTAACTTTCCATCTTAAGTCTTTAAGTCTGTACAATGGTGTCTATGTTTGTACAAGTAGCTTTAAGGACCCTCGTACAGGAAGTCTGACAGAGAAATATATGTGGTTTCTTCAACCATTTCCTATAAGAGATGAAGGTGAATGTTTGGTGTGGCACTACATGTCTGTTATATGTTCTCGGATTTTGTTAAATATTTAGCTTCCATGATAGAAATGTATTAGTATGTCACCAATGGGGCACTTTTTAACGTGAGTTATTAGTATACACTGGTTGAAAATAACAGCATGAGCATGAACGATATAGAGAGCAGAGAAAAAAAAAAACCTTTCCTACTGCATGAAAACGTCTTCTGTCTCTGACAAATTCTACATTAAGAATTTTAGCCAGCTTGAGTACAAATTGGGACCAATTTCCTAAGCCATATTTAGCTTAATCATGATAGGGAACAGTTAAAACTGCCTCCCATTATTGCTTCATAAATAAAATGTTGAGAAATATAAACAATTTGTCTGGATGTGAATTTGAGATATACAAATTAATAGAGTAAGATTTGCTGTAGCAACAAATATAACAGGAATTTACCTGCATTTTACAATAGGAGTAATTGGATAAAGGAACACAAATAACTTAATACATTCAAAATGATATAATTAAAAAGGAGATCCAATTCTATTACATCCATTATACTGCACCTGGATTTGAGTGAAATTTTTCTTAGACTATTTGTTAGACACATCAATATCAGATACCAATTAGCATAAAGAACTCTTGTCTGTGCAGAATTTAAAAGTTCAGAATGTAGACAGGTCATTTGTCACCATGCTTGTAATATTCCAGGCAGGTCTTCCTTTGAGCTGCGGAATCTTGTATGGTTTTTATTCCTTGAGTGTGCATGTGTGATTCTTTCCTCACAATAGTGAAGAGCTTTTCAATTTCTGTACCTCTACAGAGAAAAAAAAATTTTTTTTTATATCAACCAAATACAACTGGCTTTTGAGTTAGCTAGACAACTACCATTCTGTTTCTCTGCTTTATTGGATCCACATGGTAAATTTGGGAAAAGTATATTTTTACATTGATATAACAGCTTTCTTCTCTCTCCTGTTAAATGCATAATAAATTCCTTATGTTTAAAATTAATGAATTTGGCAGTGAAAGGCCTGGCTTTTTGTGTCTCTCTGTCGGATGAGGTGGGACAGTTAACATTTTATGTGCCTGTTCATTAGTTGCCTTTTCAGAAAAATCTTTAAACAATAGATTCTGAAGGAAAGCAGTAATGTCTGCAGTTTCCAGTTCCTCAGAGAATCATAAAGTACATACATTAGAACTGTTGTGATGACTTTCTACATAATCTACTTCATCAATTAGAGACTGTAGTCCTGACTCCCCACTGCCTTGCATTTTGTGCAGTCATTTACACTTATTCAAAGTGGGTGTAAAACACTACTAGGTCAGAATGGCAGGCGTTGGCAGCATTTCACAGCAGCTTCACCAGGATAAATGACTATGCAATGTGCAAGGAAGTGGAGAATCAGGCCTTGATGATCTAAAGGACTTCTTTTCTCCTTTCAGGAAAATCACCCAGGATTTCGCTGATTTTCATCTGAGCCACCACCGTCCTGATAGTGAGCTATCCCAACGTTATCTGCATCATGGCAATGTCTATTATGATGTTATAAAGTTGCACAGTTTTATAATTATTGACAGAATCTAATTTCAGAAATAAGCAAAGATAGATCAGTTTTCAAAAGTGCCAGTCTTTTGTGGTCTGGTCTGTAGGAGAAGTAGGACAGTTAAAAATGGAGACTCAAATCTCTGCTTCAGGTGTTTCTTAGAGGTTTGTTCACGCTTAGCCTGCTCTTTGCTCATTTTGAAATGATTGTGTGTCAGTTCTCCCTGGGGGAATCATGAAAACACCATGTGTACCTAGGGAGAAGCAAAGCAGCCCTGTAATGGATCTCAGAAGCACTTGCAATGGAGTCTCAGCCAGGCACTATATGGTGACACTCTTACCACTCTCCGATGTTCCTGAATGTATCTAGAATTTATTAGGAAAACCATGATGATATTAATGACAATGATAGCAGTTTAAGGATACACAGACCTGCCTAACAGTCTAATCTCTTCAAGGTAGCACTCTGTCTCTGTGGTTTTTGTAAAGCACCAGAATTCTACAAATAATAAACACAGTTTCTGGAAGTGTCTCTTACAATGTTGCAATTATAACTTTTCCATTCTGATTTCCAACAGAAGAGCCTCAAACACTTGCACAGACATAAGAGCTGCTACGTTAACATAATTGTCACTGCAGTATCAATAGGGACTTCTCTTGTACACATTTTAAAGTAAAGGTTCTAACTTTAAACTGAAAAATCCATGGGAAAAAATGGTTACTCACCCTCTCGTAACTGTTGTTCTTCGAGATGTGTTGCTCATATCCATTCCAGTTAGCGTGTGTGCGTGCCACGTGCACAGTTGTCAGAAAGTTTTTCCCCTAGCAGCACCCGTCAGGTCAGCTATGGAGCCCCCTGGAGTGGCGCCTCCATGGCGGTGAATATAGGTCCCTGCCGACCTGCCGCCTCCTCAGTTCCTTCTTGCCGGCTACTCCGACAGAGGGGAAGGCAGGTGGGTGGACATGGAGCAACACATCTCGAAGAACAACAGTTACAAGAAGATGAGTAACCATTTTTTCTTCGAGTGCTTGCTCATATCGATTCCAATTAGGTGACTCCCAAGCATTACCTAGGCGGTGGAATCGGAGTTATAGAATCACAGACTGGAGCACTGCTCTGCCGAATACCGCATCGTCTCTGGCGTGCTGGGTAATCGCGTAGTGAGCAGCAAAAGTGTGCACTGAGGACTACGTCTCCACACTGCAGAACTCTTGAATCGGCACCTGGGCCAGGAATGCCATCGAGGAGGCCTGCGCCCTTGTGGAAAGTGCCATGAGTGCCAGGGTTAGCACATTGGCCAATTCGTAGCAGGTGCGGATGCAAGTGGTGATCCATGATGAGATCCTCTATGATGAGTCCAGAAGACCTTTCATACGGTCTGCCACTGCCACGAACTGCTGGTTCAATTTTCAGAACGGCCTCGTGCGCTTGATGTAAAAGGTGAGCGCCCGTCGAACATCCAGTGAGTGGAGTCTTTGTTCCCGGCTGCTTGCATGAGATTTAGGATAAAACACTGGTAGGAAAATGTCCTGGTTGGAGTGAAATTGGGACACAATCTTTGAAAGGAACGCAGGGTGAGGTCTAAGCTGCACCTTGGCCTTAAAGAAAACCATGTAGGGAGGGTCGGAGGTGTAAGCCTTAAGTTCTGAGACCATCCTTGCCGGAGTAATGGTGACTAGAAAGACAACCTTCCATGATAGGTACAGAAGCGAACAAGTCACCAGTGGTTCAAATGGGGGCCCCATCAGTTTGGAAAGAACCAGGTTGAGGTCCCACGCAGGCATCGGCTGCTGAATCTGTGGGTACAGACCCTCCAGACCTTTGAGGAAGTGGTCAACCATGGGGTTGGCAAAGACAGAGTGCCCTGCCACTTCCGGGTGGAATGCAGAGACAGCTGCCAAGTGCACCTTGATGGAAGAAGCTGCTTAAGGTGTAACAGGTACTCCAAGATGAGAGGAATGGAAGCCTACAATGGCAGAGTGCGGCCCTGGGAGCACCAGATGGCAAACCTTTTCCACTTGGCCAGATAGGTGGCCCTAGTGGAGGGCTTCCTGCTACCAAGCAGGACTTCCTTAACCAACTCCGAGCAGGAGTGTGGTGTACCAATGCTGGTGGGACCATGGCGGTGTCACCACTATGACCGTTGCCTGGTCCAGGCGGATTTTGAGCAGGACCTTGTGCACGAGCGGAAATGGCGGGAACACGTACAGCAGATGATCTGACCAGGGGAGGAGAAAAGCATCTGCGAGGGAGCCCTGGCTGTGGTTTCTAAAGGAGCAGAACCGTTGGTACTTCCTGTTGCTCCGAGTGGTGAATAGGTCGATGTAGGGAGTTCCCCACCTTTGGAAAATGGTGTAAATGACATCTGGCTGGATGGACCACTCGTCGTTGCGGAAGGATCTGCTGAGGTACTCCGCCAGCTCGTTCTGTGAACCTCTGAGGTACGTCTCCTCCAGGTGAATGTAGCGGGCTATGCAGAACTCCCACAGCTGGAGGGCTTCCTGACACAGGGAAGAGCCTTGCTTGTTTATATAAAACATTGCAGTTGTGTTGTCCATCATAACTCCCACGCACTGATCCCACAGGTGAACCTGGAAGGTTTGGCACGCTCGTCGTACAGCCTTCAAGTCCTTGATGTTGATATGGAGCGAGAGCTCATCCTGGGACCAGAGGCCCTGTGTCTGAAGGTCACCCCAGGTGTGCGCCACACCCCAGTGCTGACGTGTCTGTTACGAGGGAGAGGGAGAACTGGGGCCTCTGGAAGGGGACTCCTTTGTACACGTCCTGAGGGTTGAGCCACCAGCCAAGGGACTGGACGACCTGCGCCGGAAGGGTCACTACTATGTCCAGACTGTTGCGAGCCAAGCCTGGAGAGATCTGAGGCACATTCTGGCATGCTTAACCACGTATGTGTAAGATGCCATATGACTGAGAAGCCTGAGACAGCCCCGAACCGTGGTGGTGGGGTAGCGTCTGAGGCCTTGTATGATCTCTGACTGCTTGAAAGCGGGCCTCCAGCAGGAACGCGCTGACCCGACCCGAGTCCAGCACTGCCCCGATAAACTCTATCCTTTGAGTTGGCACCAGGGTCGACTTGCTCTCGTTAAGGAGAAGGCCCAGTCTGTCGAAGGTGGATCTCATAAGGTGGATCTGTGCGTCCACTGATCCCTGGAGCGCCCCCAAGCAGACAGTCATCGAGGTATGGGTATACCTGCACCTGCCTTTGACGGAGGAAGGCTGCCACGACCAACAAACACTTGATGAATACTCAGGGGGCTGTCGACAGGCCGAAGGGAAGGACCGTGAATTGGTATTGATTGTGGTTGACCACAAACCTGAGGAACCGTCTGTGAGCAGGGCATATGGATATGTGGAAGTACGCATCCTTGAGGTCAAGGGTGGCGTACCAGTCTCCTGGATACAGAGAAGGGATAATAGAGTTCAGGCAGACCACGCAGAACTTCAACTTCCTCATGAATCTGTTGAGGCCTCGCAGGTCTAGAGTGGGATTTATTTCCAAATCCCCTTGGCTTTGGGGATTAGGAAATAACAGGAGTAGAATCCCTTGCCCCATAGCTCCTGAGGAACCTCCTCCACTGCCCTTGTGGCGAGGAGTGTCTGCACCTCCTGCACAAGGAGGTGCTCGTGAGATGGGTCCCTGAAGAGGGACAGGGAAGTGGGGCGGAAGGGAGGGGAGGAGCAGAATTGGAGAGAATATACCACTTCTACTGTGCGAAGAACCCAGCATCCGATGTGATTTAGGACCAACCACGGTAGAAGTGGGATAAACGATTCAGGAAGCAGGGATGAGGATCCGGTCCAATGGCTGGTACGTCATCCCCGGGAGCACCTTCAAAAGACCTGCTTAGAGCCTGAGGAAGTGCGCGCCTGGCCCTGGTTAGATGAGGGCTGAGACAGCTTGCGCCTGCCGTTCCTGCCACGCTACCTAGAGAAGACCTGTCTAGGGCATGGCTGGTAGGGGCACTGTGAGGGCTGAGGTTTAGTTTTTCCGCAGAGTGGCTGGGGTATGCACCCTAGTGACTTCAGCGTAGGCCTACAGTCTTTAAGGCTATGCAGCCTGGAGTCAGTTTGCTCCACAAACAGGCCCGCCCCATGAAATGGGAGGTCCTGGAGGGTCTGTTGCACCTCGGGTGGCAGCCCCGAGGCCTGGAGCCATGAGCTACGCCTCATGCCGATGCCAGAGGACAAGGTGCGCGCCGCCGAGTCCACAGCGTCCAGTGTGGCCTGTAACGAGGTCCGTGCCACTGCTTTGCCCTCTTCAACAATAGCCCCAAACTCCTCCCTGGACTCGGCGGGTACCAGCTCCCTGAATTTTAGCATGGAGTTCCAGGAGTTGAAGCTGTACCTGCTCAGGATTGCCTGCTGGTAGGCAATACTGAGTTCTAAAGCCCTGGTCGAATAGACCTTGCGTCAGAAAAGGTCCAGTCGCTTAGACTCCTTTGATTTGGGGGTAGGACCCTGCTGCCCCTGCCTCTCTCGTTTTTTCTGCGGGGCCGAAGTTGACGGTGCCGGCTCATGAACCTTCGGCGCCAGGTACTCCTCTATAGGATGCACCTCAATGGTGGCTTCCAGGGCAGCAGACCTCGGTGTAGGGGGTCAGTCCCTGTCCTGTTTCCAGTGCTGCTTCTGTGGCACCGGGGAATGAGACCGGTACACCTTGCAGTCTCCACTGGCTTTGGTGCCAGGGAGTGACGGTGCCGATGGTCTCTATGCCCAGAGTCCTTCCTCGGCACTGCTTCTCTTTCAGAGGCCAGAACGCTCTGCACAGAAGAACTTTGCGCCGGATCCTGCCGTGCCGAGGTGGGCTGAGGTTTCAGAGCCACCTCCATGAGGAGCTGTTTTAAACTAAAGTCCCACTCCTTCTAAGTTCTGGGACAGAACCCTTTGCAAATTTTGTCAGTCTGGTGTGCTTCCCACAGACACTTGAGGCAAGAGTCGTGGGGGTCGCCTGTTGGCATGGGCTTGTGGGAAGACTTGCAGGGCTTAAATCCTTGGGATCGAGGCATGCCCCGAATCCCAAGGGAAACAGGAAAGTTGGGGTAGGGAAGAACCTCCCCCCCCCACTCCTATACACTAACAAAATAACTATAAGTAAGGCTACGATTTTGTCATGGACTTTTTTAGTAAAAGTCAAGGACAGGTCACGGGCAATTAACGAAAATTCACAGAAGCTGCGACCTGTCCCTGACCTTTACTAAACATGTCCATGACGAAACGGGGAGGGAGGAGGGTCCAGCACCCTGCCCTCCTGTGGCTGGGAGCTGCCGATCCTGCCCTGTGGCTGGGAGAGACCCCTACCTGTGGCGGCTAGGGAGCTGCAGGGGATTCCCTACCTCTTGCAGTGGCTAGGGAGCTATGGGGGCTGGGGAACAGTCGGGGGATTCCCCCCCCCCACCAGTGGCAGCGGGGGTACCCCGCAGCTCCGGGCCCCCATGGGAGGTGGGGGTACCCTGCAGTTCCCAGCGGCTGCAGGCTGAAGTCACAGATTCTGTGACTTCCGTGACCAAATTGTAGCCTTAACTATAAGCTATAAACTATGAAACTGAGCAAGCCACAGTTCCAACGACTGTCATAAGCTGTAAGAAGGAACTGAGGTCATATATTGAGCGCCATGGAGGTGCTACTCTAGGGGGCTCCACAGCTGACCCAACGGGTGCTGCTAGGGGAAAAACATTCCGACGACTGTGCATGTAGCGTGCACACACCTAATTGGAATAGATATGTGCAAGCACTTGAAGAAGAATTAAGATTTACTCTTGCTGTTCGACAACTAACCATTATGATATACCAGGGTATCTCAGCATAGCAGATGTAAAAATTCACACACCCCTCTTTTAAGTGAGTAGTTGCATTCCTTCCTTTTTCATGTTTTACACTCATCTATAAATTATGATCCACAACTAAAATTTATTTTAATAAAAAAAAACTTTATTTAGATGGGCTCAAACCAACCACTAATATTTTCCAGTAATAATTTCAACACATAATTTAATAAAATTATTAATTTCTCATACCCTTTCCTCCTCTCCCCCTACCCCCATGTTCTCATTTTCCTTTTGCATTTCCCAGATGCAGTAGCACCACAATTTCCCATTGGGAATACAGTATATGCTGTTTCAACCATAATCTATATTATTTCTTTGGTGTTAGGTGATCAACTCCCTTCCCAAAGACGTAGTAAATTTTTTCTGTGACACGATGCCTCCACAAATCTCAGCATTAGAAATCTTTTCTTTAATTTCCAGTCTTCCATGGAGTAAGCAATCCACCTTCAACATGAGAACTCACCAACAGTCATTAACTATTGAGAAGTCTCACTAGATTCTCTAGACATTTTAAGTGATAGGCTTTTAGCTGGTTTCCTTCTGGCTGTGAAAGAGCTAAAGAGGAAAAAAAAACAAGACTTCAGAGCTTTTCTGTTACCTTTCAATATTTCACATACTAGGATTTCAAAGGTTACATCAAACCCACAGACTCAAGAGCCTCTTGCTAACGCACATATTTTATAATCTGCACAACAAATTGGCAGTCGCGTTCCCCTCAAATATTTTACAGCAATATCCTGTACTGGCATTTCATATTGCTGTCTTTGTTTCTACAAAAAAGACATTACAAAACATTTACTAATACAATACCCTTGGAAATTTCCGATCAACTAGGACAAGGAAGGCAAACGAGTCTTTGCTCAGGCTCTAACCAGTGTATCCTTGGCAGTTGCCTCAGCATGAATGAGACTATGCTTCTACTACAACTCCTCCAGAGCACAGGGTAGAGTGGGGAAGGGACAAGGCTAAAACAAGGCTACTGATGCACTTCAGAAGTCGAGCCACCTGCACTCTGAAAGGATTTCTAAGGTGCCCCAACCAGTACATTCCCACTCACTCCCCTAGTTGGAAGCCTGCTCAGCCTTGTAAAGTCATGAAAGCTTTCCCAGCAGCATATGCTGTTTTTATATAGCTCTATGGACGTACAAAGTACTGTAAAGTACAATGATTTTGCCAGGCAAACAAGACATTCCAATCGCAAGTACTTTTA
The DNA here is from genome assembly GCF_028017835.1 of Emys orbicularis. Taxonomy (NCBI): domain Eukaryota; kingdom Metazoa; phylum Chordata; order Testudines; family Emydidae; genus Emys; species Emys orbicularis. The sequence continues at coordinate 97,966,468 of NC_088684.1, forward strand.
ACCTATTGAATTGAATAAGCTGGAACAGTACAAACAGAACACAACACACAAATGAGTGGAAAGAAAACCACTGTACATTCATTATATAGAACTTAAAATGTATTTCCTAACACAGGATGGTCATCAGATATGCTGGCAAAAATCCATCTAACCAGGGCTAATCTACTCCAAAATAAAACAAAAATCAGCTGAATTTAGCAGCCATTTGCTGGCCACTCTGTCTTGTAAACAAATATGGCAATTTAGCCCCAATTGCGCAATGATGTGTGCGTGTACTGAAGAGCATGTACAGACTGACTGAACTCACTAGGAGTGCTCGGGTGCTTAAAGGTAAGCATGCACATAAGTCTTTGCAGGAGCAGGTTCCCAATGAAAATGAGCAGAACAAACGTGCCCACATATTAGCTACTGTAGCTACAACCCCACTCCACAGTGCTGCTCAGAGAAATGTCCAATTAGAGATGCTTTTGATCTTTTTTTGGACTGCTTGCAAGTACAGTTATCTATTATGTAAAAGCCGTCCAAATGATAGCTAACTGCAATTTCTTAAAGCAGTCAGCATGCTTTTAAAAAGTCAAAGTAAAAAACGGCCAATTTACAGAGCAATGCTGTCAGGATAGCACAGTATTCTGGTCTTTCCTGTGTAGCTGAATTCAGCAAGGTTAAGTGAGGTCAGTTCTAACTGGGCAGTGGTTCTTATCACCAAAATACAAGGTTTTAGCACAGAGAAAGTCTGTGGCAACAAAATCATTTTGCTGCCAGCACAATCAAATGTATCTCGCAGACTAATCCTTAGCAATTACCACCACACAAATCTTATTTACAATTTGTCACCAGAAGGTTTTTTTTATTTTATTTTGGAAAAAGATGCCGAACAGCAAAGCACATGTGGATTTAAAAGGATCATCAAGCAGAACCCAACATTTTAGAAAAAACTTACAACACAACAAAATGCTTCCTTTCTGTTGTACTGCAGAGCAGTATAGTGTATTAATGATTTCTTTTCACAGAAAAATTACAGAATTGGCTGTTACTCCTTTGAGATGGAAACTAAATTCTCCAATAACTTACTTTTCTTCACTAAAGAATAAGCCTCATCTACTCTTCTCTTTATTGATGGATTCTTCAAAGTCACTTTTGCCTGTAGCACAAATAAGAATAATCCAATAACTACATTTATTCCCACATGCTGATGCTCTTAAAATCAGGCTGTCTCTTCAACCCAGAGCTATTTTTTTGGCAGCAAGCCAACAGAATATAGCATTCAATTTAACAGTGCAACAAGTGATTATACCATCACGTATACTGCATTTGTGAAAAATAAACAGGCAAGCAATGAATTGCAGCAATAATGGAACCCATTTCCCAAGCCATGGCTTGGTGTGTCAGCAAGTATTGCTTGGAATATTAAATTGGCAAACACAAGTGACATTCTTGCAAACTTCATGGTAAAAAAAGCACAGTACAAAAAGGCATATATTGTGTGACTTCTAAAGCAATAAAAATGTCATATTATAATCAGCATATCTCAGAAGCTACATGATAACTTACAAGAACACTATCATGTTACTTAGGTTGATGTGAAAAATAATTTGTCTCTCCTTTGTATATCTCTTCTTAAAGGAAAACTAGTGATTTAATTTTAATTAAAAATCATTTTAAAGGATTTGAATCGTCCAGTGAGTAGGTTTTTGATTTATTTATTAAGGCCCCAATCCTGCAACTTGTTCTTTGGAAGTGGATCCCTACATCTGCATGGAGCTTCATTCATTTCAATGGGATCTGCCCAGGCATGGGTGTCTGCCCAGGCTGAACAAGTTGCAGAATTGGGGCCTAATTTTATAATTGTACACAGAGGATACATTTTACAGGACATCTAACTTATAGTAAATCAACATTATAGCAAAAATGTTATAAGGATATAACTATTACTACTGCAGGTTAAGTTTTTTATTTATTTATTTTTTTAATTGGAAGCGTTTTCCAAATACTAACCTTCTGATAATTGTGGAGCAAAGACCAAAGTGCAGCTGCTCCTATTCTCTGAGCAGTGAGGCTGTCACTTTCTAAACAGGCAGATAGTACTGCAATAGCTTTATCTAATGAAGAAAACAAAAGCATACACAAAGACTAGCAAAACACATTATGACAGATTTCCACCTATGAAATGTTCTTATTCTGGCAATTTGTCTCTATTTCCATGATAAATATTGCTATGGCACAACAAATGCAAAAATTATATAATCAGATAGTTTAATATGAATAAGTACCTAGCTTACTTGTAAGCACTATCAAATAATGTTAATAAATATAAGCAGCAAAATATAGTCTATACTAAAAATTAAGATTAAGCCATAAAAGAATGGACATTTTAAATTATAGCCACTACAACGTGCATAGCTGACTGTTGCACATAAATATTGAACCACATAAGAGATACTATATATTAAGCTGTTTTAAGAACACCTGATAGGCATATATACAGTATCACTACCAGTACAATGGGGTAGAATTAAGACATTCTGCCAATTTTTACAGTGGTTACCACCTGCTTGATTTCACTATTGTCACATTTTTTGCCTTAACCTTCTCAGATTCTCTCATCTCCAAAGTTTACCTCTGGGCTTTCAGTGGAATGAAAGCAATCTGGTCTACTTGTTCAACATATCTGACTGCTCACTCCACAATACAAATGCATTGGGTAGACTATGGAGTTGAGTAATGATTATTTATCAAAGACACTCAACAAAGATCTGGAAAAATTTGAGAACAGCTTCAGTTGGAAGCTACTGGGAACTTCATTAGGGAAGAGTGGAGCATCCTGTCTAAGTAGTCTTGGCCTCTACAAACTATGAAAGAGAGTTTTCTATCTTACTACAGTAAGCATTTATGCCATACTCATCCCTATAGTACATGAGTAGATCAGTGCATCTCAGGCTTCCCAAACTTGGTTCGCAACTTGTTCAGGGTAAGCCCCTGGTGGGCCACGAGACTCTTTGTTTACCTGTATCAGAGGGGTAGCCGTGTTAGTCTGAATCTGTAAAAGCTTCCCGCAGCTCCCATTGGCTGGGAACGGCAAACCGTGGCCACTGCGAGCTGTGAGCGGCCGTACCTGTGGACGCTCAGGTAAACAAAGAGTCTTGTGGACCGCCAGGAGCTTACCCTGAACAAGCCACCAACCAAGTTTGGGAACCCCTGGTATATCTGGAGAAAAGTGGCATGACTTGACGCAAGATGCACAGATTTCTGGGGGGTATAGGGAATATGCATAGTCTAGGTTTTGTACAATTGAAAGATAGCATTCATAACTAACTCATAAGCTTCTTTTTTTAAATTGTATTTCTAAGCCAGATTATTTAAAAGTTAAGTGTTTGATGCACAGGGCTCCTCCTCACTTCCTTTTAAAAGGAAGGCATGGTCTCCCATTTAAGTATCTAGTTAAAACCTTCTCATTCAAGTTATATTATTGTAATTTCAAAATAGCAAGATCTCAGAATAAAGGGAATTTACTTACCTTATAGGAACTGAAATTCTTTCAGATGTGTGGTCTCTTTGGGCATTCACTATGGATGCACATGCACTCTGTGCACTTAGGACCAGAAATTATTCAAAAGCAGTGTCCGTTGGTCCATGTGTCCATCATTCAACTCCTCTGCTTTCAAATGAGGGGTGGCACAGATCATCTCCCTCTCTCCAGTTCCTACTCTACCATGAATCATCTGAGCTGAGCAGAGGGGAAGGAGGATGGGTCGTGAATACCTACAAGGATCACCCATCATGAAGAACTCCAGTTACTATAAGGTAATTGTCTCAGCTGGTGCCTATGCGTATTCACTGTGGATAACTCCCAAGCAGTGCTTACTGACAAGGTAGATGCACAATACTTTTTAGGATTGCTGAACCAAAGGAAGCATCCTCAGCCAAGGCTTGAATCAGAGCATAGAGCCTGATAAGTGTGTGAATGGAGCCCCTAGTTGCCACCCTACAGTTTTCCTAGAGAGGCTTCAGTTCTGGTAGAATGAGACTTGACAGACTGAGGAGGAAGGGCGTCTGCAAGCTGATAGAGGATGATACCATTCGAAATTCATCTTGAGGCCCTTTGGGAAGATATTGCCTCTCCATTCATTGCTCAGCAATGCAGACGAATAACCTCAGAGATCTTCTCAAGATCTGCCTAGACAGAACACCAGAGCTCTGGGTACATCTAGAGAATGGAGTTTTCGGTCTTCCCTAGTGTTGAGAGGTTTCAGGTAAAATAGAGGTAGCTGAATCGTCTTCTTCAAGTGAAAGTCAGAAGGATCTTTGGGGATAAACTTGGGATGCAATCTGAGGGATACTTTTTCTTTATGAGAGATCGTATAAGATGGGTCTGCCATAAGGGCTCAGAGCACACACACCCTCCTGGCTGTGGTGATAGCTGCCAGGAAGACCCTCTTCACTGGTAAGTGTAAGTGGGAGCAGGAGGCCAAGGATTCAAATGATGGGTTAATAAATGCTGATAGTACAAGGTTTAGATCTCAAGCAGGAGTAGGTCTTGATACCGACAGGACTGTTCTGACAATGCCTTTTAAGTACCTTACAGTTGTGAGCTGGGTGAAAACTGAGCAGTTCTCTATCAGATGATGAAAGGCATTAATAGCTGCTAAAGGTACCCTCAATGAGCTGATGGACAGGCCCGATGGACTATGGAGAGAAGATAATCCCGGATAAGGGGAGGATACTCACTCTGTGCGGTAACTGGAATTCTTCGAGATGTGTATCCCTGTGGGTGCTTCACTTCAGGTGCATGTGCACCCCATGTGCCTTTGATCAGATATTTTTTATTTCAGTGCCTGTTTGACCTGTGCATGGGCTCCAGACATTGTCGTGTCCCGTAACAAGGATATAGAGAACTGTGTGGGCAAACCGCCCTCAACTCCTTCTCTACCACAAAGTCCCTTGAGACAAAACTCCGAAGCAAAGGGGAAGGAGGGTCAATAGTGGAGCATCCATAGGGGGACACATCTCAAGGAACTCCAGTTACTGCACAAAGTGAATAACCTCTCCTTCTCAGATTACTGTCCCTATATCTGCTCCACTTCAGGCTACTCCTGGGCAGCATCCCGTGAAGGAGGAGGGGGATTCAGAGCTGGATCTAATACTGTCATTCCAACAGCAGCACCTGACAGAGGAGCATACCAGCAAGCAGTGTTTGGGAAAAGTGTGCACTGATGCCCAGGTTGCCGCATTGCAAATTACTTCAATTGTTACATTTTTTAATATTGCCATGGAGGTAGTTTGGGATCTTGTAGAATGAGCTATTATTCACCAGTGGAGTTGAATATTGGCAGCCTTGTAACAAGCAAGAATACAACTGGAAACCCACTTTGAAAGTCTTTGGATGGAGATTGTGGATCGTTTAGATCTGTATGTAACTGACATAAAAAGTCCAGAAGACTTTATACATGGTTTGATTCTGTCCAAATGAAAGGCTAACAACCTTCTAATGTCCAAGATATGCAGGGCAGTTTTCTCTCTAATCCCCTGTAGCTTTGGGGAAAAAACACAGGAATGTGGATAACTTGGTCAATATGAAAATTGGAGGATATTTTAGGTATGAACTTGGGATGTGGTGATACCTTACGCTTGAAGAAAACAGTAAAACGTGGTAGTGGTGGCGAGGGATCAGCCATTAATGCTTTCAGTTCCCCAACTCTGTGAACAGAAGTAATGGCCCCTAAGAATGCCATTTTCATAGATCAGTGCAGCAGAGAACACTTAGCTATCAGCTCAAAAGAAGGTTTGATAAGACTATTAAGGACCAAGTTCAAATCGCATACAGGAGTAGGTTCTCTGATTTGTGGAATAAGGGTAACAGACCCTTTGATTAATCCTATTATGGGTTGAAAAAGAATGAGAATTCCTGCACAGGGGAATGAAGGACTGTAATAGCCACCAAATGAACTCTGACAGAACTCATGGAAAGACCTGATTTCTTTAAATCCAACACAATCAGGAACAGTGGAGTGGGAAGAATAAACTGATGAACACTATTGCTAGGTACACCAATGGTGAAATCTCTTCCATTTTTGAAGGTAAGTATTTCTAGTAGAGATCTTTCTTCTATTAAATAGGACCTGTTGTACCTCTGTCAAACATGGAACCTCTATCCCTGAGAACCACTGAGGAGCCAAGCTCTGAGTTGGATGATGGTTACATCAGGACAGAGTGTCGGACCGGAATCCCAAGACAGATGAGCAAGGCCAGTCCGGAAATGAGATGAATCAGGTAAGAGTATTGGACCTGCCTCAGCCAAGTTGGTGTAACCAGAATGATGATGATTTGTTTAATCTTGTTCAATATCCTCAGAGGATACACCAGGTCCAAAATAGCTTCATTCATGGGGAGTGCCACTCTGGAGGTAGAAGTCAACAGGAGAATGTCCAAGAGCTTATGTGTAAATTCCTGGTACTGCCTTTAGTCATCTGGAGGACAGGGGGAGACCAGCATCACTGTCTCACCCAGAGAATATGAAGAAGCTGTTGGTGGATCCAGCGATATGAGCGTCTCTGGCTATACCTGTTCCTCTAGGTGCTCTAGAGGGGTCTGAGATGCTGGCAGACCAGGTGCCAACCTAAGTTCCATCTAAGCTGCGTGGCCGCGCAGTTTCCTATTAAGCCCTATGCAGGGGCTCAGAGTTGCGACAGGGAGAGGCGCCTCTCCGCACCAGCCCCAGCACAGACCTGCAGCGGCGGGGAGAGCACTTGGACCCAAAGGAAAAGGAAGAAGCAGCTCCCTTCTTCCAGGACTGCTGAGCTGATTTTGTCTGACTTCTTTTGAGGGTGTATCTCCTTACCCTCTTTGTGATTCTGATTCATGGAGTCTCTGGACCTGCTAAGGGTTGTGCTGGTGCCATGCTGGAGGCACCAGACGGTGAGGCAGAGAGCAGAAGGGTCCCGGATCCAATCAAGGTCTTATGGAGAGCTCCATCAGATGCTGTCAAAGTCTAAACTCCCAAGACTGCCTAGTGCAAGAGGAGAAGGAACAGCAGATCTCACACTTTGATGGGATGTGTGATTCCCCCAGCCAGTACAGGCAGCTCTTGTGTGGGTTGCTTACTGGGAAGACCAGAGGTGAGACAAAGCAAGGACCTTGGGCATAAAAGTGTTCCAAGCACTGGAGGAATAACTGGGGGAGGGGGAGGTGAACATCCCCTGCTCCCTGCTAAAACTACTAACAAATTAAATGCTAAAACTTTTAAAATAATTAAACTATTTACAGTATTCACAGGTTAGAGCAAACTAAAGGCTATAGACACAAGAGGTTTCTGTCCCAGACCAGGAGTGGTAGAAAAGGAAATGGCAGGTCGACCTGTGCCACCCCTTATTCCCTCAATTGAAAGCACGAGGTGAAGGCATGAACCACTGGACATTGTTATTGAAGGATTTCTGGTCCCGGCGTGCATGGAGCACATGTGCACTCAGAGTGGATACCCCTTGGGACCAGCACTCGAAAAAGAACCAATAAAAATAATTTTAGCTGTCTGATATATTTGCTATAGTCTTCTTTAACATATTTATTCCTGTTTTTGCAGTTTATAATTTCCCAAAATTTTGTTAGAAGATTGAGCACTTCACTTAATAAAAAATACTTTTGTAAACAATATACTGGATTTTCTGTCAGTACCCCAAATTACAATAAAATACAGTAGTGCAAAATCTGGACGAGAGTTTAGATGTCATTTGGATATATACCGTTAGCAAGTATCTTAGGCTTGTTAGTTGGACTAAAGCAGATGTTGTGCAGAATAAGAAGGACTATATGGTGACTACTGTTGTGTTTGTATTTGCTCATCTCCAGCAGCTGGTCTAAACCACCATTTAGCTTCATGATCATCTGCTGTCCATCTTCTCCAAAGGATATATTCAATAGCAGCTTTAGCCAATGGCTAGCCAGTGTACTAAGGCTTTTATTTCCTCCTTTTGGCAATGACAGAGATAAAAAGTTCTGTAAGAAGTTACTCTGTCAGAAGAGAGAAAAAGCACAGTATTATTTCATTGCTAAGTAATATTGCTTTCACACACACCCTCCATGTAGTCAGTGTACTGGTCCACCTGTCCCACATTCCCACTGTTAGTGTCCTACTCCCATATTATTCAAAACATTTTTTCAGCAATATTTTGTGATACCAAAAAAAAAAAAAGAAAAGAAAAGTGTTTCAAAACTAAGTGCTTCTTGTCGTATCAATGACTACTGGCGTTTTTCTTGGTGATCTGTCAAATTAAACAGTTTTAATAGTTACACTCTCCCATTCTCAGTTCATTGGCTCACATGACCCTCTCAATCTGTAGACGTAAACATCAAAACAGTATGTACATTTTACTTACATTTCAAGAAAGCTGTTAGATTAGCATTTAAGAAAATAAAGTGTGGTGAAAGAGCAAGAACTTCTTGGCCTTTACAGGAAAGTGCATCATCTACTCTAATGTTCTAGAAACAAAGGGTAACAAAGAGCTTGCCCACTCCTCCCACTGTCAGTAACCATCTTTGTTGACCTTCTTTTCTGTGCAGTTGCCATAAAACCTCCATCCTCCTAAACACAGCTTCCTCAGTGCTGGAGATGCCCCAGAGACTCTTTGATTTGCTTGACCTGGCATTGGTCATGGTAACAAAAAACTCTACTTTCACTTTAAGGAGCTCTAGAGCAGATGGAAGCCCTACTCTAACATTGCATGGGAGAGAGGGCCTGGCTTGTTGGTCTCCACCGTAAGGAAGGTCTGTAGCTGAGTGTGTCACTCCTTTCATATCTGAAGTGGTAACACATTATGGTATTTGTTAAATCAACAAACCAAAACATCTTTTATCTTGTTGATAGACTCTTCTTGGCTTTGATCACATGAAGTAGAATAGTGATGAGTTAATTCTCTCACAAGGGAATGTAGTTCAACCCCAGTAGGACCTGCACGATCTGTGACAGCAGCACTCAGATGGTGGGGAGGAAGGAGAAATCATTCAACTAGTGAACCCTTGTAGCCAAAGCAAAGGATAAACTCTGGAGAGAAAACCACAGTCAAATCTTTTCACTAGACAGACAACTGCTCTAACAGTAAAGAAAACAAATAAAATGAAAGGATTGAGAGATATCTTCCAACAGGAAAACTTTCCCAGAAAAAGAAAAACTGATACATGAGTAGTTTCAGTATAATTAATTTCTAAATATACTGAGCTGTATACACGATTATGCTAATTATTTTATTTTCAAACAAAAAATTAGCTTCAAGTGCAGTACTGTACATTGACAGCACCTGGAGAAAGGAGCAATTAAGAACCCAGCAACTTAATCAAAAAGGAGCACCAGTAATAATATAATCTTAATTTGGAAAGGACTCTGCAAAGACATTAAATAAAATACAACCAGATAACACCAAACACCAAACCAGCTTTTGGAGCATCGGTGCCAAAGACTATTTATATTTCAGTACCACCAGAAGCTCCAGTCAGCATCGGGGCCTCACTGTGCTAGTCTCTGTACATAGTAAGACAAGGTCCTTGTCCCAAAGAGTTTACAATGTAATACAATGAAAGCTAGCAAAATAAAGCAAAATTCAAAAGAATGAGATTAGAACTTTTCAGCATACACCTGAAATGAGGGGGGAAAACAAACAAACCCTTAAACCTATATAACTAAACGAGAACTCCACTGACAGTGTAAAAGTACTTGATTTAGGTGCTATCCTCTCTAAAAGTGTATTTTTGTTTTTAATTATCAGTGTCTCGAAGACAGATAAATCAAATGATACTACCAAAAGTTTATCTTCTTATTTACTCATGAACAGCTTCTTCGAATATATCCTGACTGCTGTAAAATCTTACCTCACTCACCTTGCCTGTCTCATGTCCTGGGACCATGGCTGCAACAATGGAAGACTTTTAATTTTGCTGTTTAAAATGGAAACTCCATAACATGAAGAAGGAAGCCAAACTTAAGAGTGACATCTACTTCCTGAGCAAATGCAAGAAATAAAACATCATCCCCAGAGGGCTCACCATCTGTAACCCTCTGACCACCACATACAACTGAATAATATGCTGAACAGCTCTCTAGAAGGTCTGCAGAAAAACTGAGGAACCACCTCCAGCACCTCTCACATTCCAGAAGGTACCACCTCAAAAGGACAGTTACCTGTTCCGTAACTGGCGTTCTTCGAGATGTGTTGCTCCTGTCTATTCCACAGTAGGTGTGCATGCTCGCCACGTGCACCGGTGCTGGAAGTTTTTCCCTTAGCAGTATCCATAGCTGGGGAGCCCTGCGGTGACCCTGGAGTGGCGCCTGTATATCGCGCTATAAAGGGAGCCACGGGCTCCCCCCACCCTCGGTTCCTTCTTGCCAGACAATTCCGACAGAGGGGAAGGAGGACGGGGTGTGGAATAGACAGGAGCAACACATCTCGAAGAACGCCAGTTATGGAACAGGTAACTGTCCTTTCTTCTTCGAGTGATTGCTCCTGTGTATTCCACAGTAGGTGATTCCAAGCAGTATCTGTTGGAGGTGGGTAGGAGTTCACAATGGTTCGGGACGAAGTACCGCCCTGCTGAACCCGGCGTCATCCCTAGACTAGGAGACGATTGTGTAATGCGAAGTAAACGTGTGAACTGAGGTGCATGTGGCCGCCCTACAGATGTCCTGAATGGGGACATGGGCGGCATAGGCAGCTGATGAGACCTGAGCCCTCGTAGAGTGAGCCTTAATGATAGGTGGCGGGGGAATCCATGCCAGGTCATAGCACGTGCGTATGCACAAGGTAATCCAGCGGGAGAGCCGCTGGGTAGAGATAGGTTGCCCTCTTGCCCGCTTGGCCGAGGCAACAAAGAGCTGAGAGGACCTCCGGAACGGCTTAGTCTGATCCAGATAAAAAGCCAACGCCCTACGCACATCTAGCGTATGGAGGCGGCGTTCCTCGTTAGAGGCGTGGGGCTTGGGGCAGAGCACGGGAAGAAAGATACTCTGCTCCATATGGAAGGCGGAAACCACCTTCGGGAGGAACGCCGGGTGTGGGCGAAGCTGGACCTTATCCCTATGGAAAACCATATAGGGGGGTTCTGAGGTTAAGGCCCTGAGTTCCGAGACACGTCGAGCAGACGTGATCGCCACGAGGAAGGCCACCTTCCACGAGAGGTGAGACCAGGAACATGTGGCTAGTGGTTCGAAGGGGGGCCCCCGTGAGACATGACAAGACCAAGTTGAGGTCCCATTGTGGCACGGGGGGGCCTGGCGTACGGGAACGAATGGACTAGGCCCTTCAGGAAGCGGGAGATCATGGGGTAGGAGAAGACGGAGTACCCTTGCACCGGCGGGTGAAAAGCCGATATGGCTGCGAGGTGCACCCTGACCGAGGCTGGTGCCAGACCGTCGGTCCTAAGGGACAAAAGGGAGTCCAGGACGAACTGGAGAGGAGCAGCGGGGGGGGGGGGGGGGGGGGGGGAAGAGAACTCCTCGCTCGCTCACCTGGTAAATCTGGACCACTTCGCCACGTACGTACGATGCGTGGACGGCTTCCTGATTTCCAGGAGGATCCGCCTAACCTGCTCTGAACACCTGTTCTCCTCCTCGTTTAGCCACGGAGCAGCCACGCTGTCAGGTGGAGCGCGGCTAGGTTGGGATGGAGGAGGCATCCCCTGGCTTGGGAGAGGAGGTCCGGGCGGAGCGGTAGCGGCCTCGGGGGGGGGGGGGGGAGGCGCCAAGAGGTGTAGTAGGGGCACGTACCAGTGCTGGCGGGGCCACGCTGGGGCTATGAGAATGACCCTTGCCTTATCCACCTTTACCTTCTCCAGGACCTTGGCGATGAGGGGGAGTGGGGGGAAGGCATATAGGAGCTGGCTTGACCAGCTCATGAGGAACGCGTCGGAGATCGCGCCTTCCCCCACCCCTCCCATGGAGCAGAACTGGGGGCAACGCCGGTTCTGGCGGGTTGCAAACAGGTCGATCTGGGGAGCTCCCCACTCTAGGAAGATCCGGTGGGCAACCTCTGAGTGGAGCGACCACTCGTACTGGGGGGAGAAGACCCTGCTGAGGCGGTCCGCTTGCGTATTGCGGACGCCCGGGAGGTGAGCAGCCCTCAGGGAGATATCGTGGGCTATACAGAATTCCCATAAGGTCAGGGCTTCCCGACATAGGGCTAGGGAACGAGTAGCGCCCTGCTTGTTGATGTAGTACATGGCGGCGGTGTTGTCCGTGAGGACTCTGACTACCCTGCCACGGAGGTGCGTGAGAAACGCGATACATGCCAGTCATATCGCCCCGAGTTCCCTGACATTTATGTGCAGGGACAAGTCCGGGCTCGACCACGTCCCTTGGGTCTGCACGTCTCCCATGTAGGCTCCCCAGCCTAGGTCCTAGGCATCGGACATCAGGTCTATGGATGGACTGGCCTCCCTGAAGGGAACCTCTTGTATCATATTGCTCGGGAGGGACCACCACCGAAGGGAAGCCAATACCGGGGACGGGATTGTGAGGAACTTGTCTAGGCCATCCCGGGCTTGGGAGAACTGGGAGGCTAGCCATAGTTGGAGGGGCCTCACCCAGAGTCTGGCATGGTGGACCACGTACGTGCACACCGCCATGTGTCCCGGGAGCCAGAGGCATGCTCTGGCTGTGGTCACCGGGAACATGGAGACCGAGGCAATGAGATCCCTTAGGGTCTCGAACCTCTCCAGGGGAAGAGAGGCCGTAGCCTTGGAGGAGTCCAGGAGAGCTCCAATGAACTCTATGCACTGGACTGGTATTAGAGTAGATTTGGCCTTGTTCATGACCAGGCCTAGGTTTTTGCAGGTGGCCAGGAGTAGCTGCACGTGGAACTCCACCTCTGGACGAGACTCGCCCTTGAGGAGCCAGTCATCCAGGTAAGGAAAGATTTGTACCTCCTGCTTCCTGAGATACACCGCCACCACTGCCATGCATTTCGTGAACACCTTGGGGGCTGTGGACAGGCCAAAGGGGAGGACTGCAAACTGGTAGTGCCCCGTCCCCACCACGAATCTGAGGAAGCGTCTGTGCCCCTAGAAGATGTGGACGTGGAAATAAGCGTCCTGGAGGTCCAGGGCAGCGTACCAGTCCCCCGAGTCTAGGGAGGGGATAATAGAAGGCAGGGACACCATGCGGAACTTGGAACGGGTTAGGAACCTGTTCAGGTCACGCAGGTCCAAGATGGGTCTGAGACACCCTTTCACCTTGGGGATCAGGAAGTAACGGGAGTAGAACCCCTTGCCCTGGAACTGTGTCGGGACGCGATCCACCGCCCCAAGGCTGAATAGCTGATCCACCTCCTGGTCTAGGAGGCGGGCATGCTCAGGATCCCCCGGGACCATGATGGGGAGTGGGTGGCTTGGCAGGGGAGAAGTGAACTGTAAAACGTATCCCTTGGAAATAGTGCTGAGGACCCACTGGTCCGACGTTATGCGGGACCAAGCCCTGAGGAAGGCAGACAATCGGTTGCAGAACACAAACTTTATTGGTCGGGGGGGTCTCCCTGGCAACAGGCCTGGTGCCCCCCTGCCAACAGTCAAAATCGCTGCTTTCCCTGCCTCTTGCCCTTAGGGGGACCAGGCTGTTGGGTAGAGCAGGACTGCCTCTGAGACCGGCGTTTCTGGTCTCTAGGCCTTTTATATGGGGACTCGTATCTGCTCACTTGATCATTGCCTGTTGGTCCACTCCCTCTGGGGCACCTGGCATTGGCCACTGTCGGTAGACAGGATACTGGGCTAGATGGACCTTTGGTCTGACCCGGTACGGCTGTTCTTATGTTCCTAGCAGGTTGAGCCGCCAGGAGCGATTTGGCCTTGTCCTTTGCCGGAGGGACATAGAGGCCCAAGGTCTGCAGGGTGGTGCGGGAGTCTTTCATCCCACGCAGCCTAACGTCCGTCTGGTCCGCGAAAAGCGCCTTGCCATTGAACGGGAGGTCCTGCATCAGAGATTAGGCCTCCGTCAACAGACCCGATAACAGGAGCCATGACGCCCGGCGCATGGAGATTGCGGAAGCCACGGAGCGAGCCACCGTATCAGTCGCATCTGACGCCGCCTGCAGGGCCGCCTTAGCCGCCGTCGACCCCTCTTCCACCAGAGCCCTGAAGTCCTTCCTGTCCCTGTCTGCAAGAAGGGGCTCAAACTTAGGCAAGGACTCCCACAGGTTAAAGTCATATCTGCTGAGCAAGGCCTGGTGGTTGGCTACTCTCAGCTGAAAACTAGCTGACGAATAAATCTTTCTGCCAAAGGAGTCGAGTCTCCTGGCATCTTTGTTCTTAGGGGTGGGTGCGGGTTGGCATTGGCGCTCCCTATGGTTCACCGACTCAACCACAAGTGAGTTAGGTGCCGGGTGGGAATAAAGGTATTCGTGACCCTTCGCCGGCACAAAGTACTTCCTCTCAGCCTTCTTGGAGATTGGAGCCAAGGAGGCGGGAGTTTGCCACAGGGACCTGGTGATGTTGGCAACCCCTTGGTGTAGCAGCAGAGCCACACGGCCCGGTGCCGAGGGAATCAGACGGTCTCTCCATCTCCTCGGCTTGCAGCTGAAGGCTGGATGCCACCCGCTTCAGCAAGTCCTGGTGTGCCTTAAAGTCCTCCTGCGGGACCAAAGGCGGAGGAGCCACAATGGCGTCGTCCGGTGCCGGAGACGCGGCACGCGCGGAGCCGGGCACTGTGATTGGTGCCGGGGCATCGAGACCCAAGTCGGAGTCCGGTCGCGGGTCCGCCGAGTCCTGGCCCATCGACTTATCCCGTGGACGGCCCGACGAGGCCGATGGAGCCTGGGATGCTCCGGCGACCGAACGGGCCCCGGGCTGGGTCGGTACCTACTGCCACAGTGCCCACTGGCACCACTGTCCTTGCCACGGGGTACCGTGCCATTGACCTTGCTGGGTACCTGATGGTACAACGTGTCCCAGCGGGGCAGCGCGGCCCGAGGACGGGAAGAGGGGCGCCGAGGTGGCAGCGTTTGGTGCCACGGGAGCGATGGAAACGGTGCCTGTGGTGACGTCTCCCTCGCGATCTGGACCTCGATGACGAGGAACGGTACCCCCTTGACGAACTGCTTCGGTACCCGTGACGGCGGTACGAAGCCTGGTGCCCTGACGCCGAGGTACCCCGAGGGGAGTCTCTAGCGTGGCGCCTAGACGAGCGGGAGCTGGAACGGGAGCAGCGACGTCTGTCCCGTCGAGAGCGGCTCTGGTACCCACGTCTAGCAGGTGAGCGTTCCCGGTGCCTCCGCTTGCTGGCAGGCGGGGTGGAGGGTCCCCACGACTCCCGTCCCAACGGCGGCCCGGAAGGTCTGGCCGGCGTCGAGGGTGGCCGGGAGCTGTCGGAGGAGCGGCTGCTGCGCACCGAGTGGTGCGGGGAGCAATCTTCGGAGCGGGAACTGGAGCTGCTTGGAGAGGTCTGGTGGGCACCCAAAGGGGGTTTGCCTCGCGACCTAGGGCTCGTGCCCGATTGCGAGCTTGGGACGGGCAGGAACATAATGTCTTTCACCGCCTGCACCGCCTCCGGCATCTGTACCGGTGGAGATGCTTGCGTCGACGGTACCGGGCTGCTCCGCTTCACATGAGTCGGAGCCTTAGAGCCCGGGGGGGGAATCGAGGGCTGCCCCGCGCGGGACCAGCCTCCCCCTTGTCCTTATCGCGGCGTCGTTGCGAGGCCAAGCTCTTCCCTTGTTTCTTGGCGGGAGAGCGGTGCCGACTGGTCGAAGGGGCCTCGCTACGTACCGACGACACGTCGGCCGGTGCAGAGTCCGATCTGCGCACTGGCGTCGGAGTCAGTGCCGACTCCATCAGGAGAGCTCGAAGTCTGAAGTCCCTCTCCTTTTTAGTTCTTGGTTTGAACGACCTACAGATCTTGCACCGGTCGCTAATATGAGTCTCACCCAGGTAGTGAAGACACACAGCGTGGGGGTCGCTCCTGGGCATAGAGCGGCAACAGGAGTCGCACGACTTGAAGTCTGGGGCGCGGGGCATGCCCCGAGCCCAAGCTAACACTGAGAACGATACGATGAATGGTACCGCTAGAGAAGAAGGGCTGCAGCGAAGCTGGAGCACTAAGTTCCGACTAACTTCACTGGCAGCAAGAAGGAACTGAGGGTGGGGGGAGCCAGTGGCTCCCCTTATAGCGCGATATACAGGCGCCACTCCAGGGGTCGCCGCGGGGCTCCCCGGCAACAGATACTGCTAAGGGAAAAACTTCCGGCACCGGTGCATGTGGTGAGCACGCACACCTACTGTGGAATACACAGGAGCAATCACTCGAAGAAGAACAAGAGATTACCACATGATCCAACAAAATGGAAGAAAATATATAGGAATAACAGAGCAGGTCACACTTGTGGAGGAGTGGCACTATTCATGAAAGAAAGCACAGTTAAATATAGTAAAAATCTTAAATTAATCAAATTGTACCATAGAATCTTTATGGATAGAAATTTCATGGTTGAAAAATAAGAGTTAAACAGTAGGAGTACAATACCGACCACCTGACTAGCATGGTGATGGTGATTTGTGAAATGCTCAGGGAGACTAGAGAGCCTACAAAAAAAGAAAATCCAGTAATAATGGGGGATTTCAACTATTCCTATATTGACTGGGAATATGCCTCCTCAGAGTGGGATGCAGAGATAAAATTTCTAGACAGCATTAATGCCTGCATCTTGGAGCAGCTAGTCCTGGAACCCACAAGAGGCAAGGGAATTTTTGATTTAGTCCTAAATGGCGCACAAGATCTGGTCGAATAGGTGAATATAAGTGAACCTCTCAGTAATAGCGACTATGGTGTAATTAAATGTAGCATTCTTGCAGAGGGGAAAATACCAAAGAAACCCAGCACAGCAGCATTTAACTTCAAAAAGGGGAACTACACAAAAAAGGAGGAAGCTAGTTAAACAGAAATTAAAAGGAACAGTCACAAGAGTGAAATGTCCGCAAACAGCCTGGAAACTTTTTTAAACCACCATAAGAGAGGCTCGAACTATATGTATACCCCAAATAAAATAAAAAATACAGTAAAAAGATCATAAAAATGTCATTATGGCTAAACAACACAGCAAAACAGGTGGTTAGAGACACAAAGACATCCCTTAAAAACTGGAAGTCAAATCCTATTGAAGAAAGCAGAAAGGAGCATAAACTCTGGCGAGTCAAGTATAATTAGGCAGGCCAAAAAAGAATTTGAAGAGCAACTAGCAAAAGACAAAAACTATCAGCAAAATGAAGTACATCAGAAGCAGGAATCCTGCCCAACAATCAAAGGGGCTACTGGCCCACTGAGGTGCTAAATGAGCACTCAAGGAAGACAAGGCCTTTGTGGAGAAGCTAAATGATTTATTTGCATCAGTCTTCACTGCAGAGGATGTGAGGGAGATTCCCACACCAGAGCCATTCTTTTTAGGTGACAAATCTGAGAAACTGTTCCAGACTGAGGTGTCAACAGAGGTGGTTTTGGAACAAACTGATAAATTAAACAGTAATAAATCACCAGGACCAGATGGTATTCACTCAAGAGTTCTAATGGAACTCAGATATGAAATTGCAGAACTACTAACTATGGTATTTAGCCTCTGTATCAGATGACTGGCAGATAGCCAATGTGATGCCAATTTATAAAATGGGCTCCAGAGGTGATCCTGGAAATTACAGGCTGGCAAGCCTAATTGCAGTATCAGGCAAATTGGTTGAAACTATAGTAAAGAACAGAATTATCAGATACACAGATCAACATATGTTGGTGAAGAGTCAACATGGCTTTGGTAAAGGGAAATCATGCCTCACCAATCTATTAGAATTCTTTGAAGGTGTCAACAAACATGAGGACAAGGGTGATCCAATGTATTTGGACTTTCAGAAAGCCTCGGACAAGGTCCCTCACCAAAGGCTCTTAACAAAGTAAGGAGTCATGGGATAAGAGAGAAGGTCCTCCCATGGACCAGTAACTGGTTAAAAGACAGGAAACAAAGGATAGGAATAAATTATCAGTTTTCAGAATGGATAGAGGTAAATCGTGGTGTCTCCCAGCTGGGACCAGTGCTGTTCAAAAAGTACATAAATGATCTGGAAAAAAGAAATGAACAGTGAAGTCATAGAATCATGGAAGATTAGGGTTGGAAGAGACCTCAGGAGGTCATCTAGTCCAACCCCCTGCTCAAAGCAGGACCAACCCCAACTAAATCATCCCAACCAGGACTTTGTCAAACCAGGCCTTAAAAACCACTAAGGATGGAGATTCCAACACCTCCCTAGGTAACCCATTCCAGTGCTTCAGCACCCTACTAGTGAAATAGTTTTTCCTAAGTGGCAAAGTTTGCAGATGATACAAAATTACCCAATATATTAAGTCCAAACTTGACTGCAAAAAGTTACAAAGGGATCTCACAAAACTGGGTGCCTGGGAGATGCAATTCAATGTTGACAAATGCAAAGTAATGCACACTGGAAAACAATTCCAGCTCTAAATACAAAATTAGTGGTTACCATTCATAAAAGAAATCTTGGAGTCATTGTGGATGGTTCTCTGAAAACATCTGCTCAATGTGTAGCAGCAGTCAAAAAAGCTAACAGAATGCTAGGAACCAGTAGGAAAGGGATAAATAAGAAGATCGAAAAAATATCATAATGCTCCTATATAAATCCATGGCACACCAGCACCTTGAATTCTGCATGCATTTCTGGTCACCCCAGCTAAAAAAAAGATATATTAGAATTGCAAAAAGTACACAGAGGGGGCAACAAAAATGATTAAGGGTATGGAACAGATTCCATACGAGAGATTAAAAAGACAGGGACTTCTCAGATAGAAAAAGAGACTGCTGAGGGAGGATATTATAAGGCCTATAAAATCATGAATGGTGTAGAGAAGGTTAATAAGCAAATGTTATTTACCCCTTCACATCACACAAGAACCAAGGGTCACCCAATGAAATTAATAAGCAGCAGGTTTAAAACAAACATAAGGAAGCACTTCTCCACATAATGCAGTCAACCTGTGAAACTCATGGTCAGGGGATGTAGTGAAGGCCAAAAGTATAACTGGATTTAAAAAATTAGGTAAATTAATGGAAGATAGGGACACCCAGAGCCACTGACTGACCTAAATGAGGTCCCCAATCCATGGGGCGCACCCCTCTAGGGGGCACCAAGGAATGCTGGGGAGGGGGCACAGCTGGGGCTCCGCTGTGCCCCCCCCGGGCTCCCGGCTCCGCTGTGCCCCCCACCTGGGCTCCCGGCTCCGCATCCAGGACTCCGTGCACACCTCCAGCTGTGGCCCCAGCCTCGGCCCCCTTACCCATGTCTGCGTCCCCACCTCACGGAGCCACGGCCCCACTCCTGGCACCAGGAGTTGCAGGGGGGCATGAAGTAAAACGTTTGGGGATCTCGCAGTCAAAGGTTTAGTGCAGGGAAGCTGGAACTGGATGACAGGGGATGGATGACTTGATAAATTGACCTGTTCTATTCACTCCGTCTGAAGCATCTTGCACCAGCCACTATTGGAAGACAGGATACTGGGCTAGATGGACTTGGTCTGATCCAGTATGGCCATTCTTATATTCCTAAAAAAAATCATGAAGCCTAACTGGAGTTACTGTAGGAAACGTAAAACAACTATAACCTCCTCCCCCCACCAAAAACCTGATGACAGCCATCCAACACACACACACACACACACACACACACACACACACACACACACACACACACACACACACACACACACACACACAGTTTAACCAATTTCAGCAACTCCACAAACAACAGATTGACCCTTCTGGTAGAAACCACGACACCAGGACCCATAACACAGACACCAAATGACACCTCAACAACATCAACCGATCAGAACTCCCCCTAACGTGAAATGAATTATCTTTACTCTCTAAGGGATTGAATTTCTGCCCCACCACAGAACCTGATACCATACTAACATGTGGAACTAGAAGAATTCTTTCACCGACTCTGCCTCAAATAATTCACTCACAACAACCATGTCCCCTCTCTCAGTTACAAGAAAAAAATATCTTGACTGGACACCCCCCCCCAGTGGACAAAAGCACACACTTGATCATTATTATATTGATTGCTTCAGGAAAAATAATCAACTGTGAAATCTTTAACAAAAATGACATCCACCACAATCTCTCTACCACCAAGAGGACAGCTGTACAGTCCCTGAAATCCAACCACCAGATAATGATCAAGCCATCAGACAAAGGGTATGCAGTCATGATGACTATATCAAAGAGGCCAGCTGACAACTCTTGGACCTCACCTACGATAAAGAACTCAAAGAAGATCCCACATCACAGTAATTTAAGGATATCATAAAATCCTTCCCTAAACAACTCGAAGATAAACTCTACAACCTCCTCCCCTACAAAAATCACCCCAGGGATCTTCTACATGCTTCTCAAGACACACAAACAAGGGAACCCAGGCAGACCATTCATATCTTGCCACAGCACTCTTACTGAATGAATATCAGGACTCCTAGAAACCACCCTCAAATCAGTCACCAACAGAAAGGGACAGTTTCCTCCAGGACACATCTGACTTCCTCCAGAAACTTTGAAACATCAACAATACTTCCTCAGAACACCATCTTTGCCATCATGGATGCCACCTTCCTATACAGCAACATCCCTCATCATAACTCTCCTGGACACTAAAAATCAGGAACTTAACAGAAGCTGGTTTTATGGCTCACCAACTGCAATTTGGAACACACTGCTGCCTATAAACTCTCCTTTGTCCTAGGACTGCAGAGGTGTTAAGTGCCCACTTCGTTTTTAAGTGGTCTTCTACAACATGTGTGAACCCCTTATGTTTAACAATCTGTCCCACCTTGTATTTAGCTGTGACACTCTGGTTACCGTTTTCAGACCTGAGGAAGAGCTCTGTGATGCTACAAAGTTTGTCCCCTTCACCAACAGAAGTTGATCCAATAAAAGATATTACCTCACCCACTTTGTCGCTCTCAAGAGATTTTTACAAGTCTCCCTTTTCCTTTTCAAAAATGAATTTAAATTTTAGTGGACTGAAAACTTCTTAAAATAGTCTTAAAACTTTTCTAGTAAGTGTGTTAAAATAAACGTGCCAAATTACTACTACTATGAATAATGCATATGACATTATTGTATGAATAGTAACATGATTTGTCTAGAATAATGCAAATGTAGAGGAACAACAGCTGAACGTCCAACCCCTCCCATTTCCAGCAATAGAAGGCAACTCCCTGTTTGGATTTGATAGTTAAAGTCTGAGGTTCCCCCATCTCCACAATAATCCTTAATGGAACTTTGCTCAGTGCAAAGAGTAGCACTGATGCTCTTTGGAAAGAGCCTGTTCAACTGTATGGACTAAGTAGTATGTCACTCATATCTATTACTCTATTTATAGTAAGATTCCCATCAGATACAAAGCAGATCCTAAACTGTGCTCCATGGACTGAGCACTAGATGGTCATGTGGTGGTCTTCCTTGTTTCCAGCTTCTTTTACAACCCCCCAGACTCTTCACTGAAGAGCAGAGCAAAGCAAAGCAAAGCAAAAGAAGCTGGAAACAGGGAAGAATAAGATGTATCCCTATTTTGGAAAAGTTTGAGAACTCCTGAATTACACTGCTTATGAGAATAACCAAGTGTATATGCATGTCATGATCTTAAGATAAACATCTTTTATCATTTCCCTCCCCTACCCTCTTAATTAGGTCACGTTGAGTGTAGGACCTGATTCTGCAAATATTTAAACATGCCCCATCCACATTTTTGGGACTCCACACAAAGTAACTCATATCTGCAAGTGTTTGCTGGATTGGGTTTTAGATTGTTTGCCTTCAAGAGCCACGAACGGGTCTTGTCTTAGTTTTGTGATGCACCTTGCAGCTCTCTAGGTGCTCAAAAAAGATAGAAATAAATAATGTTGCCTCCTTACCTTTTGAATAACACCCTTGCAGTCATGAGAAATAGCAAGGTTGGAAAGAAGAGTAAAGACCATACGCTGAATTGCGCTGTTCTCAGTTAGTGTTTGGGAAGCTAACTTGATAATGCTGTGTATTAGTGAGTTGCTGGTTGCGCTTCTCTGTGCAGTCTGAAATGGAGACAGTCCACTGCTTGCCCAGCAAAGAGAACCACAGCCTTAAAGAATGAAACATTGTTATCATTAATATTTAAATGAGACTGCCTCACTATTACAAAATTAAGACGTGACCTGGCTGGATGGGGGAAATCAGTATATACCATATCTATAGAAAGACAGCATCAGCTAGACTATAGAGCAAGTGGCTGGGAGAAGACTTGGGTTTTAATCCCAGATCTGCTGCTAACCTGCTATGTGACTTTGGGCAAGACATTTCACCTCTGCCCCGCTGTCTGTCTGATCTATTTAGATAGTAAGATTTTCCAGGCAGAGCCTGGTCTTTCATTATGTGTTTATAAAGCTCCCAGCACAAAGGGAATCAGATATTACTTGGGACTTCTAGATGCTACTGTAATGGGAAAAAAGTCTTTTTTCCACTTTATATTATGAGATTCCATGTTAAATAAATTAAATCTGCCTCTTCAGCCAATATATGAATATAAGTATTTTGATCCTAGTTTAGCAAAGGTGGACTTTATAAAATATTGGGGGGAAAGCGGGGGTTCATCCGTCACTGATATTATTAACAGATAAAGGAAAATACAGTTCCTAAAATTTGCCATATTCACAAAATCGAAGAATACGAAACAGAAAAACTGTTTACTATAGATAGGAGTATAAAAATAGGTGAATGTCAACTATCCCAAGTTTTAGAGTGAAGAACTTCTGCCTTTACTGAAGAAATGAAAAAGTGTCACAGGGGAAAAAATGATCAGCATCTTATGGCACAGAAGAAAATTATTACATGTTACTTATCAGCGCTACTTTACATCAGTAAGGCTAAAAGAGAAAGGACAAGAGAAAAGATGGCTGTGTTATACAAAGGAATTTCACGTACAATTTGGAGGTATCACCCTAAAAAATAATTGGAAACAAATGTGTGAACAAATTAAACATATTACACCGATTGTAATTTACCAGTGGACCACTGGTACAATTGTTGCTAATTCTGTTGGAAAAACAATATTTTAATTAAAGAATATTCTGATATTCTGGTGTGCTGCATTTAGTAGTTCTATTGCAAATCATTGGAAGGCACATTATCTTCCAAAAACATCTTATTTTATAAAACTTGTAAATAACAGCAACAGGAAGCCTCATCTAAAAAAAATTACTCATTTTTTCCCAAATGTTTTTAAATATATGGTTACCTTTGGTTGAATTTGTGGGGAAAAGTAATTCTCCAACAATCAAGTCAATAATTACATTTATGTTTATTCAATGAGAAACAGCAATATTTATACTATTCAGTGAATTTCTTTTTTATTTTCAGTTATTTATATTAAAACCTTAATAGAATGGCTGTTATTAAATAATTATACTCAGTCTGAACTCTATGTCATTATTACACTTCCCACAATGGTGTGAGGAAAACTCTTATAACCTCAAAAAAGAAAAGCAAGATATAAAATTAACTTCAAAGTTAGCTATTTCTGAATTATAAAATATAATATAAATGCAATGTGTAAAATACAAGGTATCTTTGTGGTATTAAACTGGCCTCTTTCTGCCATATAAGTAACCATTTTATTTTTCTGGAATACAAAGATGGACCCCAATCCTGAAAGCTATTCTGTGTGGAGTTCAACAAAGTCCACAGACCCACTTGCATGGAACAATTTGCAGAAATAAGGCCTTCGTGGTGCAATTGTTAAACTAATCTCATGCTATAGCTGAGAGGAACATCACAAAAATCAGGGCATTTTTTCACAGTTTCTACATCTAAGGTAATGTGCACAGTTACTGCTCACAGGAAAAATTAGCAGAACTGCCTTGAATGTTTAAAGTCATTCCTGAAATACTATTCTTTAAAAATAGAAACCTAATGCTCTGAAAACCTTCATTTCATGCAAGCTGGACTGTGTGAGCCAGCATTACTCTATGCAGCTAAACAGCAAGGTCAGATTCAATTTTCCTCCACACACCCCTCCCCCAAAATATTTTTTGCATTACAAATACCCCCACTCCCCCCTACCTTACATGTATTTAACTTTTATATTGCAGTAGCAGCCAGCACACAAACACACAACCAAGTTGGACCCCCACAATACAAAAAAAAAAAAAAAAAAAAGGTAGTTCATCTCTAGCTGTTGCTTATAGATGAGCATCACCAAACATTGCTTTACTCCTAGGACGCTAACGGAAGTGGTTTAATGAACTGATAAGGTGAGTGGGTTGGCTCAGCTTGCAGCTAGCCTGAATAGTAAGAAAGAACATGATTAAACTGAAACCACATCCCCTTATAGGCAAAGTACAACAAAATAAAAAAAATGAAACTTCCTTCTAACCTAGATTCAAACAGTTTAAGGCCAGAAGGGACCATTAAATCATCTAGTCTCGCCTCCTACATATCACAGACCAGTAAATTTCACCCCATTGTCTCTGCACTGACACCAATAATGTGTTTGGCATAAACTTCCAGAAAGCATCCAGTCTTGAAGGTGTCAGGAGGATTAACCACTTCTTTTGATAGTTTGTTCTATTAGTTAGTCACCGTTACTGTTAAAAATGTATGCCCTATTTTTAAGAATTCTAGGAATTTGTCCAGCTTCAGTTTCCAGCATGGTTCTTGTTATGACCTTCTCTGCTAGATTCTACACTATGATCAAGTCACCTCTGTCTTTTTTTTTTTATAAATTAAACAGATTGAGCTCTTTAAGTCTCTTACTATAAGGCATTTTCTCCAGCCCTCAAATAATTGTTGTGGCTCTTTTTCAGCCTCAAGTTTTTCAACATCCTTTTAAAATGTGGATAAAACACACACAGTATTCCAGTTGTTTCACCAATATAGGTAACTTGAAAGTTCACTGAAGTTTGTTAATAACTGCCTGTGGTATTGGCTGATGTAGGTCTTGTGCTGCAAGTTGTAATGTATGGGCAGATCCCTACTGAAATCAAGGGAACTCCATGCAAATACAGCAGTCTGTCCACATGGTACAGGATCAGGGCCACATCATGAAGCTGTTCCAATATAAGTTAATATATTAAGTCCCTCACTACTACTAAAAAAAAAACAAAAAAACAACCCTTTCAGATAACTTTTGCACGTATATTCCAAGCTAAATTCTAAAATAAAAATAAAACTGAGCAAGTAATCCATAAAATGTTTACTATATAAACGTTCATTTTAACAAATGTTTTTCATAATTGGAAGTTCCTAAACTTGATATGTCTTTTGTTTCTGACCATTCCCCTCCTCAGTAGGCTGAATACAACAGATAATTCAGTTGAACAGGTCTATTACTGGAAATACATTAAAGGTGTATTTTTATGTGTGTTTAAACAGGTGCAAGTTTGTGTGTATTGACACTCTAAACCTGGCTTACTTTGATTCAGTTTGCATTGATAAATTAGGCACAAGCTAATCTGATATAACCAACTTTAAACTGATATAAGAATGTCCACATGGGTGTTTGCACTGGCTTAAACCAATTTAAATTACACAGGTGCAACACCTTTGTGTAGACAACCCCAAGGGAAATTTCAGAGAATTTGTGATGGGGTATACAAATCGCACATTGGGCAACATAGGGTTAATGAGCTAATGTGGACTCAGGTTGCCCTACCCCATCATACTTGTGAGAGAGGTCAAAAATGGATGGAAGAGCTTAAAAGGGAGAAACCAAGCTCAACTGAGGGCAGTGCAAAGAGGACAGCAGACCTTCACTCCTTAGCTACTGAGAAAGGGCCGACGGAAGGCAGAAGCTCCTTGGATGACCTCTGCCAAATGACTCCTCCCTGAAAGAAGAGCAGGCTTGAAGCTGACTCACCTTGAGAGGGTTTTATTCCTCTCTCTATACTTGGGAACCTGGTAACAGAACTGCACAGTGAGTTAATATGGAGAAGACAGGAAATCTTACTGGAACAGAAATTTGGTTGGCTGATAGCAGATCACAATTAACAGATAGTCATAAGTGTGTTTCATTGTATTTACCCTTGATGCTCAGAATGCTGAGGTACACTTATTATGGAAAGAGAATAAATGAGAGAGATTGTTGGAAGCACAATAATAACACAGATGCCTCTAAAACAGTGTTCATCAAGTGTTTAGAAAGGAATTTGCTATTGCTATCATAACACATCACAAGATTGAGAGGTGACTTGATCACAATGTATAAGTACCTTCATCGGGAGAAAATACTGGGTACTGAAGGGATCTTTAATCTAGCAGAGAAAGGTATAACAAGAACCAATAGCTGGAAGCTAGATAAGGACTTGTTTCTAATTTGAATTTAATAGTTGGGGTGATTAGCCACTGAAACATACTACCAAGCGAAGTGATGGATTCTCCATTTCTTGATGCCTTCAGATCAATACCGGATGCCTTTTTGGAAAACAAGTTATGCTTTAGTCAAATACAAGTTAGTGGGCTCAATACAGGGATAAATGGGTGAAATTTAATAGCCTGCAATATACAAGTCAGACTAGATGATCTAATACTCCCTTGTGGCCTTAAATTCTATGAATCCATTAATCTATAATGCCACATTACCACTTTCTTGCAGGAATGCAGCCTTCTTAATAATGGCTCATCCATGAGTGTTCTTAATAAAGGAAGTATTGTTTTACTATTCTCTGCCACGTAATTCCTGAAGGTGGTATTTCCACAGAATATATTACAATGTGTGGGTCTATGGGGATTTTAGTAGCATTGAGGCTCGCCTGGAATTTAATACCTATTTAATATAGGATCTTTTAAACCCCAATCTTTTTTCCCCCCAAAGACATGAAGAGACTTTCAGATTTAAAGAATATGCTCCTCGGAACAGGGACCTGAGGCACAATCTTGACTCTTATTGAGGCAATGACAAAATTCCCATCCACTTTGATGAGGCCAGGTTTCATCCTTGTTCTTTATACTTGTTTGTAAAGAGCACAGAACCTTTTTTCGCACTAGAAGTAGTCATTCTTTTGTCTCTTTTTTTCCCTTTACATAGAAATTACTCTGGATAAAATGTTTTGACATCATATACCAAAACTTGAGTCTCTTACCTGTGGGATAATTTGCAGTGTAGACACAAAGCAAATGAAGAGCTACTTGCATTAAGGAGTCATCCATTATAAACCATGGCCACAGAGAGTGGAGGACAGGGATAAGATGAGCCTCGAGTGCTGCCACCTAACAGCAAGGGATGAGGAGGAATGTACGGTACAATAATGAATATTGTTTTGAAGTATTTTGTGCAATATTGAAAGCAAAGGAAATTAAAGAATTTTAACATACTATGGAGTTTTTAAAAATTCTTTTTACCTTGAAAGGTCCCTTTAATGTACTTTAGATTACAGAGTTAAAATTTACTTGGTTGCTTTAAATGGTAATAGAGGCAGAAGACAGTCTTGTTTCAATACTGGAATGTTGTCTCCACAAGCTGCCTCAAGCACATTTTAATTCAAGTCAACACTAAGACTTGATTGAGCTGGTTCCATCTGGATTCCATAAGATTGTCTTTACTTACATGCACGGATACTTTTTGCTATTTTCTTGATACTGGAATAGTCTCCATTGACTTGTTAGTAAATTCTCATAGATGTGCATTGACTTCTTTTTTTTTTTTGTTTCATACTCATACTGTGTAAACTGAAGGTTATTTACCAGGAACTAAATACAGTAAAAGCTTGTTTATCCGGCATGTTGGGGAAATGGGGGGTACCAGTAAGTGAAAATTTCTGGTTAACTAAGAGGGAGGGAATTTGGGTGTGGGAGGGGGGGTGGAGCGCGGGCTCTGGGAGGGAGTTTGGGTGCGGGAGGGGGCTCCGGGTGCCAGATCAGGGAGGCACTCACCTCGGGCGGCTGCCCACAAGTGGAGACCTGTCCCTGCTGTTCCGAGGTGGAGGCGCGGCTAGGCAGCTCTGCGCTCCCGCCCTCCTCCGAGCGCTCGCTCTGCAGTTCCCATTGGACGTGGACCGCAGCAAATGAGAGCTGCAGAGGCGGTGCCTGTGGGCAGAGGCTGCGTGCAGAGCTGCCTAACCGCGCCTCCGCCTTGGTACAGCAGGGACAGATCGCTGCTTGCGGGGAGCCGCGTGGAACCAGGTAGGGAGCCTGCCAGCTCCATGCCAACCGGACTTTCTATGAAGATTAGAAATGCCATTTATAGAGCTTTCCGGTTGGTACAGGGCCCGATAACAGAACTTTTATTGTATATTGTTTCTGCAGATCTACACTAACAAGTCAATGTTGTCATCCTGGAATATTTTAATTACTGGTGAGCATGCACATGAAACTGAAAATGTTCTAACATTCCAACTGTGATTTTACAAGGCCTCACCCTCCTACACATACTGTTTCCCTCTACCTCAACTAAATTAGTTACTAAAACTCTGGAAAAAGCAGCAAAGGAGGGAGGATCAGTGTAGTTCTGCAGAGAATACATTCAGAGAACTTCAGTCATAAGCAGTAAAAAAAAGGTCACCTGTGCAATAACTGAGGTTCCTCGAGATGTGTGTCCCTATGGATGCTCCACTGTAGATGCGGTAGCACCCCCATCCCTGGGATTGGAGATCTTTGGTAGCAGTGCCCATTGGATCATGCACACCTCCCTGTTTTGTGCAGTGAACGGCAGCTATATATAGTGCTGTATGGTCCAACTGCCCCCCAGTTCCTTCTCTCCAAAGCAGAGGGGAGGCGGGCAGGTAGTGGAGCACCAATAGGGGGACACATCTCGTATAACTCTTCCCTATGTTTTTCCTCACCCCCATCCTTCCAATAAGTGTTCCATTTTTCACTTTGGAAATTTTGTCTTCTAGCAGGGGGAAGTAAGAAATGGGTAGGAAACAGAAAAGAAGGTTTATTGGAGCAGGCCTTTGGCATCCATAGTCCCCTACCAGATATTTTGGCCACCAGCTACAGATTTTTAGCATAGCATTCCATTCCACCTCTGTTGGCAGAAGTTTGTATTCAAGGGCTTGGAACTGAAGTTTCAGTGTCAGTTAAAAGGTCTGATGTATGCATGTAATTCTCTGCTGCAGGAAACAATGAGCCATTCTGGCCATTGGTATTAAGATGAGGTCCAATCAACCTGAACAATATTTAAAATTGAACATATCTGTAATCTTTATTCTTAGACCCTGAACTAGCTGTATGTGGTAATATTATAATATAAATAGTATGACTACTTACTTTGCACTCTTCATTTCGAAAGAGGCAGTTTCTTAGGAGCTGCAGAACAACCCTTAGTTCCCTGATAAGATTATCCTCCTGTTTGGACAAAAATGTTTCAAGAGTTTCAATTTGAAAACAGAATCCATTTTATATAGGCAGCATGTTTGTCTTAATGGCTATATTGTAACACACGAGCTCGCCACTTATGCCACAGAACTAGGGTGACCAAATGTCTCAATTTTATAGGGACAGTCCCGATTTTAGGGGCTTTTTCTTATATAGGCACCTATTACCCCCCATCCCTGTCCTGATTTTTTTACACTTCCTATCTGGTCACCCTACACAGAATCTTTACTTGTAGAATGCTAACCATCTCTGAAAAATGATATTTCAGTAAGCTCATCCACCACAGAAATCTATTTCTGTTCTACCAAGCATAAAGGAACAGAGATATAAAATAGGGTCCATGCTTCATCTCTGTAAGGTGATACATGTAACACTTGTTTTTAAATCCCTTTATGTATACTGGCTGGGACTCTGAGTGATGAAGTAAAAGGCCTCTCAAAGAGGCTATGTGAGAGAGCGAGAGGAGGGGAGGATGAAATAGAAGGAAATATGCAAGTCATTTTTACAAGTGACATTTGTAACACGTTTCTTCCCATTTTAACAAAATACAGATAACATGCAATCAAAAGTTGCCATAGGCGCTTCTATATATACTATTAGCTATCTTTGTATTTAAATAATAAATCCTAACTGCAATCCTCTTTCCAAAAAACCAATACCCTATAATTAAAAACTAACAGTATGGAAATCATTGGGATGTTAGAAAGTTACAAACATACAAACAGGATACTCATCCATAGTATTTACAGTATTGTGGCTCCATATATTTCTAGAATCATGTTCAACCCTCCCCTTCCAAAAGGGTGAAGAGTCCAAGCAGATAAAATTAGCTGGACTGATGATTAGCGGAACAGAGACCCTGTCTGAATTGTTTCTCTCTATGGAAAGATTTAATTATTCAATTAAAACACAATAACTGGGCAATACTCTAACCAAATGCACACTCACTTCCAAGAAAGAATATCAAATATCTGAAAAAACATCTTCTACAGCAGATACAATTTTTTGTGTCCGCCTTGTAGATTTTACAGTTACCTTTTTTTTCTGTGCTGTTTTTCCAGGCCTTAGGGATTCTAAGTTCAGCTGTGCATGAATGTGCTTCATCTTTTCCATGCAGCTGTCTATAAGGTCAGCTGAAAGACAAAATCCATACAATTCAGAAGCCTATTTATATTCAAAAATACCAAAAAACCCTCACTTGTAAATTAAAGTATAAGTAATTTTGTTTCCTAATCAACTCTTCAACTTTATGTGGAAAGCACAATTAAGGCTCTCTATATGATGGAAATGAGGCAAGGGTAAAAACAAGTAACCCAACTTGTTACTCAAAATAATTAGGTGATTAGGGTATCTCAACTGGCACCCAAGAACATGAATTTGTGTTCAATATCTAAACCCAGGTCACATTAAGAAGTTATGAACAAAGGGTCAGAGATCCATCAACCAAGTTGGAAAAAAGCCAGGAACTGATGGAGTTAGGGTTGTACACCTTTAAAACTCTCTCTGCTTCTGTGTGCATGCATCAAGGCATAGTGTCCCCTTCTAGGCTAATTGGTTTTTAACAGTTCTGGGATTTGTCAGGCAAGTGGGGATCTATGAGGCAATTTCACATAGTGGAAGTTAACTACTGTACATGACCTAACAGCAACGGGTGGGGAATGTAATGTCTTATATATACACTATACCTAGTGTTCTTCATCCCAGAAGACACCAAAGTGCTTCACAAGTTTAGAATAATAAGCAGACTATACAAAGGGATCTACCTACAAAAAACAGCCCTTCTGAGATGAAAAAAGATAACAGTTTAACTAGTTTACGACAACACATTATTATTAATTATTATTAATTATTTGTATGCTTGGAGTGCCCAATGTGCTACAACTGTCCACATGCACAAAGACACAGCGTCTTCACAGAGAACATCACAAAAACACTGAGACACTGGTAAAGGGAAAACAAAAACAAAACAAAAAAAAACAGGTGTTAGACACCAGCAATGTTTGAATGTTTTTAGTACTCTAAAGTGCTGAGGAAAATAGGTGTCAAAGCATTGAGAAAGACAGGTGTTGGAACACCACAAAAGTACACTGATGTGCCCAAGTTTCAGAAATGGTGTACTGGACCTGACCAGCAGGTAGAGCTGGGATGAAGGAAGTATACTTAATGAGTGTCAAGTCACTGATCTAAACAGTAGCTTTTAGGGAGTTCTTTTGCTAACTATAGTCAAGAAGCAACATTCAGAGGGCAATACTTATACTTGGCAAGGGTTGTGGATGATTTCTAGTAAGGCTAATGCTCTATCCTATTCACTGTCTTCATGCATCTACATACTTCAGAGCCAGTAGAGTTCTACCAATCTCATGCTAAGAAACCAAGAACCAGGAATGAGAATCTCAGGCTAGGTCTACACTACCCGCCTGAATCGGCGGGTAGAAATCGATCTCTTGGGGATCGACTTATCGCGTCTCGTCAGGACGCGACAATCGATCCCCGAATCGACGCGCTTACTCCACCAGCGGAGGTGGGAGTAAGCGCCGTCAACTGGGAGCCGCGGCAGTCGATTTTGCCGCCGTCCTCACAACAGGGTAAGTCGGATCCGATATGTCGAATTCAGCTATGCTATTCGCGTAGCTGAATTTGCGTATCTTAAATCGACCCCCCCCCTGTAGTGTAGATGTAGCCTTATACAGACGATATCTTTAGACTGAGAAATAGAGCCTTTGTGTTTTCTAAATTTTATGTTTAATGCTCAGTGATATATATATAGTTACAAAGAAACAACAAACACAGATTTAAAAATATTCTTTTTTGAAATTTAGGCAAGTGAAATATTTGTCTCTCTCTCTATCAGGTGTAGTGATTCAAACTGTATTCTAAAATTCACTAGGACAGTAGATCCTATAATTACATCACACAGAGAATAGTTGTAAGGATTAAAAATAAATATAGAATGTATAATATTCTACTAATAAATCACATTATTGAAAACCTACACAGAAGCCTCCATTCTCTGATGCAAAGGTTACTTACCTGCGCAGTAACTGTGGTTCTTTGAGATGTGTCCCCCTACGGGTGCTCCACTTCAGGTGCACAGATGCCCCATATGCCTTCAGAGATTTTCGTTAGCGGTGTCTGTCTGGCCTACACATGCACACTGCACAACCTCATGTCCTGCTCAAAGGCTGAATAGGGCTGCATGGATGAACCACCCTCCGTTCCTTCTCTACTGCAAAGCCCCACAAAGGAAATACTAAAGCAGAGAAGGAAGGAGAGCAGGTAATGGAGCACCCATAAGGACACACATCTCAGAGAACCACAGTTACTGCATGGGTGAGTAATCTTTTCTTTTTCTTTGAGTAGTGTCCCCATGAGTGCACTCCACTTCAGATAACTCCTGAGCATCATCCCCGCAGGGAGGAAGGAGCTTTGGAATCAAGTGCAGAACTCAAGAACGAACCACACTGCCAACCACTATATTAGATCTAGAGGCATGGACCAAGGTATAGTGCTTGGAGAAGCTATGTACTGAAGACCAGCTAGTGGCTCTGCAGATCTCATATACTAGAATGTCTTTAAGTAATGCCATAGATGTTGATTATGACCTTGTCGAGTGTGCTAACACCCAAGAAGAAGGCTGAATGCTGGTCGCTTTGTAACATGCAGAAATACAACAATAGATCCACCTTGATAACCTCTGAGTGGAGAGAGTGGATCCTTTAGATCTGCTTGCAATGGAAACAAAGTCTAGGAGACTTCCAAAATAGTATGGTCCTATCCATATACAAGGCCAAAACTCATGTGACACCTAAGGTATGAAAGGAAGTCTCATGTTGAGAATTGTGTGGTTTCGGGGGGGGGGGGGGGGAGGCAGTAAATGAATGGATTGATTAAGATGAAACTAGGATGATGCCTTAGTTAGGAGTGTAAGGAATAAGGAATTTAGGGATGGAAAGAAACCTTGTCTTTGAAGAATACTATGAAGGGGGATCTGCCATTAAGGCCCAATTTCTCCAACTCTTCAGGCTGATGTGATGGCTACCAAAAAGGCCATTTTCATGGACAGGTTAAGTCAAAACTGGTGTTTTGATGCCGGTTGAGGTGGATGAGAGGTTTTTTCCCCTCGGGCATCTACTTAATCTTACTTGGGTATGGGCGGAGGTCACTGGGTCTTTGGAACCCAGAGAATTGGATTGGACAAGATCTCTGGGTAGCTTGTGACCTAATACATTTTCTTTTGTTTGCAGGGGGTGTAAATTTCCAGATATCACAAAGTGACCTTGGTGTCTTTCAAAGCGTGCAGGGATTCATCTGTTGTTTCTGAAAACAGCTTCAAATCATCAAAAGGTTGATCCTTTCCAGTGCTCTGATCCTCTCTGGGAAAGCTGGACAGTTGAAGCCAGGATGCCCTGTGAATAACTACTGCCATAGATATGGAACAGACTGCAAAGTCTACTGCATCTAGGGACACTTGAAGGGATGTCCTGCCCAGTAACTGTCCTTCAGCAATGATGGCCTGAAATTGTGCTCCATAAAAGCAGTAATTTTTGTGTGGTTTGTGTAATTATATTTTACCATAATTGCCTGATAATTCACTATTCGAAAAACTGCAGGATTGCAGATGAATAGGACTTTTTCCAAAACGGTCCAGACACTTCTGGCTTTTGTCATACTGAATTGACTTAATGTGGTGTTGTTTCCCCATTCATTAACCGCATCCACCCCCAGAGAATTAGGTGGTGGTGGTGGGGAATGGGGGTGATAGAACAAAAATTTAGAGTCCTTGGAGAGGACATAATATTTTTTATCTGCCCATCTGCAAGTTTGCAGTACTGTTGCTAGGGTCTGCCAAACCATCTTTTCTGGGTCCAAAAGGACCTCATTGCGAGGTAGCACAACTCTGGTTGGTGCTGCTGACTGCAGAACATCCCACAACTTGTGTTGTGATTCCTTGACCTCTTCGAGTGGTATCGGTAGAGCATCCACCACCCATTTTATAAGGTCCTGAAATTGCAAGAAATCATCAGCCACAGAGGATGGTGGAAGCGTAACTGCTTCATCTGGAGACTATGAGGAAATGGTAGTTTGAGGGGTAGCCTCCTTATCTGCACTGGCTTCCTGTACCTCTAGTGTCTCCGACTGAGGAACGGGCTAGGGTGGAGGGGACTGCATGCCTCTCTTGTCCCAGTGGATGGGAAAACTGTTGTTGGTATGCTGTCCAGGGACCCCCAGCATGGCTACTGTAGGGGGCCATACAGAAGAGGTGGTGACATCCAAGGTTCTTCCCACCATCAGTGACGTCTTCCCCAAAATTCCTCTCTCTCACGGTGGGTGTCAAAGAGTAGGTTCCTGTATGAATAGGTAGGAGAGCCCTGCACAGAGACAGATGAGACTGAAGGGAAGTCTTCATTATCTTCCTCAACACTGACCAGTGGAGGAGCTCCAACCAAAACAGGTAATGAACTGGAATTGGAAGGCACCGGAGACATACGAGAGTCTGGTTGATCAAGTGGGTCTTGTTACCCATAAACTGCGGAGACTCCAGTTCATTTGTCAATGATAAACCCTTTGAATGCCTTAACTCTTCCTGGCCAATGAGAGCTGCGGGGAGCGGTGGCCAGCACATCCCTGCGGCAAACGGCAAACCACGGCCACTGGGAGCTGCGGGCGGCCGTGCCTGTGGACTGTCAATGTAAACACTGTCTTGCGGCCCGCCAGTGGATTACCCTGACAGGCCGCGTACGGCCCGCAGGCTGCCCACCACTGTCCTAAGGTATAGAGCAGGCAAACCCCACTACTGTATATCTCCTGAGGTGAACAACTGTGGACTACTGATCTACCCATAAAGGGGCTGTTGCAACATTCTAAGGTTTACAGAGACTCTTGCACACTTCATAAGGCATAAGAAACTGGGAATATAACATCACTACTGAGACAGAAGCAGCAGGGGAAGCTTAGGTGAGACAATCTCTGCAAAGTCCGTAAGTTTGGAAGGGGAAGGCAATTTCATAAGCTTGTAGTCAGAGTTAAGGTTGTTTTTGAAATAAGCTGCCTTCTCACTTGTCTATACTCTTACTAACCAGATGTACAAATTGTAATGGTAGATTAATATTGATGTAAATTCCCTTGTCAGTTATAGATTTTTAACATTTTAGGGGTTTTAAAAATGAAGATGCTATAGTTTATGCTGTTCATATGAGGGTTATTCTAATTACTTCAACCATTTTAAATCCTTGAAGGATTTTTTCCCCATTTTTAACGGAATACAAATTTCTAAAACATTATACTTACTTAAAAGAGACAAGGTAAAAATAAACCCCTTGTTTTACCACATGGCATAAGAACGGCCATACTGGGTCAGACCAAAGCTCCATTTAGCCCAGTAGTCTGTCTTTCGACAGTGGCCAATACCAGGTGCTTCAGAGGGAATAAACAGAACAGTTAATCATCAAGTGATCCATCCCCTGTCACCCACTCCCAGCTTCTGGCAAACAGAGGCTAGGGACACCATCCCTGCCCATCCTGGCTAATAGCCATTGATGGACCTATCCTCCATGAACATATCTAGTACTTTTTTGAACTGTGTTATAATCTTGGCCTTCACAACATCCTCTGGTAAAGAGTTCCACAGGTTGACTGTGCGTTATGCGAAGCAATATTTAACCTGCTGCCTATTAATTATTTGGTGACCCCCTAGTTCTTGTGTTATGAGGAGTAATTAACACTTCCTTATTTACTTTCTCCAAACCAGCGGAGGAAGAAAAATTCTCTGTCACCCAGAGAGCAATGGAAAGGCAAATGTGTAAGATATTGCTCCATGATCATATACTGAATGAGGAGATCAGAAGGTGTACAGAGGTGACCGATGTAGTGCAGGCGATGTATGATGCAAAGCAAAGGTGGGCGGGTATTGTCATCTGCAGGCAAGACAATAGGTGGACAACCCGCATCAGTGACTGGATCCCCAGAGACCATAAATGACTGCTGGGCAGACCGAAAACTTGCTGGGCCAATCCCATGACAAAACTCTTTGGCCAGAAATGGAAAGAATGTGCTCGCAACAAAATAGCATGGTGTGGCTTCGACTTGCGTTTGTGGAGGCACAGACAAGGACAAGCCGGCCAAAGGTGACAGTCATCAGATGGTCACTACTGCCTAGTACTAGAAAGCTAGATCCTCTTAAATGAAATGCTGTAGGTTGTAACCTGTTAATCCAACCTGAAATATTACTATTAATAATAAAGATACGATTAATTCAAAAAAGTGTTAGATTGCACTGGGTACTGACATTTATATAAAATTGTAAGCTTCAGTAATCAAACATTTTATTTACAGAGCAGCTTCTTTAGCTTTATTTTTAGACTGAAGACAATGAAAAAATACTATTGGCAAGCATTTGATTTACAGAGTATTTTAAGTATATTGTAGCATGTGTCTCTTCAGGCTTACCTTC
Organism: Emys orbicularis; assembly: GCF_028017835.1. Lineage (NCBI taxonomy): Eukaryota > Metazoa > Chordata > Testudines > Emydidae > Emys > Emys orbicularis. The sequence goes on from NC_088684.1 coordinate 98,003,278, forward strand.
CAAAGCACATTTCTGGGCACTTTTACTGACAGCCAACAGGGACAGTAAAGCACCTGCAGCAACTCGTTTCAGTACATCTTTAGAGGATTTTCCTTCATAGCTCTGCAAATAAGTAAAGATTTTATCACTACACCGGAAAAGTAAAACATATACTGGAGAAATATTCATGATCATGTTTATGCCTGTAAAAGTGATGTACCATTTTGAATTCTCATTCTGATGACTCAAAATTAGAGCTCGTCAAAATTCAAAATTTCCATTTTGCAGGAAATTTCAACATTTCAAAATGTCCCACGAGCCAGAGATTATGCAAATTTTTGTTTTAGAAACACCAAACCATGGTGTCTATCTACTTTAATTGGAGAGAAACATATTGAAGTTAGAACAATTAATTTGGGGTTTTTTTCTCCTACACCACTGTCAATCTGTGATAAATGTGTCTATATGGGCACTATCTTTTGCTGGGGAAAGTATACTGGAAGATTAGCTAGATATTGGGAAAGTGACAATGTTAATCCCTAGGTTTAGTGTAAAGTCTTGAGTTTCTAAATACTATGTACTGATCTTGCTATACCAAGAGAGCTGCAAAAATCCACTCACCAATTTGTAACTTCCCCTAGGGAGTAAGTGGGGAGGAGCAGATAAGACACCAATTTCTACAGAATTGTAAAAGTCACTCTGCTGCTATTTGGTAAAGCTACGAACAGAACCCCAGATGTATACTTTAGAAGAGCCCTAAAAAGAGAGGGAATCCATAAGGCTGTGGAAAGGCTAGCGCTAACAGCACTAAGGAGGTTCTGGGGTTGTAGGGGAGGAGGGGAAGGTCTCCCTTCCAGCCGCTGGAATGCACTAGAGGGAACTTAAATTATCAACAAAGTTAGCACCCTAGTAAAAATCCTACCACCTACAACAGAAATTCTCCTGAGTGATTTGTGCCTAGACTTCACAGATTGTACCCCACCCGCATCTATCTTACATATCATCCCCTGGCTATTAGCTTTAGTCCTCCAGATACATCATTGTCCAGTATTTTTTCAAGCCCTAAATGTGCAATAAATTGATGCTTGCTTTAGGGTTATTTACTGCAGAGCTTAAGGCAGTAAGGCAGGCCTGAAAAAAAGAGTCAAAATAGGAATAAAAAAGAGCAATGTTTTTCAGACAGCAAAACAAACATTTCAATTATGGGTATGTCTGCACAGCAAAGAAAAACCCGCAGCTGGCCAACTCAGGTTCACGGAGCCGTTTCATTGTTGTGTAAACTTCTGGGCTCGGGTTGGAGCCCTCACACCCCACAGGGTCCTAGAGCCTGGGCTTAAAGTCTACACAGCAGTGAAACAGCCCCGCAGCCCAAGCCCCAGAAGCCTGAGTCAGCTGGTACGGGCCAGCCATGGGTTTTAATTTGCTGTGTAGACATACTCTATATGGGCAACTGAGAAGAGATTAAAACACAAAGGCATAAAGTGGTTCTGTATATATTACTAACACAAAGTTTAAAGATTTAGATGGCAATAGGTCATATCTAATGAAAACAGTTCTACAAGAAAAGAGAAGAGTAAAATACTATAATAACAGGGGATCTGCAAGGATATTGATGTAGGTGAAGTGGATGAGATGGGAGGGGGAATCTCTTCTGCTAAGACCACAACAAATGAAAATCTAGAATGAAGTACTGTTTATGAACAGTTCATCAACCACTAACAGATTTAACATAACTTGAAAAAAATATGATGCTGTAGTTCTTATATGTAGGTTACCTTTTGGCTGAAGTATGGCAGTTCAAGGAAATCACCTTAGGAGAAATGAGTAGTGCGTAGAACTGGAAGGCATCTCAGATACTAACAAGAGAAGTCAGGGGAAATGGAAGCTAAATAAGAATGGCTTAGTTTGGGATGCAAAAAATTATATGTATTGGTTGTTGGAAATAAGAGGGAAATTTTTAAAGGTACAAAAATGATTTAGGCACTCAACTCCCACTGAAAGTCCATAAGAGTTGGTTGTCTAACTCCCCTTTGGGCCACTGAAAATCTCTCACTAAGCCCTCCAGCTGGGAAGTCTCTCAACAGCAGAAAACTGACTTTAGGCTTGATTTATCTTTAGGTATGCTAGCTTAGATGGGTATAATAAAGAAAGGAAGGGTCTGGGAGAGTGTAGAATTGTGGCAGCACATAATACCACTCAACCCTCACAAAGGAGTATGTAATTAACCAACTCAAAATGAGATTGGTCCTAGGAAGGGAGGGACATAGCCAGAACAGCTGGGAGCTGTGCTGAGTCATTATGCAAGCAATCTCCAACATCAAGCTTTTAGCAAGCTCTGAAAGCAATGTGAAGCTTCCTTCCCTAAGTGGAAACCCCAGGGAAAGTGGTACCAGTTGGGGTAAATCAAGCCTCGAAGAGCCCTAAACCCACAGTGCAGGTTCAGTTTCCTATTAGACACATTTGAAAAACTAAAGCCACCCCACAATAAGTATCTGGTGAAATGAAACAGAAGTTCAGTGACATTGCTAATCATGGCTAACATTTTGTTTTCCACATACAATAGCGATTCTTCTAACAGTGGGTTAGCCAAGTATTCTGCTATTTCTATAACAGAATTTGGGGATTCATAATGGAGTAGTGTATGATAAAAATTAAAAGATTTAAACATTTTAATCTGTTAGTTTTCCCAGATCATTAATTACATTTTGAGTTCCTTCCAACTGAAGTTGCCAAAGAGCTTTCGTGATTCAACCACACATTTTATGCCCTTTTCTTAGTAAGTATTAAAGGCTTTTTTCCTACCTGTTCAAATGCTAATTGTCTATATCTTGTCTAGTATTTAGAGTAGTAAGTGTTCTCATCTTATTAATATTTGATATATATTTACTAATTGGTCTATTATGTTGTTTTTCTGTAATCTGAATATCCCATTATGTGACCCCTTAGGAGTAAATAAATGCTTCTAAGTGGTACTTATACAATATTCTTACCCATTGCTCAAAAGTTCATTTTTCCTTTTCTTCCCCGCAATTGTCTTGAGAAAATAACCATAAAAAGTCCATATTCTCTGAGAACTCATCCCTTAACATATTCCCTACTACTCTAACTGGAGCAAGGATTGAGAGGTTAATCAGAGAAAACAGTATTAGATCAATCACAGGAAGTAATGATTCAGAAATGAGAAAAAGATCACTGCTGCATTAGATGCACCCTGTTTTAGGTCAGACACTTCTTGGCATGGACAGCCTGCGCTGTCTTGGTTGGGGCTGAGGATGGGAGGGCTCAAGGTACAGATCAGGGGTATAAATTCCCAGAAAGCATAGATATAGTTTTTAATTTCTTCAGTGAGTGAAGAACACTGTCTCTACACTCACTGAAAAAGTTATCAGCCCTCAAAGGCCAAGTCCTTTACCATGGCCTGCACTTCCCTTGATTGACCAATGCTTGAAGCCACAATACACACTGCATGGTCACTGCAGTGGCCATATATCTGGCTGAGGGGTCTGAGGCATCCATCACTGCTTGTAAGTGTCACCAGCGGGGCTTCCCTATGATGCCCTTAAGAACCTTTCAGCCAGTGCTAGTGCCAGCCCATTGGGAGGCCCTACGAAGGAATATTTTTGGCCCTCCCCGCACAAAAAACACATACTAATAATTAATAGGGGGCCCTCTTGAGCTGCTTGGGCCATAAGCAATTGCTTAGTTTGCTTATGCCTGGTGCCGGCTCTGTTTTCAGCTGTCATGAGGGAGCTTTGTGAGAAAGGCACTCATCCTGTCCCTTGTGAAAAAGTCACACTTATCGCAGCAGGCCCTCACAACCTTCCAAAGAGGTTGAGTCATTTGCACTCCTTGACTGTAGGCATACTTTTGCTCATTCTCGATTTCTCCTACACAGCTAATACAACTAAAGAGCCTGAGATGGGATGAATGGAAGTAGTAAAATCCTAAGGGGCTCACCTAGTATCTCTTTTTGATCCATTTCACCATTGGTGGTATAGTGGCTGGTGTCTGCCACAATGGTTTGGCTGGATCAAGCAATCCCTCATTAATGGGGAGGATGATCCTGATGAACCAGAAGCTGACAGAATTTCTAATAGCTTGATTATTTCAGAGAAGTCCCACGTCTGACTCTCCAGCAATCCTCACAATGAGCTCCTGAAATGCTTTAGAATTGTTAGGTGCCAGCAATTAAGAGAGATTCTTTGGTGGCAAGATAGGGAGGTGATGTCATTCTGTGCCTGGATCTGGTTCCTCCTGATATTCTGGCATTGGTAGCCTCACCAGGGATACCATCTGAGAGAGATCTCTTCCTTGATGATGGAGTGACCTCCTTTCAGTGCCTGACTGACAAGACACTGAGGTGTCACTGCTGGCTTTGACACTGATGTTGAGGTTGGCTTTGGTGCTGGGGCTGTAAGTGTTGGCACCAGATTTTTTTTTTTTTTTTTTTTTGCAGTGTCTTCTCTGTGCCAATCTTAAGTGACTGAAGGGCTGTTCCATGATACTGGCATGTTCACTAATAGAATTCTGGAACTTGTTTCGTTCAAGGTTGCTCGAAGTAAGTGGAATTTTAGCCTTGCTCTTGCGACCAGTGTATCATAGCAGAGAAGGACAAGAATACAGAGCATCTGCTCAGAATATGCAATTTCCCTAAGCAAGAGAGACATCTACTGTATTCATCCTTCAGGGACAGACAGGGCTTGAAGCTTGCAGATTTTGAGATTGTCATTTTGAAGAGCCCTATACAGGGTGTGAGAGTATAGAGGCGGTCTCACTAGAAAGTTCAGTACAGAGGGGTCACACCAGTCGAAATCAGGAGATCAGAAGTAGTTCTGAAGACATGAAGAAGTTAGCCTGAGCTAAGCATGAGAGACACTTGGCAAGTTCTGTCTTATTGCCACAAGCAGCAAGAGGAAATTGAAGGTTGTGGCCACTGGAAAAGGGGGTGAATAGTGAGGTAGCAAAATTTGCAGATGATATAGAATTACTCAAGATAGTGAAGTCCAATGCTGACTGTAAATACTTACAAAGGGATCTCACAAAACTGTGTGACTAGACAACAAAATGGCAGATGAAATTCAATGTTGATAAAATGAAGAAACAACGAGGAGTCCTTGTGGCACCTTAGAGACTAACATTTATTTGGGCATAAGCTTTCATGGGGTAGAACCCACTTAATCAGATGCATGGAGTGGAAAATACAGGAGCAGGTATAAATACATGAAAATATGTGATTTGTCTTACCAAGGGTGAGGTCAGTCTAACAAGACAATTCAATTGACAGCAGGATACCAAGGGAGGAAAAATAACTTTTGAAGGGGTAATAAATAAAATAAATAAATTAATGGAGATATCCTATCTCCTAGAACTGGAAAGGACCTTGAAAGGTCATTGAGTCCTGCCCCCTGCCTTCACTAGCAGGACCAAGTACTGATTTTGCCCCAGATCCCTAAGTGGCCCCCTCAAGGATTGAACTCACAACCCTGGGTTTAGCAGGCTAATGCTCAAACCACTGAGCTATCCCTCCCCCACGATGAAAGTGGCCCATAAATGCAGAGTAACTGACATTGGAAAACATAATCTCAACTATACATACAAAATGATGGGGGTCTAAATTAGCTGTTACCAATCAAGAATTGATCTTGGAGTCATAGTGGATAATTCACTGAAAACATCTGCTCAATTTTCAGCGTCAGTCAAAAAAGCTAATAGAATGTTAGGAACCATTAGGAAAGGGATAGATAATAAAAATAGAAAATATCATAATGCCATAATCCATGGTACGCCTTCACCTTTAATGCTGCATGCAGTTCTGGTCACCTCATCTCTAAAAAGATATATTAGAATAGGAAAAGGTACAGAGAAGGGCAATAAAAATGATTAAGGGTATGGAACAACTTCTACATGATGAGAGATTAAAAAGACTGGGACTGTTCATCTTGGAAGAAACACAACTAAGGGGGGAATATGATAGAGGTCTATAAAATCATGAATGGTGTGGAGAAAGTGAATAAGGCAGTGTTAGGTATGTCTTCACATAACACAAGAACCCAGGGTCTCCCAATGAAATTAATCGGCAGTAGGTTTAAAACAAACAAACTTCCTTTTTCCTTACTTCTTCACATAATGCACAGTCAACCCGTGGAATTGTTGCCAGGGGATGTAGTGAAGGCCAAAAGTATAACTGGTTTCAAAGAAGCATTAGATAAGCTCATGGAGGACAGGTCCATCAATGGCTATTAACGAGATGTTCAGGGATGCAACCTCGTGCTGTGGGTGCCGCGACACCTCTGATTGCCAGAAGCTGGGAGTGGACAACAGGGGATGCATCACTTGATAATTGCCCTGTTCTGTTCATTCCCTCTGAAGCATCTGGCACTGGCTGCTATCGGAAGATAGGATATTGGGCTAGATGGACCACTGGTCTGACCCAGTATTGCCATTCTTACGTTCACACCACCCTTCATGTCCACGCACAAGAGCTTAAGGTGTCACAGGGCACGAGAGGCCCCAACAGTCACTGCTACTCAAAGTTTTTCAAGTCTCACGTGTGTAAATAAAGCACATCTACAGTAAGATCCACACTGACACATACTTGAAAAAAAAACTATTGTTCCAGCAATTGTGGCAAAATAATGGAATATTAAGAGAAATATCACTGGGCGTCTAGGTATCAGAACAATAAGAGCAGTTAGCCATATCTTATTATAAAGAACAAATTCAGACAAACTTGACAGCTTCTAGTGACTAAAACTAGTGAAAAACAGACCGATGTGGATATTTCAGTTTTAATAAATCATTTGTTATAGTTTCCACATGAAATCTTACTATTATTACCAAATATACAATGATAAAGTGCAGGTAATTAAGAGCGACTAATATATCTTGTCTAAGTGATAAGTAATGTAAGACATGTTAATGGTCTACAACTGAAGGTGTAAATATCAAGGAGGGAAAGGAATTATTTAAGGTAGTACAAGGAAGTATAAATAGGAATAATGAGATGAAATTAGGAAAGAGAAAACATTTTGGTTAATATCAAGAAAATTGTCCTGTCGGTGAGATCTGTTATGTTGAGAAACAGTCTCCCAATGGCAGAGATAAAAGTTCAATGCTTGGCAGATTTAAAACTAGATAGTACAATGCATTAATAAAAGTCCTGTACGCAATAATCAGACACTGGCAAAGGCCAGATGGGTTTTCTCAGTCCCTAATTTCTATGATTGTGTGGTGTTAAAGAGCACTCTGCTTCTATCATTTACAGGAAGAAAAACAAGGTCTCAATCCTTAAATATTTCAAGGCATATTTGGAAAAGTAGGAATCCTTTTGGCCAAAATATTGAATTATTTCCAATTTAAATGTGCATAATGATATTCTAATTATGTAAAATCTTCCCCTGCAGTTTAAATCAGATATCGTATTCACGTCCTACCCTAAACTATTATGTAAGGTTGCTGTGTGATGTTAACCAGCTGTCGTCTTCAGAAAAAGCTGTATAACAGTGGTGGGAAGAGTGATTTCTACATGCAGTTAATAAACCAGTTTGTCTGAAGTGCTCTGGATTCTTTACCAAGATTAGTTCTCAAAATAGGTTGGCCTAGCTTTTAATTAGACATTCAGTATTACAATAGAAACATGATCTCAGTCATATAATCAAAACCATAATACCATCGTATTAATTTATTGAATATACAAATTTATACCTGAATTATTAATTCATTAAGTTTGGCTCCTGATGCCAAACTTCCTTCAGCTTCATCTAGAAGAAAAGTAATTGTTGGGTTGGGGCAAATATTCTGTTTATCTTGGAGCTGCCTTTTCCCTTCTTCAGCCAAGAGAATGGAGAGGAATTGCAAACTGGCCATATATAAGCTGGGACATGTGGTAGACAGATGCACACAGTCACAAATTGTATCTAAAAGGTCAAATACATAACAGATTTTTTTAAAAATTTCAGCATCAAGACATGGTTAAACATTTCAGAACTGGAACAGACTAATCCAAGGTATGTGCCTGGGTCATGGACCAGCACACCAGTGCTTGCAAGAGATATCCAATGAGCCCTAAGTATTTGCTCCTAAGTTTAAAAATACATTTTTGTATTCTAAATTTATGGAAAGTGTGAATGATTAAGTACACCTCTACCCCGATATAACGCTGTCCTTGGGAGCCAAAAAAACTTACCGCGTTATAGGTGAAACCGCATTATATCGAACTTGCTTTGATCTGCCAGAGCGTGCAGCCCTGCCCCCCCCCAGAGCGCTGCTTTACCGTGCTATATCCGAATTTGTGTTATATCGGGGTAGAGGTGTATTCCATGTTACATTTGAAATTAAAAGAACAAAACCACAAATGAGCACTGAAACTGTTTAGTCAACCTTCACTTGCTTGAATTTTTTAGCCTTCCCCTCATTTTAGACCAGAGCTTGCATTATACTAAAGACAGCAACAATCAGAAGCTTTTCATTAGAAGCTGACTCTGTTCGCAGAAGTGCAGTTAGGCCCTGGCTCAACAAGTTACTTAGCACATGCCTAACTAAAAGCATAGATTTCAATGGGACTACTTAGGTGATTGAGTGTAGGCACATGCTAGATTACCTTGCTTAATCAGGGTCTTAATTATAATAATTAAATTATTATTTGTGTAATAGTTTAAACTATTATACAATAACAAGTGACTACATAATGACTCATGCAGCAAGAAAAGTTTGTGACCTTTAAAAATATTTTTCAGGCTTGTATGTTTTTGTTTGCTTTCTTATGTTTTACATAAACTATCAGTATAAGAAAAAAAAAAACCCAAACAAAAAACAGTATGCTATGGCTCTGTTCAGCCTCTAATTAAAGCTGATTTACTTTATCCCAAAGTTCAGAACCAGAAACTGTTAAAGTCTATATAAAAAAATTTGGAAAGCTGTGTAATAGCTGAGAAATGACTTTACGGAACTATATAAGAAAAAGTTATAAAAACAAACAAGGGTAAAAATACACTCCATATCTTCTCAGTAAAAAGAGACACATTTTGTTTATTGTTATGGACATGTCCTTTATAAGTATTTGATAGCATCTAATAAGAGGTCATGCTCATTATTAGCTGCAAGGCCTAAATCCATCTAAGAATAGGCATTACCAATTATTGCAGTCCAGTGTTTTCCAAGAGCTGCTGTCACAGATGGAAGAGCGATTTGGCCACTTTTCCTTAACAGTATAGCCAGAAGGCTAAACAAGTCTGTCCATGTTTGGTGAACCGCAGATGTTAACTCAGTATCTGCAAACAGAACATAGGAAGTTCAAGCTACTGACACAAACAGAAATCTGGATATCTAAGCCTGACCACAGAAACTTACCTTTAAAATAAGAAGTGATGAAAAAAAAACCCATCAAACATGCAACCCCCATCCCATACACAAATAATTCAGCCCCAAACCAATTTTAACTCAGTTTCTCTCCTTATTTCGTAATTATGCTTGAAGACTAGAGAGTAAATGGCTAGCAGATATAAACTTCTAAATATTAGCATGTAGCAAATGAAACATGTAACTCTACAGTTTAACATACAATGTCAGGAAAGCTGGTACTGATTTTGCTGAGTAAGACATGCATCTGTCTGTCTAGACATGAGAAGTATGTACATATTACCCAAGCCATCCAGAGAGCGAAGGGAGAGTATCATTAAGGTATTTCCCAAAAGAGGTTTCATTAGTTCATCCTGGATCACAAGGTGAGTGTCTACCAATAAACATGATTGTAGAAGCCTGGACACTGAAGACAAGTACTGAAGTAGGAATAAAACCTGTTAAAATAGTAAAAAGGACACAAAAGCTGGATCCTTGCAACCTGATTTTACAGTATGTTAAGACCTACTTTAGGCAATACCACATAATTCACCTTTTTGGGAATCTATATCTGTCTATATATATAGTTAGCAGAATTTTATATATATTTTTTTAAATTTGACTTTTTTTGTCCATTTTTAGTTAAGATTTTTTTATTTTTAACTATTTTTATTTTTAAAGTTGTGGGGGATAGGGTTGGACTTAGGGTTAGGGCAGTACTGACAGCGGGGGGCTCTCTCTGTGGCCCCGGGGAGCAAGGTGCAGAGGAAGCTGCAGTCGTCCTGGACCTGCAGAACAGAGATGCCCAGAGATGTGGCTGCGGAGGTGGTCATTCCACTGCCGAACAGTTCCTGCCAGGGGCGGCTCCTACACTCCTGGCTGGTGAGTGAGCAAGCTGGGCCATGACTAGGGAGCTGCAGAGGGCTCCCTGCACAGCCGTGGAGCTGGTGACACTGGATCCCTGCTGGCATAAGGTGCAGAGAAGGCTCAGAGTCCTGTCTGGGCATAGCAGAGACTCGCAGCCAGGGCTATAAGGAGTCGTCGTCGTCCCCGGCTGCAGAGAAGGCCACCCTGCTGCTGACTAGTTCCTAAAGCCCCCCACAGCTGGGCTGAGGGGGTCTTTGTTCCGCTGGGCCAGGACTGCAACCTTCCCTGCACCATGTGTCTGCAGGAATTGGGTGTCATTGGCCTCACTCACACATTCACCAGCCAGGAGTGTGGGAGCCACCCCCATGCAGGAACTGTTCAGCAGTGGGGTAGCCTTCCCTGCCACCAGGGGCTCGTCTTCCTCCTTGAAGTCCTAGTCACGGGGGGGGTCTCTGCTCTGCAAGGCCAGGACAACTGTAGTCTCCACTGCACCTTGAGTCTGCAGGGATCAGGTGTCACCAGCCCCGCAGACATATAGGAATCCTCTGCAGCTCTGCTGTCACAGCCCTATCCCCTCATTCTTGTGACAATGGAGCTGCTGGTGACACCTGATCCCTGCTAGCACAAGGTGTGGGAAAGTCTGTAGTCCTGGTGGGGCAGAGCAGAGACCCCCGGCATGTCCAGCTAGTGAGTGAGAAAGCAGGTCTGTGTCAGCAGGGCTGCAGTTTCAGCAGTGGGGTGGCCTCCCCCACAGCTGGGGGCTCCTCCTCACAGCCCTCTGCTCTGCCCCATGAGGACCGCAGACTCTCCCCCCACCTCCACCCCTAATTTGTCACCAGCCCTGAGCCAGCACAAGGAGCCCTATACAGCTGCACTGTCACAGACCGACTTACTCCCATGACAGCAGGGCTGCAGAGGACTCCCAGATACACCCAGAGTATAGATACTCATTGATTTTTTTGTCATTGATTTCAGTGTCAGCTGAAACTGACGTTTCCTGAGAGTTATCAATTAAAATTTAATCCTGTCAAGCCTAAATATATATCAGTTAAAGAGATGGGGCAATTAAGGCGATGTTTCCGCCCCGCAAACGTTTATTATATAAGATGATGGAAAATTCCCATTCTGCAGACACTGGTGTGAAATCCAAGGTATCACTGATAGAGAAGGAAATTTCTTAGGAGGAAGTTGTGGAGAAACCTAGAGGACTAAACGATATTCCTCGGAATAGTTGTGAAGCAAACAGAAAAATACAGCACGGGGACACTGATGAGAATATGAATATATCCTGATCATGGCCACTGTAACTGAAGATTTAAAAAATGCTAGTGATTTTTCCAAAGGAACTAAAGGAGGGTCAGTGAATTACATCTTTTTGAGTGTTTCCAGACTCTCTCAAAAGAGGCTCTCTTTGCAGTCTCTTTGGTAGTTTAAGTAAAATGTTTGATAAAAGAATATGGCAGCCCTTCGCACAGTTATATATACACATTAAGACTATGAAAGTTCTTTTTGATATAACTTAGATGTTGTGGAAGACCTTGGCTTCAATTTTTCAACCCGTACATCAATGGTCAGCCTCACAAAATATTTGAGGAGTGGATAATGACTTCTCAGTACATCCGCCTGCAAAACTTAAGGAATTAGGTTTTTTTATTTCTTTCTGAAGTTTTCTGTGACAAGTTCTGCCCATGTTTTTTTCTATATAATATTATTTATTTTATGAAAGAAAAACCATTTAGCACTAGGGCCCCAATCCTGGAAACTCTTAAGTATGTGCATAACTATACATATGCAAGTTGTCCCACTAACAACAGTTCAACTCCTCATGTGTAAAGTTACACATCTGCTTTAATGTCTACAAGATCTAGGGCCTCAACTGAAGTGGCCATGTTTGTTGTGGACAACTAGATGGAGAAATATGAGTGCAGCCAGATGCAAGGATTTGCATGCTAAACAGCTACTTAAAACAACACATATATGAGATAGTAACTGGTTGAAACTATTCAGTATAAAACATCATAATGCCCAGCTTGTCATGTGCTTTTGTATAACCAAAGAGTTCATTCTGAAGACATAAGGCTACATTTTTACAACAGAACATGTGGAGCAACAGTATCCTAGCAATTTGCTGATAGTCTTCGTTTTATTTAAACATTTCAGAACATTTTTTTCCATGGAAAAGTGGACACAGCAACAAATTATTTTATCTGGCTCCACTTACTTTAAGCTAATTGACACTTTTAAAATATAATGTCTTTGGCATAATGACTATTATGGTGTTTCAATATAATTATTGTGATTCCATTCCTATCACAATAGCAATGGCTGTATCATCACTATTAGAATACACTATGACTAAGATTCAGTTTTTGTCACGGATATTTTTAGTAAAAGTCATGGACAGGTCACGGGCAATAAACAAAAATTCACAGAAGCCTGTGACCTGTCCCTAACTGTCACTAAAAATATCCCTAACTAAAGGGATAGGCAGGGATACCCACTGCTGCTGGGCCTCTCGGGTCCCACACTGCTATGGTGCATGGCGCTCCGGAGTCCCCCTGCCCGTGGGGCAGGGCAGGTGCAGGAGGTCTGCCAGCCCCCTGCCGCTTGCTGTCTACCAGCCCCGTGGCAGAAAATATCACGGAGGTCAATGGAAGTCATGGATTCCATGACGTCCGTGACCTAATTGTAGCCTTAATTATGACCTGGAGAGTTTCTAGTTTATCTCTACATATCACACTAGGTCAAAAATTAACACACAGAACTAGGGTAGTGTTTGGGAATTTTTTAATCAAGTTTTAAAGAAAATATTTTTTTCTTGATGGTTTAGAATAGATTGTTAAAACTGTTTTATAGTTTGACAGTTTTATGTATAACTCTTTTAAAAACACAATGAATAGCCTACTGTGAATAGTGCATAGTATATTTTCCTCTCAAGTTTACATAATAATTTGATTGAATTATGATTTAATGTAATTTACATGACAATTCAGAATAGCTTTGATACAGCTGTTCTAAGATATTGGGTATACAGTGTAAACAAACTGATATAGTTGTATACATTTAATGAACTTCAGGATTTTTAAATTCATACAGTGCATTTCATAATCACATACAACTAACCTGAACCTTTGTATGTTCAATGTGACATGGATGAGGCAGAGGAGCTTTCAATTCCAACATACATCTTTCAACCAACCTAGCATTTACAAGACTAATGGAAAATATAGGATAAATAGTTTGTTAGAGTAATATATGTTTAAACTTTCATGCAAAACAAAAGAAACTTTATAAATATGCTTTAAAGATAACAGTACATATCATTAACTTAGAGTAAAATACATTACAGGGATGAGACAATTATCCCCAAATAGTTATATTACTTCAAACCCTAGTGCAGATGTACTTATACTGGTATAAAAGGTGTTTGTTTTTTTTAAAGCAAAATAGTTTTACCAGTACAACCACTAGTGTGGATGTTGTTATATCAGTAGGGAGGTGCCTGATTCTAGTATAGATTATTCCCCTTCCCGTACAGGAATAAGCTATACAGGTATAAACACCCTAATATTGGTGTAACTGCATCTACACTAGTAGGATTTTTACTGCTTTAATTCCACTAATATGTATTGTGTAGACAAGCCCCTAATAAAAGTCTTTGACATTCTAAAGAGTGTCCTGCACTAAGATACAACTAGCAGGAAGCTTAACTGTTTAAAAACAGTGTCAGATACTTCCTTCATATGACCAAACGTAGTTCTAGTGCTTCATATGTCACAGGTGGACCAACCACTTACAGTCTGAAAAACTAAACCTTTTTTGTAACATACTGTAACTACATTTGTTCTAAAAATATATATTAACTTTAACCTGAGTATCACTTTAATGTTGTTTAGTATTAACAATTTTTGCATTTAATTACTTTGAGTTCTTTAAAAAAAGTAACAAAAATAGGGAGGGTCTCAAACCTAAGCCCTCTCACAGCTGCCAAATATCACTTGGAGATATAGGAGAGGGGAAAAGGACAAGTCCCATGCTGTCAAACTCCACTTTCCCCTCCAAACCCAACTTTCCAATATACACAAACATACACTTTGTGCAATGAAAAAAAAATCACAATGAAATATAATCACTTACAACTCTCAATGTCTGATGATCACATATTCAAAAATGGACAATAAATAAATACCCATCTGAACAAAGGTTAATCATTACCAGAGGGAAAGAGGAGATGCCTGAACTGACGAAAACCTGTACCAGAAAGACTCACTGAAAATAATGAGAATCATCTGTCTGGAAATAGGTACCTTTTCCGTAAGCATAAAATGAAAACATGCGTCTGCTAGCTTTATTTAAAAAGTGTTAGTGAACATTTCAGAGTACCCAAGAGCAAATCAATATCTGTCACAAAGTTCTGGTTAGAAACATGGATATTGCTGATCCTATTCTAGTTCTCCTTTACTGCTGCACCTGTTTGTAGCTCAGCAGTTATTGATCTCTTACCTACTGAGAGGTGTTAGTAAGTGTGCTTGTCGAAGAGCAATTCCAGTGTCCTTTGGAACAACCACCAGCAGGTTGTCCAGCAGGCTGCATACAGCTGACAGGAGAGGAGGTGTGACTAGAGCACACTGATTAGACAGAACACCAGACTGGGGAGAATCATGTGGAGATGCTGTTGTGGTTGTGTCACTCTGACCTAGAACACAGTGACCAAAACAAAAACACTCATCCAAAGACAAGACAGAGTAATTACAGAATACAAAGAACTATATATTTTATTTGCTACCAGTGTATCCAACTCCCCTACAGATTTTTAAACAGTAAAACAAGAGCTTCTTGGAACAAAACATATGAAGTTTCATATGGTTACACCTCAAACTATAAGAAGTCAAATATGGAAAGCTGCTTGGCAATTTGCAGAACAAGAAACCTAAATGAATAATCAGAAAAAAGACAAGCGGGAAAAAATTAAAATAATGAATGAAATATTTTTATGCAGTGTTTCCCTTAATTATTGTTTTTATTTAATCATTTGTGATAATAAAATATATCACAAATTATATAAATTAAGTAAGATGATGCCCAGATTCTATCACTGAGGAATCCAGAGAAGCATATTCATAATGCTTGCTAATTTGCCTGAAAATGTTAAAAATACAGTTTTTTATTGTAACATAACAATCACTTTAAAAAACAACCACTCTTCTACAGGGGGGCGAAGTACTTTTTTTTTTTAGATTGAGGACAGATTAGGAGAGATGGGGAAAGAGTGGGACAAAGAAATTCATAACAGAAGATCTTTATGCGAGACATTTATCTCTCTACTGAAAGCCTAGTGTTCTGGAAAGCTGACAGATTGACAGCAATGAAAACCGAAGTCCATCCAACACCTGTATCTCTAAAAAGATCTCTAAAGGCTTCCTTACATAGCTATGCCAGGAAAGTTCAGACTCTGTGCTCATATAACGCAGCCCCACTGCTGAGACCACCAGTAAGACCACCAATCAGTGCCAAGTGTGGTGATTGTTTTTGCAATGCAGACATCTGTCCACTAGAAACTGACAGACCATGAATTTATTTCAGATAGGCTACAAAAAAGCCACCACATGCAACTTTTGGTTATTACCAACTTGTTAGTACATAGAACCTTTTATTTCTAGACTACTGGGTCAAATGTGGGTCAGGTCGCCAAACCAACCAACTTCCAAAAAGATACTTTTTAAAATTAGCTATAACTTTAAGAAGTAGCTGTTGTATTTAATGTTCATGTGTAATTCTCTCCCTTCTCACAAGGATAATGGATTTCTTACTTTCAATTCCACAGAAAACCTCATGCAATATTGCTAATCTCCCCTCACCCCAAAGCAACCAAAAAATATTTATGTCCATGGATACATTTAAAAATTAAACTGAAATCTGGTTTACCTTGAGCCATAAGCCGGTCAACTGGTGTTTCAGGGACAAAACAAGCTGATGCTAGAGGGATAGGGGCCTGCAGCTCATCAACACTCCCCATTGACGGTGAGGCAGAAAGGATCTAGGAAGTGATAAAAACAAAGCAATTGATTCACTCTTTGTTAGTATTATGGTGTTTATTGTCCAAAGATAGTTAATTTTTCAGGAGCAAAGTGTTTGGGAGGGGATGGGGTAGTGTGTGTGTGTTTTAATAGTCAGTGTTAAAAAATTGGTTCCTGGCCTCGCCTGAAGCTCCACAGTGCCAGTGTCACATGCCCAGTGGTCATGACAGATCATTAGTGCACCTCAGCCTTTTCCACAACTGTTTTCAACTATGCAAAACGGAATAAAACCTGCCACAACAGAATTATTTTTGTCATACCTTTTGATTTCATCTCTAGTGAATATAGTTAAATATTCAGATTAATGTGATAACCAGAGTAGCAGTAAGCAAATAGCTCCTCCCTTAGCAATTGCTGTAGACACACAACAGTTGGTTGTGAACATTACACTAGCTGTTTATATTAATACATGTGCATTCAATGGACAGGTTTTTTAAAACACTTAAGCTCTGATCCTGGAAAGTATCATGTAGGTGCTTAACTTCAAGCATGTGAGCAGCCCCACTGAACTGAAAATGGGGCTACTCATGTCCTTAAACACGAGTGCCTGAGTAAGTCTTTTTAGGTTCAGGACCTAAGTCTTCTCTTTAAACACTTCATTGTAAAATGTCCTGTCACTGCAAACCCTAATGAAGGAGTACAGACCTGCTGAGGCATATCAGTTTTCTTGACTGGTAGATGTTCAATATACTGGAAGCCTCCCAATCCCATTCTGTTTTTCTTCTGTAAGTCATGATTTTTTTCATCCCCCTTGGAAAAGAATCTGAATCACTGAAGCATTTAGATTTCAGCTTTTCATGCTGCCTGGCCACAGTATGATTGCCAGTGTTCGTTTTAGCCCATGAAAGAATATGCCCAAATACATTTCTTAGTCCCTAATGTGCCACAAGTACTCCTAGTTCTTTTTTCTCCAGAAGCTGTGACCAGCTGGTACAAGGAGGGTCAGAAAATAGCTTATTCAAAACAGTATGATTTATTTAATCATAGGAACACTGCAAGCAGAGAGAAGGGTCAAAAATATCAAAAGCCTACATGCGTTGTCTTACCTAAACTTAGCCTTTCTTTTCCAGTTTAAATGTGTTCTGCTTAACCCAGGCACCACCCCAAGCATTGTGAAAGGGAGAGACAGGTTGTCCCCTACAAATGCTGCCTCTCAAACAGTCTTACCTCTTTCCCCACCCCCCCTCAGGTGTTGCTCAGGTCCCAGGATATCTTTTAGCTTTTGCCAAGTCCCTTTGTTTAGAAGCTCCTGCCTGAAGTTTTTCCCACTCCCTTCAGGGCCACCTGCCTGCCTGCTGATGAGAGCATGGCATGGGTCAACTTACAAAGGAACTAGCACCTGTACTGTGTGTCGAATACCAGGGATGGGAATTAACTACATCCATTGTCTGCTTTTCCTGCAGTCCTACAGAGCCCCATAGCACTGAGTTAACCATAAGGCTTCCTTATATCTGTCATCCACTGAATATCAAACAAATGGGGATTCCCACAATGTTCATAAAAAATACAGATATTCTTCACACATTCTTCACAGATGGTTTGATGTTTCTTGGTGTCTCTTGAATTTAAAGAAGTAATGAATAAGCAATGTGGAGCAAGTATCCATTCTACATTCTCCAATGCCCACCAATCTGAAGTCAACTGGAACCAAGCATCTGAGCAGTGGGATATCCTGCCCCTAGACTTATTTCTGGATGGAGACATTTGGTTACAACCACAGTGACTGTTTGGACTGGAAGGACGGGTTGGACTTGTTATCTGATCTGGGTTTCCTCTGGGTGTTCCATGTCCAGATTTTACCCCTGGCACAAGAGGATTCCCTTCTCTTTCTCTGTAGATAAGAACAAAAGGCCTCATCCAAAGCCCACCAAAATCAACTGAAAGGTACCCCACTGACTTCAATGGGCTTTGGATCTGTCTAAAAAGGAACCTCTGCCCTTGCCTAGGGTTTGTAGTCAGCCTAGGACTTCGCTGGAGTGAGAAGCTTTAGCTTGTCCAGGTCATCAGATACCACCTTATCAATAGTTCTCAAACATGAGTCCACCAGACAGTTTTGAGGCACCAAGAATGTGCTTTAAAATAGCTATCTGCTAAAGCCAGATGTGACATCCAGCCACTGAATTAGCTACAACTCTTGCTACCAGTTTCAGGGAATCACAAATGCAGTGGCTACAGATATTTTCCATAATACAAGTTGAATTTATTATGATGATTGGGTCTTTTTAGCTTGTTGTACTGGGAAATTGTGGCTCTAGTGAAACATGTGGCTGCAAATAAAGCTATCAGGGATTCTGAAGAAGTTTCTAAGAGTGGCTTCTATCTTTTTGTCTGCAGGAACTATACTCTTCGTGGGGAGTACAATTGCTATATTGGCTTTGGGGAGGGTGAAGGAAAAAGTTTCTATTATCCTATAGAATTTCAAAGCTTGCTGACAGAGCCTTTTCCCTTTGTTAGAAGTTTCCCATTCCTCCTTGAAAAAGGAATGAAGTTGAATGAAAACATTTCCTTATGCTTCTCAGCTTCATTGTTACTGTGATCCAAAGTGGAGCTTCCCTTCTTTGGGGGAGATGCTAGAGGTTGTGGAAATCGATGAGCATCAGGACAGCTTTTGGGCTTTATCCACTCTTTATTTTTTTTTTGGTTGTCCTTTTGATTACCTTTTGAGTATATGGTAGTCCCCCCTGAGGACCAACTACTTTTTTTTGTCTGTTCTCTCCTTTTAGGTCATAACCCATGCTGGTGGAGGTGTCCTGAGCTTATTCACATCACACATGATGCTCCTCATTCTCCAATATATAACTGGAGACGAAGTGCAGGGGATCATCCTAACAGAACTCAGATCTTCCTTTTGCACAGATGGAGAGTCTAAATGGATGTCAGATTCCTTGTCAAGTGGTCTTAACTGACCACTTAAGAATCAGGGTCAGGAGTCTGTCGTTTATCCCTTTAAATAAATAAATTAATGGAGATATCCTATCTCCTAGAACTGGAAGGGACCTTGAAAGGTCATCGAGTCCAGCCCCCTGCCTTCACTAGCAGGACCAAGTACTGATTTTGCCCCAGATCCCTAAGTGGCCCCCTCAAGGATTGAACTCACAACCCTGGGTTTAGCAGGTCAATGCTCAAACCACTGAGCTATCCCTCCCACCCTGCTTTAGAGGTGGACCAGACCAGGTTGTTCAGGGGGAACTTTGGGCTCACTCATGAAGAAAAATCCTTGAATGAGTAGAGACCAGTTTGCTGAATCCCAAGCACTCAAGAGGATTGCTGTCTCTGTGAAGTAGTTTCTGAGCAAGTGTTTGCTAATTTTGGGAGATCTGAGGGTCTGAGAGGGTCTCTTCTCAGTTGGAGTTCACCTCTTAGTCTTAGACTTGCTCAGCTTTGTTGGGAGGGACAGGGGGAGAAAGAAATAAAAGTAAAAGAAAGAAAGCCCCCTAAGAAGTGGATAATATGAAAGCCTTGCTTGCAACTTCCTCAAAACAACTTCAAAAGTTATGAAGCTAACAGGTAAGACAGGAGTGTTAAATCGCCACCGTTTGCATCACCAGAAGTAGCTAATCTGACACAGGGAGGTTTGGCAATCCCTGCAGGCCCATGGACAGGTCTGAACTGCCTTGGTACATTCAGAAAGAAAGGTGTAGCACAGCTGTCTTGTAATTCAGTAAAGGTCAGGATCCAGAAATAAAATAAACCCAAACTACTAAAAAAAAATATCAGAAGATTGACTGACAAAAAACCCCCAGGCCCAAATACAAAGCAGCAGTCACAATGGTCAGCAAAGTGAAGAGATGCCCACTTATGGGCAACTCTGCACTGATTCAGCACTGCACCTTCACTCCGAAAATCTTTTAAATGATTGGCTAAAGCCATAAATCCATTTCTTTTTAAAGAAACTCTCCAACAGTCATAGAAAAATCTTTAGTAAATAACGTTACATAAACCAGCAAAGGCGTAAGTGTGCCCAGGTGTTGAAAGAATGAGTTCATTACTACATACAGAATAAGCTTAGAGAAGGAATCTCAATTATGGTCATCCAAAACTTCAAGAAACCATTAGTAGCACAGCATATAGTACAGGTAAAACATGTACACTTTACAGTTTCCTTATCCCTACTTTGTGTTGTCAAGCTGCCTGAATCTTACAGCCCAAGAAAAGGAAAACAAGGTCTTAGGTAAGTAAAAATCCATAATAATTTAAACTGGTTATAAAAATGTACCTAGTTAGCTTCTTGCAATAGTGAAGCCTTTGCTGGTAATGGCTTCACAGCATCACAGCAGGATAAAGCTTAAAAACAGAATTTTTCTGCTATCTAAACTGGACACATACAATACAACAACAACGTCATTTTCACAGTGTTCTGCTGTTCTAGGAAGGAAAGATCTTATCACCTCTGATGGTGATGAACTTAAGGTAAAAGACATTATATCCAGTAAAAGGATATTTTTACCACTACCTATGTCCTCTCACCAGAAGTAATTTAACTTTCTTATGGCATAAAAACTAAAGATTTTGAAGATTGGAAAAGACAGGAAAGTAAGGGGTATTTGTGAGTTAGCTAATAAAATGGAAAGCATAAATGTAAACAAAAATTACAAAAGAAATTTGAGTTTTTGTCCTTCATCTACCATTACTTACAAATTAAGTTCTTTTCTTTACCATTAGTATTAACCCTGCCCCCAAAACAATTGGAATTTCCCTAATAGACCTTGAATAATCAGTTCTAGTGAGAGCTCCATCCCAAGGTTTAAACACCTCACTGTATAACACTCTGATAGCCATGGATCCAGAGCATAAACACACATTTATAAAATAATGAGAAGGTTCCCTAGGAAAGGATGGTCACCACTGAAAGTTATGGCCACATTTCGGAGATGGCTTTAGTTTCTTCAATCCGTGCCACCTTCTGTAAAAGTTACTGCAAACTGGTCATGCTGACATGTTAAGCACTCCTGGACCGGGACTGCGACGTCCTATCTCTTTGTACAACACTGAGCATGTTGGGGCCCCAGTACTGATTGAGGTCTTTGGACACCTAATACTATAATATAAAGCTAATAAAATAAAAATAATATAATTGTCACTTGTGTTCAGTGAGACTATTAATTAGCGGAAAAGTTAAAAAGAAACGTCTTATTTAAGAGTACTTTCACCACATCTGACTACTATACTCTATCTGCTGAAAGGAAACACTTTCTCGGAGAAGTAGAAATTACATGTTTCCACTATCCATAAGATAACTGGATAGAAAACTAAAGATGCAGATATGGTATAAAATCAGCAATCCAGAGCGATCCTACAATATATGATCCTGCAACAGGAGGCAGTGTGAACAAATAGATAGGTCAAAGGACTGGACTGGACCCCGGAGACCTGAATTTTATTCCAAGCTCTGCTACTGCCCTGCTGTGTGACCTTGAGCAAATTATTTCACCTCTCTGTGCCTCAGTTTCTCCATCTGTAAAATAGGGATAACTATACTTATCTCCTTTGTGAAGCACTTTGAGCTCTATGGATGAAAAATTGCTATATAAGAAATAGGTATTATATTAGTTTTCTCAGCAACAGTCAATTTCTATGATTAATTGGAGTGAAAGCTCTTATGATTTCTACATTAGAAGTAGGTCGAAAGCAGGAGAAGCCAAAAATAACGATAATAATTTAATAACACTCTTGTTTAAGACCATTAGGAACCCATTTTTAATGAGGTCTTTGGCATAAGATAGCTTAATGAAAGTAGGAATTGTGTGGCACTCAAAACCATCATTATCCATTAAAAGAAAAAGAACACCATTATGTTTCAGTATGTCAAAAAATAACCCAACAGATCTAGAGATTAACTGAAAAGAGGCAGTAGTTGCCTCCATAAAGAATCTTGAAGTTCAACCAGTTGAGACAAAGAGCAGCTTCAGTTTACAGAGATTACCACTCTGGCAAAGAATTTGGATTTTTTTTTTATTTCTATTACAATATCAAAGAGCAGTTCCTGCTGGAGATTTGGTTTACTAGCTGGCAACTCTCAGTTACTTAGGGTCAGTGAGACTTAATCTGCACTGTACATAAATGCTCCTGCAGTTTCTCACCAATTAAGCCATCTAGGCTCTCTCTCAGGTTTGATGGGGAAAGCATGACATCTGTTGGGCTTGGAGTAATCTTCTCTTGGTACCTTTAATTAGATAAAGGTCAAACTTAAAGATACACATCTGGTTATGGCTGTCCAATGTCTTGATAGATGAAAGGAGATGCGACAAAGTTGGTCCGTCAGTGGTGCTTAGCAATGGTATGGGAAAAAAGCCCTATGTGCAAGCGGCAAACCTTCCCACAGTGGCTACAGGTCCACTCACCAGATGGCAGTTGAAGCATACTCTGCTTCCTGGCTCGCCTCTGGGCCTCAGCTTGGGTGCTCTGATGGCTCTCTGCAGTGGCTGCATCAGTCTTAACCTGGTTTCTCCAAACTGAACGATTCTAGGCAGTTTTTTCCACACTTGTCAGTGGGAATGCTGAATTTCTTGAGGCCTTACTTCACCTTGTCACTGTATCAGAGCTTTGGTCTTCCTCTGTGTTGTGGGCAGGTCTTAAGTTGGACATAGAGCACAGCCTTCGGCAGACAATCTTGAGGCATGTACTCCATGTGTCCCAACCAGCAAAGCCTGTGAAAGTCCAGCATAGTTTGCATAGATTGTAGGTTGGTTCTCTCAAGGATCTCGTTATTGGTGATCCGTTTGGTCCCAAGTAACTCCAAGGATTTTTCTAGGACCGTGGAAGTGGAAACTGCTCAATCTCTGCTCCTGCTTGGAGTATGTAACCCAACTTTCACAACCATAAAGGAGGATACTAAGGACACAAGCCTGATAAACAGACACCTTTGTGTTCAGGGTTAGCAACCTGTTGTTCCAAATACGTGAGGTAAGTTTGCCAAAGGTAATAGAAGCTTTGCCGATTCTAGCATCAAGTTCCCTATCCAGGTTAAGTGAGCTGGTAAGAATTGAGCTGAGATGGCAGAAGTGATCCATGTTGTCCTGAGCCTCATTATTGACATAGATTTTAGATAGAATGTTGGTACTTCATGACATGACAACTGTTTTTTTGATACTGATTACCATGCCAAACTTGGTGCATGCATCAGAAAACTTGTTCATCGTGACCTGCAGTTCATCGGGTGAATTACAGACGAATACAGTGTCATCTGCAAAAAGATGATCCCGAATAGTAAGTTGGGTGCCATGCCTTCTATGCTAGAATCATCTGATGTTAAACAAGCTGCCTTACATCCTCAATTCAATTAGTATGCCAGATTGATCATTTCCAAAGGCATACTTAAGAAGAATAGAGAAGAAGATACCAAAGCCAGTGGGTGCTAAGACGCAGCCTTGCTTCGTACCAGTATCAATACTAAACTTGGATGATGTTTCATTTCCATACTGGATGATTACCTTCATTCCCTCTGGGAACTCCTTGAATAGGGAGAGCACCTTTTGCAGACAGCCAGTTTTCAACAGGATCTTATTGATGTCATTCCTGCTAACTGTGTCAAAGGCCTTTTGTTGGTCATCAAATGCTAGATAGAGAGGTGCCTGTCCACAGCTTTTTTCTTGCAACAAGTGCAATGTGAAGGACATGTCAGTCGTGGAGCATCCAGCTCTGAACTCACACTGGCTCTCAGGGTAGACTCTCTCAGCAAGGACTTGGAGTCTTTTCAACAGGACCCTTCCAAGCATCTTGATGACCACTCTGAGCAAAGATTTCCCTTGATAGTTGTTGCAGTCTGCCCTATCCCCTTTATTTTTATATAGAGTAATTATCTTTACATCTTTCAGATCCTGGGGTATATGGCTTTCATCCCAGCAGGCACGGAGAAGTACATAGATGTCACTCGCAAGCTTTCTCACCCCGCCTTTAGGAGCTCTGGAGGTATCTGGTCATTGCCTGCTGCTTTCCTAGGCACAATCTCTTTGATAGCCTTCTCTAGATCTTCAAGAGTTAGTGTTTGGTCCAGCTCCTACATCATTGGAAGCTGGGGAATGGCAGCTAAGGCAGTATCACACATAATGGCATCCTTTGAATAGAGTGCTTTGTAATGCTCAATCCATCAGTCAAGTTGTTTTTCCTGTCAGTCAATATGGTATCATCTTTCACTTTCAGGTTTGCGGTCTTTTTACAAGGTGGACCAAGTGCCTCTTTAATTCTGTTATCGGTACCACGAACGTCCCCTCTTTCAAAACAGACCTGAATCTTTTTGGACAGGTCTTGCCAATACTTTTGGGCACATTTTTTTGGCGGCTGTCTGAAATGCAGCCTTGGCTGGAAGTTCTAGATAATAAGGTATCTATGTTCCTCATACAGCTAGTTTCACCTCAAGTGCTCAGGTTATAACAATACAGTGACCTCAAGGTACATATCATTAAAGGGTTTCTATTGCATTTATTTTTTATCATTTTAAGTTTAATGAATTACATTTTACTAAACTTAAAATGTTTGTGCAATATCTCAAAGCCTTCTGGGGAGTCATGACCTAACATTTGGGAAACCCTGAGTAGACAAGACATGTAAAACTTACACCAGGTAATATATGAACGTTGTACAATATTTTTTTCCTTTTCAGAGATCCTATGAGTCCCTTCTTTGAGCCCTTAGGATCCATTTCAATTTTCTCTTGCTTTACATTTAATATCTTGACGGATAATGTATGCTTGTAGTCTTGTATTGCAGCTATCATTCTTCTAGCCAGAAAGAGATTTGCTAACGTCCTATGTCTTGCAAATATTGCTTGTGGAATTTTCATATATTCTAAAAACATTTTGGGGCCCAAAAGATGTTGTGACTTTGTACCTGCATACAATGATATTCTGACACATTGTCATGGTCTTGTGACATTATGCTGATGTATAACCATTAAGCATTAGTTTGGACAAAGTAAAAAGTAGCTAGGAACAACTTCATTTGGATTTACTCAATTAGAACACAATTTTTAGGAAATTTCATCAGATTTAGAGGCTCTACAATTGAAGTTTACGTGCATATTTAACTGGGCAAATTAAGCCACTATTTTAGAAATTGCATACATGACTAAATGCAGAGGTTTTACTCAATTTACTAAAACTAAACAAGTGTAAAGCTTGATGATTGCATAACTTAGTTTTTCAGTTTTTACAGCTTTAGCACTTACATTATATAATATTTTCAAGAAAACAGACATAAACAACATTAAATGTAATATGCATGCAATACTTCGGCATTTACCATAGTATCAGATGTTGACTGAGAACTTGGAGATTGGCTTTGACTGGATGGAACTCTCCAAAGATTAATAGAGTCATCAAAATCTGCAGAAAAAGGAAATAATAGAATAGTTAAAAAATTAGCTGTTTTAAGATTTTATTTTTATGGTCGAAAAGGTAGAGAAAGCATGGAAAGGAAGGTGGGTATAATCAACCAACAAAATAAAGTTACTAAGCAAATGAAGGTTACTTACTTGTAACAGGAGTTCTTTGAGACAGGATCTGCATATTCCCACTTAGGGGATGTGCCTGCTGGGGGCAGCTCAGACAGTAGAACTTTTATTAGCAGTGGCCACAGAGGTGCACATGAGCTCCTCTTAACCCCTTCCCTTGGCGTATGCCAATATTCTAAGGCTAGAGCTCTAAAACTGGGCCTGGTGCTCCAACCACCTCAGTTCCCTCTACCACTTCTCCAAATCCCCAATATCCGGTAGGATTCCAGAAAAGAGAGGAAAGGTGGGCAGAGAATGAAAAGTGCCACATACTATATCACCAACAATACACTGTATGGTACTACAGTAGGCTTTCCTTTGAGGTCTCCCATGAAAATAATTACCAAACCCAATTCTGCCTAGCTTTGTACAGCACAAGACTGTATGATTACATATACAAAAAACTAAAAATGGCAGCAGTAAAAATCCAGTAAGTGTCCAAGATAGGTTTTGGTTTGTTTTCTTCCCTTAGAAATAGATATTTTGCACCTTGGGTGAACTTCTTTCAAAACACTGTAGAGTGTAAGTAAGGAAAATACATCAAACACTAAGAAATTAATAGAATAGCTTAAGGAAATCTAGATAGGATAAGCCAAGAAGAACCTATTGTGAGAAATGAAAAAGAAATGTTATGTGAGGAAGTGTAAGACAACAATGACCCTAAAATGATTGTAGACAGATTTTTCAAAACTATGTTTCTGATTGAAGAGCACCTTTCTGTGGTATAGAGCAGCTCTAAGTACATTAATTTAAGACACAGGTAAGGGTGTTGTCCTGCTGGAAATTAGCTCAAGGAGTAGTAATTTCAAGGTGACGTACAATCATTTCACTGCTGAGATCCTAGACATGAATTCTCTGAGTCTGTGCAATGCTGTAGTAAAAAAATTACTATATCAAACAAACAAAATGTTTTTGGACAACCTATATATGGAGTCATATCTAACTCTCCTCTCCTGTCTTGCATCAGTATGAGTTCAATCATTCACCCACTGAGGACAAAGAGAATTTACTTCCATAGGTGCCAAATAATATCCTATATTCACCACACAACATTTCTTGCTATGTCATATATCAGAGTAAGTCTGAATAGAACCATTATGTTAAGAGCCCCTGTGGAGGTTCCTTAAGACACACAAGTTGTGTCTTCTCAAGAGGCTATGAAGGCCGCTTCACTTTTAAGAACAGGCCACATATTCAATGCCTCCCTGAGCTTTCTCATTGCTATTGTACTGCAAAGTCACACCTCTTAAAAGTTAAATTAATTTAAGTATTTTCCCATCATCTTTACTTTTTGCAGGAAGATGGACTGGATGATCTAACAGGTAATTTCCATCTATAACTTCTATGAACACATATACAAAATACATAATTGTCTGTAGGATACTGGAGTAGATGAACTGAAATTTTAATTCTTACACCTTTAAGAGACCAACAATTCTAACTTTATAACACACACAACTTAATTCTTTAAGTATACATTCAATTTAAAAAGACAGTTGCAATGAATAAACATGATGTTCTGTAAAAACACCTACAGGTGAATTCCAAGCTAGAAGAGCATTTGGCTTAAAAACATACCATTGAAGTTATAAATAATGTCACTTACCATTTATGCCATTTTTTTCTGCCATGAGGCTGTCTCCCACGGAACAATTCAAATCAAATGTGTATCGACCTAAGTAACAGTGCTTCACCATCTTATTCAAATGTTCATAGAAGTGGCAATGATATAATAGAGCCTGAAGGGCAGGTTTTCCTATATGAGACAGACCAGACTCTTCATCATGTACACAAGGCCCCTGAGGAAACAAGGGTAATCAAAATGTATTTCTTTACAGGAATCTACATTACAAAACATACTCCCTGTGGGGGAAACAAAGCCCAAAACTTTACTATACAGTCTGTATGAAGAAAAGTCTCACCATATAAATTATATTTAACTAAAATAAGCAAACTTGTTCTGTATCATGGCAACATGTTCAGTCACACATTATATGGATTTGTAAGCATTCATCACAAATGAATGCAGTTTTAGGCCTTTTTTTGGGGTAAATCACAAGTAGTCAATTTTTTTAAAAAACTGGTTGTTTTAAAATAACTTAACAGTTAAACAACTAGACTTCTGGTGGCTAATTATAATATAAGAGTATGAATCTCAGTCTGTGCTTGCTCCTATATAGATCATCAAGAAAGCTTTACAATTTGCCTCTAGAAAGTTGTTATAATTTCTCATTTAATTCTATTCATGAATAGAAACTGACAGTTTATTTCAAAGGGGGAAAAGGAGCAGCTTTGAGCAAAGCTAAAGTTGCTAAAATAACTTAAGGAATCTTAGAAATCTTGGCTCAGAAGCCAATAGACGCTGCTGCTAAAGCATGTGCTGAGAGGGCATACATTACAATGCACATCATACACTTTGCCCAGAAAGTTCCATACTTTTAACAACAATAAAAATAATATTAAGAGTTCGGGGGTGACAGCAGATCCACTAAAGGACATTGCACCTTCACAGCATTCTAATATACTTAATTTCTTTGCCCCTAAACATAAGTATCCTGAACAAATTAGATACTGTTTGAAGCTACAGAAACACTAAGATGTATCCATTCATTCCAATCCAATAAGAAATATAAACCTATTTAGAAAATAAAATATACTGAACAGTAAGAGAAAATCTGACACAGCTAAATAAATACAAGGATACAAGGAGGGATAGGGAATGATTTTAAAGACAAGAAGTTTCTAAAGCACTCATTTTTAGGCAGTGAATTTAGAAACAAATAAATCTGAAGACTTGTGTTACACCTTTAGAGAAAGACTGAACAGGACTGTTTGCAATCTAAGACTATTATAATGACTTCTTAGATTAAAAATATTTTCCCAACATGATATGCAATGAACTTAACATTCATTCAGCTAGATTTCACTAGACCTAATTTGAACTGACTGTAAACAATAATTAAGAATTACTTGACAATGGAACTCACACTGAGTAACGTTCAAACAAAGCACATTACAAGAAAAGCTTACTCTGAAAAGTCGTCCTAATAGCAGTTCACACTGATTTAAGAGAAACTAGTATAAAAATTCCTTGAAAGAAAACAACTTGTGGTAGCTTTCTTTGGCATATGAAGGGCATGGAAGTTGATCCATAGCCCATTTAAGTCAAAGGAAAGACTCCTGTCACCATCAATGGGCCTCAAATCAGGCCCTAACATATCAATTTCTGCAGAATTTAAGCTTAGCTGGAAGAAAAACAAGTGGGTAACAAAGTGTACTCTGGGTTATAAAGTTATTCTGAGTGATAACACAGCAGTACCTTTTTTTCTTTTCAGTGTGCGTAATGTAGCATCTATCTCATAGAACTGGAACTGGAAGGGACCCTGAAAGGTCATCAAGTCCAGCCTCCTGCCTTCACTAGCAGGACCAAGTACTGATTTTGCCCCACATCCCTAAGTGGCCCCCTCAAGGATTGAACTCACAACCCTGGGTTTAGTATCAGGGGGTAGCCGTGTTAGTCTGTATCTACAAAAACAACAAGGAGTCTGGTGGCACCTTAAAGACTAACAGATTTATTTGGGCATAAGCTTTTGTGGGTAAAAACCTCACTTCTTCGGATGCAACTCTGACATTATCATCAAAGGGGCTGACAAAGGAGGTGCTGTAGTCATAATGAACAGGTCGGATTATGAACAGGAGGCTGCCAGGCAACGCTCCAAGACCACATTCTACAGGCCACTATCCTCTGATCCCACTGAGGAATACCAAAAGAAACTACACCATCTGCTCAAGAAATTCCCAGCTACAGTACGGGAACAAATCTACATGGACACACCCCCAGAACCCCGACCAGGGGTATTCTATCTGCTATCCAAGATCCATAAACCCGGAAACCCTGGACGCCCCATCATCTCAGGCATTGGCACTCTTACAGCAGGATTATCTGGCTATTTGGACTCTCTTCAGACCCTACTCTACCAGCACTCCCAGCTATCTTCGAGACACCACCGACTTCCTGAGGAAACTACAATGTATTGGTGTTCTTCCTGAAAACACCATCCTGGCCACCATGAATGTAGAAGCACTTTACACCAATATTCCACATGAGGATGGACTACAAGCTGTCAGGAACAGTATCCCTGATGAGGCCACAGCAGGTCTGGTGGCTGAGCTTTGTGACTTTGTCCTCACCCACAACCACTTCAGATTTGGGGACAACTTATACCTTCAAGTCAGTGGCACTGCTATGGGTACCCGCATGGCCCCACAGTATGCCAACATTTTTATGGCTGACTTAGAACAACGCTTCCTCAGCTCTCGTCCCCTAGTGCCCCTCCTCTATTTGCGCTACATTGATGACATCTTCATCATATGGACCCACAGAAAGGAGGCCCTTGAAGAATTCCACCTGGACTTCAACAATTTCCAACCCTGGGTTTAGCAGGCCAATGCTCAAACCACTGAGCTATCCCTCCCCCAATACATAACAGTGCAAATAATCAACATTTGCCTTTTGCACCAATTGCACCAATTGCAACACAATAAGAATGCAACAGTTACTTCAACAAATACGTCTGTGTTTTGTGTAAATTGTTAACAGTGAGTTACAGGGTTGCACTCCATATGCACAGAGCTATCAGCACTATGCATTGATTATATCAACCACAACTTCTGCATAATCAGGGAATTTTACAGACAATAAATGTGATGACATTGAGTTCAAGTTCTGATATCCAGAGATGTCTATGCCAGTTTAAAAATCCTGTGCCAAGCACTTCATGGCCACAGGGGTGTGCTAAAAAGCACTGAAGTCTTTCACCAATTATGTTCACAGCATGCTCTGACTTCAACAACCTTGAGATAACATACTGTGTTGTGATCCAATAACATCAAATTATAGGGGTTGATTTTTACCGATGGCAAAAGTTTGCTATGCCATTTTAAAGACGTGGGAGACACAGAGCTTGCTGCCATCAAGAAAAATAACTACACTAACTATGCAATAAACATTAACATCCAAAATCTGGGCTGCACTCTCTATTAACAATCTTTTAAATGTTTGCCTCAGGGATAAAAATCTTAATGCACTGCATGCCTATGACACTTTTCCTTACTATTCTCCATGTTCTTTTTGTCAGTTTTTCTTTTGAACTTTCTTGTGTTAGATGGTTTACAGATAAATCACCTTACACTTGACACCAAGGAGGGGAGGAAGTTATATTTTTTTCCAGTACAAAGTTTAATCCTGGTAGTAATTTTACATTTTAAATTGGTGACTTGATTCTCTACTGTATTAAATCAACCAGTTACCTTGAAATCTTGTTTGATAATATCTTTCAGCATGAATACTTAAGTGACAAATGACATTTCAGTTAAATTGCATTTCTTAATAAGAGTTACATTGACTCAAATCAGTACTAATAGCAGTTACAAATTTGTTACACCTCACTTGGAAAATTGTGATTTGATTCTTTCACACCTTATTTTTAAGCCTTTGAAAATTCTTTTATAAAGACAAAGCAACTTCGTGAAAATCTTTGTAACCAATATTAAAATGTTACAATGGCTATCTCTTGCAAATGTCTTTATATTATAATTCTCAACTAAGGGCTTGTCTATACTTGAAATGCTGCCGCTGTAGCTCTTCAGTGTAAATACTACCTATGCCAATGGGAGGGGTGCTTCCCTTGGCATAGGTAATCCACCTCCTCGAGAGGAGGTAACTAGGTAGACAGAAGACTTCTTCCATCAAGCTAGATCTGCCTACACTGGGGGTTAGATCAGCTTAATTATGTTGCTCAGGAATGTAGATTTTTTCACAACCCTGAGTGATGTAGCTGGGTCAACCTAACTTTTTAGTGTAGACCAGGCCTAAAAGTACATCAGCTAAATTTAACTGTCCTGTACAAAGACTAAAACAAGAGCCAGATTTGAGAGTCTACCTTCATGTTCTCCTCCCCTACAAGCTGTAGCGAAATGAAGTGGATTTGGTTTTGGATACACTATAATGATAGTATTCTGGCCTCCACAGATAAGAGAGAGGAATGTTCTCCTCAATGCTTGATGACCCTCTTGTGAGGTGCCATCTGTCTGTGCCTCCAAAGGAGACTTGTAGGGTCCCTCTGATAGAGTTTCAATTCCATTCCTGAGATATAGGCAGAATTTCCTGCAGATCTGGGGGACTGGTGCAGACAAGGAAGGCTCTGGTTATGCAGAATGAGAGACAGGTGCTGATGAGGGCATTGGTGCCAACAGAGTGTACCAGTTATTAGCACTAGTGCTGATGTTTTTCTCGCAACTTCCAAAAGAGAAGTGCTGCACGTATGGCTACATGAGTAATTGAAGAGGGCCTCCGTATTATGATGTGTGGATTTGAGGTAAGGGAAGAGGTTTGGTGTCCTGTGTTTCAGTCAGGGGATTCTCAAAACAGAGAAATCAAAGGTGTTAGCGGAATCTAAACTTTTGAGAGGTCCAAGTTAAATTGCTGTCATGACATCCTGCTCTGGAGGAGTGTGGAGAAGAGGCAACAGCACCGCTGTCTATGTCTACAAAGCACTTGTGGGTCAGAGTACAGAAGAAGAGAGCAATGGCACTTCCTCTTTTGTATTCTGTTTTTGCCTCTCTTGTGGGGCCATATGCTTCCTCCTCTTCTTTTTTTCCAGATGGGTCCTGAGCAGGCTTGTGGTGCTGCGACAGAGGAGTCAGTGCCAGACAGGTACAGAACTGGTGCTAAGGCTAATGGTTCAAAATAAGGAGTAGGTGCTCAGATGGGCACTTCTCCAGTATCTCCAAGGCTACTGAGAACTTAATAGGCAATCCTGGTTTGTTCTTTGATTCTGCTTTAGATTTAGCCGTGTAAGGGCTTTGCTCCAAATATAAGTCAAAGAGATTCTGGTTTCAAGCCAGTGACAGAAAGCAGCACTGAAGAAAAAGTGGAAAGTGTATCTTGGGTCGTGTGTAACAAGATGCTGGCACAGAGGCTGGTCTCTGCATCCTCAATGAGCCCGTCAGAGTACCAGGCTATATACATTGAGAACAAGATGGGACTGAAGCCTCAAGCATCTCTCTCTCTCTCTCTCATGGCACAGCAAGCAAAGGCATATAAACTGCATACTGACTTTCCAAGTAGGTCTCACCCAGCCACAGAAGGTGCTGAATGTGGGTGTCTTTTTGAAATGATCACCAGGTAGGAAATGTACCTCTTGAAGTCCTTATGTAGTTCTGGGCTCAAAATGTTAAGGGGCTAAAGACCCCTGGGACAAGGGAAGAACTTTACATTGTGCCACTCTAAATGTTTACAAGAAAATCTTACCCTAGGATAAGGGAAGGTCTAGTCTGAGAACACAAAGCTGAAATCTGCTCACTCTCTGTGCTGATGGCAAAGAACTGAGGTGAATGAAGGGTGCACTCCCTCAGACAGAGTAGGGAAAGGTCATTACCCTCATGCAAGGCCTCTTGTGCACCCACTAATGAACATGGCTTTTCAAGGCAGTTCCACATCTCAACACCAGGCATACCATATCCCACAAGCGGGAATGCACAGAGGCTCTTGAAATTTTAAATTTTAAAAGAGCGACCAAGGTTATTTATACAGCATGATCCTCACCATTTTTAAGGGGGGGGGGAGGGGGAAGGGAATGATGACTGTTTCCACCTATTGATACTTTTAAGATGTTTTATAATGTATTAAAATATATGCCCGAAGAGGTCTTTTTTTTCTATCTTATTCTGAGTTTGGTCAAAACAAATTACTAATATGTCTCAAGGAATCTGAATTACTCATGTTATGTAATATCACTAATATAAATGGAGACTATCAGCTGCACTTTGTATATTGCATTCCATATAGTTAAACAAAAAGATATTTTTTCTCTCCAACTCTAACTGAAAACATGAAAAGAATAGGAATATTCATATTTTTCTCTTTGAAAAATACCTGAGTCAGTTCTGACAGCTACACAGAATGATTTCTTTCACTTATACTTACATGCAATAAATATCTGAGGATGCAAAATTGTTTTAATTTCAATTAATCTACTTCTACCACATGGACTTTTCTTACTAAAATGTTGTCACTCACCTGCCAAGCACAATCTTTCAGTTCTTCAGTTGGCATTGGGATTACAAGAAGATTCTGAAGAATAAAAGCAGCCTAAAAAAAGAAATGAAAGCATCGATACTGCCATCTTGCTGCAGCAGCTAAACAAAGCAAAGTAACCAGATCCAACAGCACTCTAAAAGCAAAAGCACAGGTCAAATTGATATGTTAATCAGCAAGTCACCCTGCTGACTTAAATATTCCTGAGGCTGTTTCAAATTTCAAGCTTCTAGAAAGTTTAAAAGGGACACAGTCAACTTAAAAATCACAAACACCTACAACTACTATAACAAAGACATTTGAGAGAGAGAAAAAATCTTCACTTTGTGAAACTGAAAGCACTTTATACAGCAGTTTATTGTTTTCCCAGTATAATGTTGGTGTGGATTTTACAGAGCAGCAGTAAAGAGAAAAATATTTTAAAAGAACAGAGAAATGTGATTTTAAACACATCAAAAAGGCAGAGTAAGTCTGGGGAAGGTGTAGTAACTGAGACTACTTGAAACTTAAAAATGGGTAGATTTCAAGTTGACTCTTTCTAAGACACTGCACTTCAGCAAAGTCCTTCAACAATGACCCTCAGTGCATTATGTGCTTGACTATTTTTGTTTAAATTGTAAGATCATTGGTGCACGACAGTGTCTTTCTTTATTTGTGCAGCACCAAACACATGCTGCCACACAAACAACACAGTGCCAATGCCACTTAAGTTTTCCCCTTTAAATATCTAAGGAATATTTTTAACAATGGGTTCAATGATAAAATGTGAAATTATTCTATCTAGTGTCATTGAATCATTTTACAAAATACAATAAAAGATGATCCCAACAGCTCTATGATGACGTGGGCATTAAGTTTTACAATATGAGAGGTTTAAACTCTTTTAAAGCTTTTTTCGTGCAGCAATGCTTACAAGTGGTTTTACTTGGAATAGGTAATTTGTTAAGTAAATGTTTAGCTGAAGTGTTTTTTAATGTCTTAAAACTCAATTATAAAGCTTGAATCTAACTACATCTTGGTTGCACTGTGGTCATTGAAGCAAACTGAAAAGACATTTACAGATGTTATTTTAAACTCTTTCAACACAATTAAAAATATAAACGATTGGCTGAACATTCCTAGCTCTATTTTTCACTAGAAGGTGCCTCATGCCGTTCAAAATTTTATTATGGCTATAAGGAAAACAGAGAAGCAAAATTGCTATTTCGTTTTTGAGAAGTGTGTTACATTAAATTCATAAATGGTTCTCAGATTCACCCCCGTTTGGATCAGTGTTTGTCTAGCTCTGAGTTGAGATATCAGAACAAACCTATAGCTTCATTTCAAGAAGGCTGAATTTCTTAATGCCTGTTTTGCTTCAGCCTTCACTAAAAATGTTAATGCTGACCAGATGCTCAACACAATTAATATTAACAACAAGGGGAAAGAAACACAAGCCAAAATAGGGAAAGAACAGGTGAAAGTATATTTAAGTAAGTTAGATGTAATCAAGACAGCAAGCCCTGATGGAATTCATCCCAGGGTATTTAAGGGACTAGCAGAACCATTAGTAAATTTATTTTTGAGAATTCATGGAGGTCGGTGAGGTCCAAGAGGACTGGAGAAGGACAAACATAGCACCTATCTTCAAAAAGGGGAACAAAGACAACCAAGGCATTATAGATCAGTCAGTCTAACTTTTATACCTGGAAAGAAACTGGAACAAAATATTAAACTATCAATTTGTAAGGGCCAAGAGGATAGTAGGGTTACAAGGAATAGCCAGAAACCAACCTAATTTCCTTCTTTGACAGGGTTACGGTTTAAGGGATAGGGGTAAGCAGTAGACAGGATACATCTTGATTTTAGTAAGGCTTTTGACACAGTCCCACATGATATTTTCATGAGCAAATCAGGGAAATATGATCAAGATGAAATGATTATAAGATGAGCGCAAAATTGGTTGACAGACCATACTCAAGAGTAGTTATCAATGATTCACTACCAAACGGAGGGCGTATCTAATAGTGTCCCACAGGGGTTAGTATTGGGTCTAGTACTATTCAATATTTTCATTAATGAATGGATAATGGAGTGGAGAGTAGACATCAAATTTGTGGATGACACCAAGCTCAGAGGGGTTGCAAGCACTTTGGAGGATAGGATAAGAATTCAAAATGACCTTGACAAATTAGAGAACTGATCTGAAATCAACAAGATGAAATTCAATAAAGACAAGTGCAAAAGTACTACACTTAGGAAGGGAAAATCAAATTCCCAACTACACACAATGGGGAATAACTGGCTTAGGTGGTAATACTGCAGAAAAAGACCTGGGAGTTATAATGAATCACAAATTGAATATCAGCCAACAATGTGACACAGTAGTGAAAAAGGGTAATATTATTCTGGAGTATATTAACAGCAGTGTTGTGCATAATATCCGGGAGGTAACTGTCCTCTCTACTTAGCACTGGGGAGGCCTCAGCTGGAGTACTATGTCCAGTTTTGGGCTCTACCCTTTAAAAATGATGTGGAGAATTTGGAGATAGAGTCCACAGGACAGCAACAAAAATTATAAGAGGTTTAGAAAACATGGCCTATAGGAAAGGTTAAGAAACTAGGCATGCTTAGTCTTGAGAAAAGAAGACTGACAGGGGGCGGGGCGGAGACCTTATAACAGTCTTCAAATATGTTAAAGGCTGTTATAAAGAGGATGGTGATTCATTGTTCTCCATATCCACTAAAAGGCAGGACAAGAAATAATGGACTTAATCTGCAGCAAGGGAGATTTAGGTTAGATATTAGGGAAAACTACTCTTATAATTAGAAAGTTAAGTCCTGGAATAGGCTTCCAGGGAGGCTGCGGAATCCTCATCAATGGATGTTTTTAAGCACAGGTTGGACAAACATCTGTCTAGGGATGCACTCCGACAGCTCAATTGCTGAACTGTTCATAAAGCTTTCTCCCAGTCTATGAGAGGTATCCTGAGAATGGTTTATCAACAAACAAGAAATAAGAATTTTCTATTTAAAGGTGAGATGCTTCATTGCTTAAGGTATTAGATATACCTGTTACGCTGGGCAAAATATACCTCTGATGCTTCTCCATGACCAATGCATCAACCTTAAAGTATCAACGTATAAATAAAATTTGAGCATATTCCAG
Source organism: Emys orbicularis (assembly GCF_028017835.1). Taxonomy (NCBI): domain Eukaryota; kingdom Metazoa; phylum Chordata; order Testudines; family Emydidae; genus Emys; species Emys orbicularis. The sequence goes on from NC_088684.1 coordinate 98,040,270, forward strand.
AATTTAACAGAAGTTGCAACAAAGACCAGTAGAATACACTGGTTTTGAAAGCGTACATAACTTTGTGCTTTATATTTGAGTATCATGGTGTCCTTAGCTAGCAATAGACAAACTACTAGTCATCACCTTGCAGTTTTTGTTGCTTACAAACCACCCATTGAATAACGTGAAAAGACAGACTTCTAGAGTCCTTTTTTAAACTATTTAAATTAAGTAAGCAGCTACTGGATAATAAATACAAATTGTACGTATAATGTAATAGCTTATTTTACACAGTGCTGTGGTGTTAGCTACCAATGTGAAAGTGGTCTCTAACCTCAGAGGATTAAGATTCTAATTTATAATCCGTAGCACGTGTGTCACTTATTACCAATAAATATTTTGATACACTTTTCTGTTTAATAAAAGAAAAATACACAGTTTAATGTGCAAAGTTAAGTAATGAGCATAAAGTGAACCCAACCTTTAAGTTCTTTTAACATGGAGAAAAGCAGACAAGAAAAGCCTCTGCATTACATACCATATCAAAATGAACTTAAAACCATTTGCAGTCTAGACGTCAAGATGCTATAAAAATGTATAGCAAGAATGGCTAGAGATTATTCTTATAAGGTTAAAGAAAGTAACAGCAGACAATATCTTTGTATGCAACTCATTATTTTTATGACCCCACTGAGACTAGCATATCACTGAAACAAATTACTTCTGCTTTACATTAGTAGTCATGTCTCTGGTGCTTTTCAAGCGAATGCTAAGACAAGACAAGAAAAAGATGTATTTTCATTAGGTAGCATTTAACTTACAAGGCAGCAGGAATGTTGTGCCACCTGAGATAAAGTCTTGGAAGCTTTCCTCTCAGTAACAGCTTACAAAGGAAGCATCTTGTACTATTTTTTCCCCTGAAGATACATTCATAAGAGAAATGTGTATTCATGGCCAATAGGAGGACAAAGACATACCTCTCTGCGTACCATGCTACATTCCGATTGGTCCAGAAGAATGTTTATCACTGTTCCCCATAACCCTCCTGAAATGTTCTGACAGCTGTCTGCTAAAGCAATGCATCCTAATTCAAGAGATGTAAGAGCTGATCCAATTCCAAGGGAGGTGAACCTTACCTGGAACATTTTAGCAAGAAAGAACCTGCATTTCATTGTATGAAATGTTAATATTTCATAGTTCATTCTGAAACCTTTATAATAAAGCATGCAGTCGTCATTATCTCTAAATTCTCTTGAACAGCTACTAATGAATTACTTGTATTATCATAGAAGAGCATATAAAAGACCAACAACATAGCTTTCAGTATCTGGATGAGATAATTCTCTCCATCTAACAAACAGATCAGGCATGTCTAGAAAGTTAAAAAAAAATGTGAACATCTTTAAGTGGTCTCAGGGTTGTGCACACCTCTATTTTTGTAACACTATATATATCAGGGATCGGCAACCTTCGGCACGCGGCTCACCAGGGTAAGCACCCTGGCGGGCCTGGCTGGTTTGTTTACCTGCCACATCCATAGGTTCGGCCAATCGCAGCTCCCACTGGTCGCGGTTCGCCGCTGCAGGCCAATGGGGGCGGCGGCAAGCGGCGGCCAGCACATCCCTCGGCCCACGCCACTTCCCGCCGCCCCCATTGGCCTGGGATGGCGAACTGCGGCCAGTGGGAGCCGCGATCAGCCGAACCTGCAGTCGCGGCAGGTAAACAAGTTGGCCCGGCCCGCCAGGGTGCTTACCCTGGAGAGCTGTGTGCCAAAGGTTGCCGATCCCTGCACTATATAAAAGGAGCATTTTATTGTATATATATTTTCATTAACAAATATAAACAAAATAGCACAGCATTCACCATTTAATATTAACTGCTCAGTATGAAAATGGATGCAGATGCCTTATCTGAAGCCTACAAACATCTTAAAAATGTCATATGAAAGAAGAACACCTGAATATTCTTTTTAATTGTAAATGGCGCCAGTGTTTAAACTAGACTTGAAACCTGGCTGATCAAAGCTGTTTATACACTGTTTTTGTAAGTAGGTTACTATGACTGTATCCCTGACTAAATATGGATAGTGAGTTGTTCATGAACACCTTGTTACCCAAACTGTAAAATACGAAATACCCCCTCAGACAGTCCTCTCGTCAATGTGGTCATAACATTTTGTGAAAAAAAGGCAGCAAGCCCCAAATTTTCTGTTTAGATTCATCTCTGGTGCCCACCATCATAGTGTCATCTAACTGCCACTAAAGATCAAACCAAAGATAGTTGCTAAAATAAGGCAATAGGACTGAATACACATAGAAAGCAGATATGATGAGTAAGATGGCGGCATTATCTAGTTACTTTTCAGAGTGAGCCTGTCCTGGAATTGTATATGTAAAGTTCCAGATAATCAGTTTTAAATAAAATGTTCTTGATAGTTTGGGTCTGAGCATATTTGCTTTAAATTTTTGTGAAAGTCATGCTAATAGGAACTTTTTTTTAAGTAGAGACAAGGTGGCTGAGGTAATATCTTTTATTGGACCAACTTCTGTTGATGAAAGAAACAAGCTTTCAAGTTTATGCAGAGCTCTTTCTCAGGTCTGGGGAAGGTAATCAATGTCATAGCTAAATACAAAGATGAAACCAATAAGGAGTTAACTCATATTGTAAGAGACCATTCAGTGGGCAGTTAACACCTCTACAGTAGCTGGACAAAGGAAGGTCAGTGGATTGCGGATTGTTGTAACAAGCCATAAATCCAGTCTTTATTAAGTCCATGATTTTTGGTGTCTAGCAGAGTTATCAGTTTAAGTTCCCAGTCTTGTCTTATGAAGGTGTAGTGAAGGTTTCCTTTGAAGACAAAGACCGGTATGGAATGATTATTTTGTAAGAAGTGCTTGCCCATAGGTGACACAGTGTTTTGTTTTGTTTTAAATCAGCCACGGGTACTAGAATGACTTCCCAATGGGCCACCGTGAGGAAGAATATCTGGTCAAATGCACCACAAAACCAATGATATACCGGAGACACATCAATGATATTGGCATCCTCTGGGAAGATATCCTAAACTCCCTCATAGATTTCCACCAAAACTTCAACCACCACCACTCATCCATCAAACTCTCTCTAAAACAGTCCCACACCAACATGCACTTCCTGGACACCATGATCAGCTTCAACAATGGAAGTATATCAAGAAACTCATGGATCACCCCTCTTACCTTCACTGATTTAGTAACCACCCCAAGAAATTAGTTATCTACAGTCAGGCACTCAGATACCACAGAAATATGCTCCAAGAAGAAAACCCAGGATACACAAATTAACACACTTAAAACTGCCTTTACTAAACAAGGACACCATCATGGAACGGGCCATCCAAATATTCTGAGAGAACCTACTTCAACACAGGAAAAACAAAAGACAAACAAAAAACTTCTGACTGAACGTCCCTAGTTGTCACATACCACCCCACCCTGAAGCCCATATAGGTTATCATTAAACAATTACAACCCATACTTGATGGATACCACATTCTGAAAGAAATCTTACCCGATCCTCTCTTCTGGTCTTCAAACAATCTCTCCAAACTCAACATCAGAAGCAAGCTCCCCACAGCTCAGGATTCACCAACTCAAGGTGGCATCAGACCCTGCCATAAAAACAGACGCAAAACCTGCAGACATATCATCTCCCATGCTACAATGATCAATACCCCTCCAACACACCTTTCAAGATCCATGAGTCCTACACATGCCTATCACAACATGTGGTGTACCTCATCCAGTGTACTAACTGCCCCAACAACAACTATGTGGGTGAAACAAGACAATCACTATGCTCTTGAATGCACTCACACAGAAAAATGATAAAAGACAAAAACACCGTATCACCTCGGGAGAACACTTTCCACTCCATATCTGACCTCTCAGTCCTTGTTCTCAAAGGAAACCTGCACACCTTCAAAACACAAGCCTGGGAACTTAAATTCATAACTCTGCTAGACACCAAAAATCATGGACTTAATAAAGACTGGATTTATGGCGCATTACAACAATCTGCAACTCACTAATCCACCTTCGTCCTAGGACTGCAGAAGTTAATTGACCACTTCAAATGGTCTATTGCAACATATGTTAATTCCTTATTGGTTCCACTCTTGTATTTAGCTGTGACACTTAGGGCTTGGCTACACTTGCGAGTTACAGCGCAATAAAGGAGCCCCGGGTGCACTAGCTCACTACCCGTCCACACTGGCAAGGCACGTAGAGCGCTCTGACTCCGCGGCTACAGCGCTGCTGGTACTCCACCTCGGCGAGTGGAATAACGTTTGCTGTGCCCCCGCTGGAGCGCTGCAGCACCAGTGTGAATGGGGAGTTGCATTACTGCCCTCTGATTGGCCTCCGGTAACGTCCCATAATCCCCTTAAGTCAAGTGGCCACTCTTGTCTTTGAATCGCAGCAGGAATGCAGATATGCTCTTTGAAAGCTCCGTTTCTGACAACCGGATGCTTAGCTGCCCCGAGACAAAGCAACCATTAGTGTGGAGTGTGTGTGTGTGTGAGTGAGTGAGAGAGAGAGGGGCGGGGGGAGGGGAGGGAGGGGTCTGCTGCTGTCTGAACTTACAAGACAGCAGGATGACACGCTCTCAGCTCCCCAGAAACCCACTCTCTCCCCCCACATACACACAACACACTCCCTGTCACACTCCACCCCACCCTTCCCATTTGAAAAGCAAGTTGCAGTCACTTGCATGCTGGGATAGCTGCCCATAATGCACCGCTCCCAATGCCGCTGCAAGTGCAGCAAATGTGGCCACGCCAGTGCACTTGAAGCTGTCAGTGTGGACAGACTGCAGCGCTTTCCCTACTGCGCTCTATGATGGCTGGTTTAACTCAAAGCGCTCTACATCTGAAAGTGTAGCCATGCCCTGAATAACATTCCCAGACTTGAAGCAGAGCTCTGTGTAAGCTTGAAAGCTTGTCTCTTTCATGAGCAGAAGATGGTCCAATAGCAGATATTACATCATCCACCTTGTCTCTCTAATATCCTGGGACCAATACGCTACAACAGCACTGCAAACAACTTTTTTAAAAGAGCATTTAAAAATGTTTCTGCCTAGTTAAACTAATGCAAATAAATCTCTTCCATGGAAAGACCCCAGAAACAACTATCCTGGATTATCAGGAAAAGAATGGAAGGTGAGGGGAGACAGAGAAATGAGAATAGTAGGGCTGTCGATTAATCGCAGTTAATTGCGCTGTTAAACAATAGAATACCAATTGCAATTTATTAAATCTTTTTGGATGTTTTTCCATATTTTCAATATATTGATTTCTATTAAAACACAGAATACAAAGTGTACAGTACTCACTTTATATTATTTTTATTACAAATATTTGTACTGTAAAAATAAAACAAAAGAAAATATTTTTCAATTCACCTCATACAAGTACTGTAGTGCAATCTCTTTATTGTGAAAGTGCAACTTACACATGTAGATTTTTTTTTTGGTTACATAACTGCACTCAAAAACAAAACAATGTAAAACTTTAAAGCCTACAAGTCCACTCAGTCCTATTTCTTCTTCAGCCAATTGTTAAGACAAACAAGTTTGTTTATATTCACGGGAGATACTGCTGACTGCTTCTTATGTACAATATCACCTGAAAGTGAGAACAGGCGTTCGCATGACACTTTTGTAGCTGGCATTGCAAGGTATTTACGTGCCAGATGTTTTAAACATTCGTATGCCCCTTCATGCTTCGGCCACCATTCCAGAGAACATGCTTCCATGCTGATGATGCTCGTAAAAAAAAACAATGTGTTAATTAAATTAGTGACTGAATTCCTTGGGGGAGAACTGTATGTGTCCTGTTCTTTTTTGCCTGCATTCTGCCATATAATTCATGTTATAGCAGTCTCGGATTATGATCCAGCACATGTTCATTTTAAGAACACAGTCACAGCAGATTTGACAAAACGCAAAGAAGGTACCAATGTTAGATTTCTAAGGATAGATACAGCACTCGACCCAAGGTTTAAGAATCTGAAGTGCCTTCCAAAATCTGAGAGGGACGAGGTGTGGAGAATGCTTTCAGAAGTCTTAAAAAAGCAACACTCCGATGCAGAAACTACAGAATCCGAACCACCAAAAAAGAAAATCAACCTTCTGCTGGTGGCATCTGACTCAGATGATGAAAATAAACATGTGTTTGTCCACTCTGCTTTGGATCGTTATCGAGCAGAACCCGTCATCAGCATGGACGCATGTCTTCTGGAATGGTGGTTGAAGCATGAAGGGACATATGAATCTTTAGCGTATCTGGCACATAAATATTTTGCGATGCTGGCTACAACAGTGCCAGGTGAATGCCTGTTCTCACTTTCAGGTGACATTGTAAACAAGATGCGGGCAGCATTATCTCCTGCAAATGTAACCAAACTTGTTTTTCTGAGTGATTGGCTGAAGTAGAACTGAGTGGACTTGTAGGTTCTAAAGTTTTACATTGTTTTATTTTTGAATGCAGTTTTTTTTTTTGTACATAATTCTACATTCGTAAGTTCAACTTTCATTATAAAGAGATTGCAGTACAGTACTTGTATAAGGTGAATTGAAATATACTATTTATTTTGTTTTTTACAGTGCTAATATTTATAATCAAAAATAAATATAAAGTGAGCACTGTACACTTTGTATTCTGTGTTGTAATTGAAATCAATACATTTGAAAATGTAGAAAACATCCAAAAATATTTAAATAAATGGTATTCTATTATTAACAGCGCGATTAATCATGTGATTAATTTTTTTAATCACTTGACAGCCCTAGAGGATAGGGATTCATTTTAAGATGCTTTGACAGAAAAATTCTAACAGTGATTACTCTTTAGAATACTTTTTTAAAACACACATTTAAAATTATGACACGTTAGTTAAGTCTCAATATTAAACATAATTTTTAGATTTGTAATATATTTGTTTCTTAATCTTGGAGCAACAGTTTTATGCCAGAGTACACTAACCTCAGGATCTCTATCTACCCATAATGGAACTAGCCATGCCAGACCAAGCCGAGAAGGAACTTGTTCTTCACTTTTATCGTAAGGCAAGAACCAGAGAGACACCCAGTCCTGATCAGAAAAAAAAAAAAAAAAAGGATTTGTTTCAGACAGTAACTGTTCAAATAACCTCTTCCCTCCAACTATATAAACTATTTTTTTTTCTTTATTTCAGTACAAAGCACTAATATTGTATGGCAAAGATTCTGGAGGCAAAATGTAAAGCTTAACAATATTACTGTGTGGTATAAAACACTTTTTGCATTATAAACAAAATTAAAATGAAAAATGTACTTGTCTGTAAGACAAGACTATTGTCTTAATATGGTATAATGGTTTCTAAATTAACAAAGAAAAATAAATGCTGAGAAATAAATGCTTAATTCTGTCTATTACCTGCACAAGTGAGAAATGCTATCCAAGACACTAACTTTACTATTCTTGAACTGTGTAGTCCTTTACTTCACCAGGAGCCTCCTTTATTTTATTGGGGATATTTCCAGTGTAAAATACTATGCAACATGAGTAAGGGTAGCAGAATTAAAAACATCTGCTATCTGAACCCAGTGTGAACTTCCTGAACTAATTTTTTTTCATTCTTAACAGAGAGCATTCTTATTCTGGATTTTAGTCTCCCAAAATGGATTATAGTAAAATTCTGGCTTTGCTTTTAGCCAGTTTAAGCTCAGGACCATGACTTCCACCTTACTCTTAACCCTAAAAAACTGCAATTTACAGAATATGGTCACAAGCACATTTGGGGGATACATTATAAGGATTTAATTAAACAAAATCAAACCATACTCATTAGTAGGCATTTTAGCCAGTTTAATTTTTCACATAAGCACCTAAGCAACTTTATAGATTATCTACATCTGCACAAAGACTTAAGACATTTAATAGAAGAGTCCAGAACCTCAATGTGTTTATTTAGGCTCTGATACACCACAAAGCTTAAGCACGGTCTTAAATTTAATGGGACTCACTCACACATTTAATGTTAAGAACATGTTTCAGGACTTTCTTGAATCAGCATCTTGTACATCAACACTACCATAAGCAAGTTTTAATATTGTGCAGCATTCTGTTAAAAGAACCTTCATTTTCAGAACTGTTGGGCAAATCAAGGTATTTTTATTCAACCAGTACGGTTTCCAAGTACCAGAAGTAACCTCATTTAAAATAATTTTGAAGACACTATCCTTATTACACAATTATTTTAGAAGTAAATACCATACTTTTAGCCCTGATTTTCCATCCTTGCCTTTGAATAGTACCTCATTCTGCAAGTAGTTCCTCTTAAATCAGAAGGACTACTTGCAGAGTGATACTGCTCAGTAAGTAAGGTTAGCAGGACTGGACCTTAGCTAGTATATGTGGTACACTTAAAATAGTGATATTAGCATTCTCTAGTATTCAAATTCAGTAATTTAAAGCATCACATTTCCAAGGAAAACATCAGTTAAAATTCAATTTTCTGCTCTCTAAAGGCAAACAAAACTAGACTGTCGGTTTGAACTCTGTCAGTAACAATGTGTCAATGCTTAAATTACACAGATGAAAAACTAAGGGCAGCTTTTAGTGCTCTCACCATATTTTTGGCTTGAGACATCATTTCATGGGACAAGTGAAGCAAGCAAAGTACTGTGCTCTTTGTGACACCTTTGCCCATGAAGGACATAGCATTTCCTCCCCATTCAACATAAAAAGATGAGATGACCTGTAATAAAATAAAAAATAAAAATAAAATAATACAACATAATTTCATGGTGGCTTTACTATGAGGAATACATAGATAAATACAAACAGTCCTGCAGACTTCAGTTAATTTAAATCATGACTAAGTGCAAATAGCAGCCTTTACCTGCAATTTTAGAAATACCTTACATTTCTAGTATAACAAGCTACTTGGTCAGAGGTTCATTTATGATAAGGCTGTACCCCAGTGTTCAATGTCCTGCTCTTCTCTTGGCTCTCATTCAGGTCCGCAGTGTCCTTCATTTGTCTATAGGCCAGTTACCGAATGGATCTTTTATGTGGTTTGACAGTTATTCATGATCAGGTGTTTTTGTTCTGAGTCTTGTATTAGTATGCCTGGGATTACAATGTATTGTTTTGCTAAACATGTTCAATTTTTAGCCTTGGCTAATTCACATATCCAGCTTGCCACAAACCCTATGTCCCAAGTTACTATTTTGTATTAAAACACCCCCTTTGGATAACTTAAAAACAAAACATCTTTTGCATGGCTGATAAAGACACACATACTTTTCAGTTATGGCAGTCAATTAAAATATTTTGTAGCTCTTCATAATTGTCTGTTGGATAGCCAGCTTTCCAATATTATGAAGAAATTATTTATGGCTATCTTGGTTCTCAAATAAAGGGAATGGTGCGGATAATGCTGTACTTCTTGCTAAAAAGTAAATTGGTTATTACAAGAAGCTTTCTGTAAAAAAAGCTTTTGTGTTTAGTTGTTGGCGCTTTGTACAAAACTTACACTACAGAAAGAGGGTTTATATTGGGCAGTTTATTTTGACTTGCACTGATATAAATAGAAATTTTAATTTTAAACATCAAAACCTGCTAAACAGTGATATGGTCACAAAACTGATGTAACCATCAGGTGTAAGAATTACACCTAAAGAACATTTTCCACCAAAAACATTGCTATTATAACTTGCCCATTTGCCTGTTCCTTCAAGCCACCCCCTTCCATAAAAACCCCAAACCAACCCACTATTAAGTTATCTGTTATATTTGGTTCACTTGAAATTGCATGAAACTTACTGCAGACAGGACCTAAATGTTAGCAATTAGTTCCTTGTTGCCTTCATCCTAGCTGTTACCTATGACCACTTTCTATCACGTGACACCATCTATAATCTTGGTCCCATTTTTTATTCTACAAAAATAACAGGAGTACTTGTGGCACCTTAGAGACTAACAAATTTATTAGAGCATAAGCTTTCGTGGGCTACAACCCACTTCTTCGGATGCATATCATGAAGTTGATGGATTTCCACTCCATACGGCTAAATGCAGTGCCTTGCATAATGACAGGTTTCAGAGTAGCAGCCGTGTTAGTCTGTATCCGCAAAAATAACAGGAGTACTTGTGGCACCTTAGAGACTAACAAATTTATTAGAGCATAAGCTTTCGTGGGCTACAACCCACTTATGCATCCGAAGAAGTGGGTTGTAGCCCACGAAAGCTTATGCTCTAATAAATTTGTTAGTCTCTAAGGTGCCACAAGTACTCCTGTTATTTTTGCGGATACAGACTAACACGGCTGCTACTCTGAAACCTGTCATTTTTTATTCTAGACTCCCATCTGAAGCTTTCATCAATCAAACGGATCCAACTATTTTACTTCCACTTTAGGAACTTGCCAACTTGCTAAATCAGCTGTTGAACTCTATGTTTTTGTTTCATCACAACTTGATTTATAGTAATCAGTTGTTTGCAGGACTTCCAGATATTCATTGACTGTCTTCAGTTATTTCAGAAGCTGACAATTAGATTAAAAGTAAAATGTTTCTATCAGAATAGTCTTTTCAGAGAGCTATCAAAGCTGTCGACAATGTTTAAAATTTGAATCTTAAAGAATAACTTCTGATGTATCTCTTTTTTCACTCTTTATGATAACCTGTTTGAAGACCAAAGTTAAAATCTAGACAAACGGTTTTCCTCCACTTTGCAACTATTCTTATAGTAATGTAGATTACTTAAGAGTACTAAATTATCTGTAATATTTTATTTTAGAAGACAGATAAGTTGGGTTATTTGGGAAGGGGGCGGGGGGAGAGAAGAAGGAAATATTTTCATAGCCAGACAACAAATGAAGGGACCAGAAAATGAGGGTTTGGGGCTTACAAACATGAAATTATTCCTTTAGCCCACTATGCTTTCCCTAGTTTACCGCTATCTTACCTACTTACCAAGGTTTTCTTTTTTTGCATTTCTAAAGAACTTTTGCCAATAGGCAGACATCCTGTGTATTTTTCTCTTTTGTATTTCTTAATTATAAAACTCAGTCCAACAGACAAAGGACACACTGATTTTGAAAAATCACTAGCCTTATTTACCTCCTATAATTTAGTGATACTCTTGTCTGAAACTAACAGGTACAAAAATGAGACAACAGAGCAACACAAATTGGATTGATTTGTTTTTAATTTAGACTAATACTTGTCACTACAGATTGGTTTTAGTGTCCACCCAGAACATTTACATTCCACAGTTTAGTCTTCAGTTTATTTTTTGCCATATTGGAGATAAAAAAAATAGGAAGAAAAAACCTCTCTCCACTGTCTAGCTATGCCAAAAGAAGAGTAGGAGGCACTGGATATGGTTTTAATTTAATTAAATATGTGGGATTACACACCAGATAAGACTGTACAGTGGAGGTAATTCTATATGTGTTTCCATATACTCTGGGGGCTGCCATCAGGCTTCCCTCTTCCCAATCCAGATCTCACTGACCCCACTACTTTAACCCCATCACCCCCTCCTTGTATGGGGGTTAAGAAGGGAGCTATAAGGGAGGGGCTGACTCCCTGCCATATCAGTAATAGGAACCCCAAATCCCCTTTCTCTGCTCCTTTAAAAGGATTCTTCCTTTAAATCCTTTACCAATCCAATTTACCTGATCATTGTACCCATTCCATACAGAGTACCTGCTCTGGACATTTTGCCACAAGCTTACATAACGAGTTGCGACATTAACCCCTAATGGCCTAATCCTCCTTTCCAAGCCCTAACTCACTGAGGGGAGGCTAAAAATCCACCTTACCTCAGCCAATCTGGTGGTGAGAGAAAATGCCTTCCCAGACCTCCGAGAAGAGCCATGTCTAGCATAATGCCCACAGCAGGTAACCATAAAGTCTGGTATTTTAACCACTTCCATAGGTGGAACTGTGGGTGCTGCTAGCCTTGTCCAAGTTAAAGACGGCTTTGCCAGAACTGCCTTGGGTGTAATTACACCCCTATCTTCAGTCAGCTGTTATGGGGAGGAGGCAGTCGTCCCCGCCCCCCCACCGACCTGTTCTGGCTGTACTGTGTCCTGCTTCTTTACCTGAACAGGTAATTGTACCGGGGGGGGGGAGAGGAAGGAAGAGGAGAACGTAGAAGAGGGGCCTTAATGGGGGCAACAACCCTCTTCCTACCAACCTGCCGGAAAAGCCCTGTGCATGCAGTTAAAAGGGTAATTCACCTTCTCCTTCCAGCCAGATAAAGGACCCCACCTCTTAATATGCAGTGAGGACATTATAAAAACAACTTTTGTTTTGAACAGCCCTGAAGCCAGAAAAACTGAGCATCAAAAGTTGATATCTGGCATAGACTTGAGTTGTTTTGGATTAAATTAATTTTGATTTCACCAATTAGATTCTTTGAAAATTATATATGCACAGTACATTTTGCATAGACTTTTACTAAGTTCATAAAGGAATCAATCCTACGTAATTATGTCAAAGGAATTTTATCATTAATTTCATTTAGAACAGGGTAAAGACCAAAGTGCACAGAGGGGGAAGACCACGCTGAACCTTCATGCACAAATAACTTAGCAGCTCACTTAAAAATAAGTGAGTGGTGATACTCAACATGTACACCTCATAAGGTCTTCTTAAAAGGTCCAGTAGAGGATCAAATATGGCGAACTTATCAAACACAAAGACATTAAAATATACAATTTCAAACTGGTCAAAATGGATCTGCTTCACTCCACCACTCATAAGTTATTTTTTTATTTCTAACTGGTGAAGTTAAATATTTTTTTATTCGATACTCCTTCCCTGCAACTTGCATGGCGGACACACACCCAGAATTCATTCACTGTTCCGTTTTCACTGAAATCACTGTGTCACAAGATTACCAAGTAAAATTTCCCAATAATCATATATCATTTAACAAAACACACAAGAGTAATATGTACCTTGTTTTATTATTGCTACCACCAAAATACAAGTGATAACATAAGTTACTTACCTCAAGAAGACCTGTCAAATATTTCATACAAATTGTGAATGGCTCAGTTGTTGCAGAGTATGAACTCCAGCCTGGGTGTGCAGTGACATGGACCATTCCTCGTAACGTTCTCTCCAAAGAAGGCAATCCATAAAAGTGGGGCGCATCTGTTACCCGTAAACACTGTAGCAGTTTCAGAGCCAGCTGTGTTCGGAAACAATCAGTAAGTTCCAAGCCTTTTCTGTTCCAAATACAAAAGGCAAATGTATCAGATGGAAGTATAAAAATTAACTTAATCGGTATTATTTTATTGGATGCCAATGGCATCTTATTGTACCTGTAGTTCTATAAGTCTAGGTATCAAAATCTCTTGTATATGGTAAAGCAGGACAAAGTTTGACATTTGCAGCTTCAAGTGTTTTTCAGTTCTGAAAGCCCCAAATTTCAATTTGAAAAATTTAGGATCACTCACTCAAATAAAAAAGGGATGAATACAGAAAGAACCCTGTAATATACTAAGGAACACACCAAAGAGAGGGAAAGAAAAATCCAGAATTCTGGATCCCTTGTTATGAGAAGAAGAAAAAAGTGCCGCCTTCACTAGTTGCACTTTAAAAATTTACTCCGGTCTTAGAGATGATAAAGGTATCAGAGACATTTCCTGTAGTTAAAGTGCTACCAGGCTACCAGATAAAAATGGTACAGTGTTATAGGCCATGCACCCAGCTGTTAAGCAAAATGTGGCGATCAGCAGGGATTTTTGTAACTCCCCCACCTTTTTTTTAAGAATGTCTTCCTCACTGTTACAGATAAAAATAAAATGAACTGGAGGGAAAAAAAAGACTATTGCTTTGAAGAAACCATAAACAGGTAAACTGTGGTTAGCTTAGTTATAAGGTGAATATTATTATTCCAAATTGGCCTGATGTTGGGAAAGGTACAATTTTAAAAATATTTTGAATAAAACCACAGGTAGCAGTAAAGAGTTTTATTAATGCATTTAGGCAGAAACATAAGGTTAGAAATGTCTGGTTATTGCTTTAGGGTATGGAGACAAATTAATAGGAAATTCACATTGCTACTACCATGACCGCATAAATTAATGTGGAAACAGGTTAAGACCTTCTATTGGAGCTGAGAGTCAGGGATAAGGGCCAAACTGCCTGTGGCTGAAATAATTAGGCCTGAAAAAAGAAATAGGGTAATATTAAATAACAAATATTTGCTGATTTCTCATTTGTTGATGATATGATGTCTCAATTACTCTGATGTCCCTTATTCGCTTATAAATAACTGCCAGAAAGGCAGCAGAGTCAGCATCCACTCATGCATGTTTTATCAACTAATAAGAAGAAATGACAAGTCCTACCCCTTCTCAGATAACAAATTGAAAATATATTATTTGCTGTAACTAGAAATACTATAGCCAACACCACAGACCCCAACCTCCATAAAAGTAGAAAGTACTCAAGCAATTTTAGTATAGAATAAGTGAAAGGGCCTAATGTTGGGCCTCACATCAAATGGCAAACATATTTTCCACTTTACACGGTGAGGATTGAAGATACTTCCCTCCCATCACTTGCCCAGATCCCTTAAATTATTTGGTCTCTAATCACCTATAAAGAACACTGGTTTTTGCCATGGCAAAAGAAATTTTGTCAAGTCATCATTTTCTCCTTTTTTTAAAAAAAGGAGAAAAGCGCTGGTACATACTGTAATTATTACCTATCTATGCACATATATAAAATGTGTCTATATAACAGATTATACAATTACCAACAAGTTTCCAATGTTTCCATTTAGCTAGAATCTTGAAATTTGGTATATTCATTAGATCGGATTGTTAAGTACAGAAATTAGCCCAAATTTGAAATGTGACCTTTCAATAAATTACTAAAACATGAATAGTTTTTAATCAGATGTCTGTGTTTCACATGTCTTTATATACATACAGAATATTGGAGGAAATTACTAAAATTATCTGCAAGGGAGCCACTGTGGGGATGAGACCTCAGATTTGAAGATATGAAGATTATAGTTAACCAGTTTTATTTAGTGGGTTTTACACAATATATTTTTCATTTTTTTAAAAAGAATTATAAAATATGTTACATGCAGCTGTTTAAGGGCCTGATCCAAAGTTTACTGAGATCAATGAAATGTAAAGACTCCCATTGACTTCAACTGGCTTTGGATCAAGCCCTACAAGACCACACATTTGTTCATCAGCATTTGTATGCTATATGAAGATGTATTCAATTACAGCTGATCAGAAAACAGCAAGAAAATTTTGCAAAGAATTTCCCTGAAAAAACTGTCATTTTTCATCAAATATTCAAAGGAATTTGGCCAGATCTACATTTGATCATAGGCTTGTCTACAGAAGTGTTTAGTTTGCAGCCGACTGGGGCATAAATCTACTCTGCACTAGTCTGCTGCACGCTGTTTGTCCATGTGAATTCTGCTATCATAAACTAGAAGTTCCCTGGTGCGCTTTAACCTACCTTGCTTTGAAGTAGATTAAAGTAGATTGGGAGTAGATTAAAGCACACCAGGGAACTTTTAGTGTGTGGCAGCAAGGTCCACATGGACACAGTGTGCAGCACACTAGTGAGAGGTAATTTCAGAGCCCTGGTTGCCACAAACTAAGTGTTCATTTAGACAAGGCCTTAGCTGCAAAATATCTGTATATGGAAAGTGACCTTATCCCACCCACTATCAAGTTCTGATACTTTCACAACCTTTAAAAAGGCATGCATGCAACAATATGTTCATGTAATATTAATGTAACATTTCTATCATTGTTACAATCTTTCAACGTATAACAAATAACAGTTTGATAATTAATTTACGCTGTTGTTTTATTTTAAAACAATTAAACTAAATGTCACGGCTTTTACCAATCTGAACTCTCAGGTGACTCTGCCAATAATCACATCTGTCCAAAGGGCAGACTGTTGTGAACTAATATGTGCAATTGTATCATCAATTCTTTCAGAGGCTCACACTTAGCAATAAACCAGGTCTAAGCGGTAGCCCAATTTATAGCATGGCCATAGTCTGATCTTTCGGATCCAAATAAAAACAGATTTGACTAAATAAGTCTGTTTATGTTCATACAGTATACACGATCATATACAAGGGGGAGAGAGTATTAAAAAAAATATATGGGGTATTAAATATAGAGGGTATTAAAAAAAATGTAGTTACAATCTTTTTCTATTGTGCCACCAAGGACTTATAATTATATTACTGAGGTACAATATTTCAGCTACCATATATTTGAACCCTGAATCATGTGGACAGATCCTCTTATACTGTACCTGTTAGTAACTGATGTGAAGCAGAGTAGCAACATGTTAAAGAGACCAATCAGTTCTTTCTGCAGTTGTTGCCTGACAGCAGTCTGTACGTCATCTGTTTCATCCTGCTCCTGGGATTCAGGTCGTACCAGAAGGTCTAAAAGTGAACTTGAATTCTAAAGAGGGAAATAACATTAAAATCTTCGATTCCTATCCTAATACCCTGTCTACTGAGAATTATTTTTTTTTGGTCCACTTGTTATAAGTTAAAATGTAGTTTAATAATTTCACTAATGAATACTTCTTTTAAAAACCTGAAATGTATACTTTTCTATTAGGTCTGCCAGTCTACTAAGCAGTACACAAGAAAAGTTCTGATCATTAAGTCATAGTACACTGCATTATGAAGCAGTGCTATTCAAGATAATGCAAATGTCAGATGAATTATTTCCCTGAGATTCCAAAAGCATGTGAAAAATACACACATGCAATTGAGATTAGTTCAAATTATATCCTCCTGTTTGACTACATTTCCTGAAAGACTCAATCTGATGGCTTTTAGTTGTTAATATATTTTATATTTAATGGGCTCTCTTTTCAACAGTGCTTAGGCTCCCATTTAAAGGAGATGGAGTGATCCAATTTCCATAAGTAGTCAGATTTTCATAATAAGTGAAAGCAATGGGAGCTGCTGGATGCTGAATACTCACTTTTATGCTTAGATTACATTTCATTTGTACTCTTTAAAAAGCAGATGATATGCCCTATGCAGGATCTCTTCCAAGATAGAAAACCAAATAAATTATCCTTCTTTTAGCCCCATGTAGTTTAGAAAATAAAGCAACTGGTACCTTATTAGATCAAACACCTAAAAGTACTGCAGACTTCATCCTTGGTTAATAGTATTTTACTATCAGTTTTTCATAGTATCACTTCAAAAGAAGTTTTATTTACGAGCTACAGACAATCAGCAGCCAGTCCAAATAGAGAATGCATTACCACCATTTAAGTAGTATCATTACTACGAAGTCATAAGCTTAACACTGAAATCATAGAAGTATATGAGTAGAAACCTAACAGTATCATCTGGCAAAAGCAACACTTGCCATCAGAAAAGTCATTCACACAACAAAAAAGCAAAACCTTTTACAATTGTTTGATGTTAAATCATCAAAATATTAAAAGTTGTGGTACAGACTACAAGGTAACCTATCACTACTAATGATAAATTTAATTGTAGTTCTTGATTTTGTAAAAACAATAAGATTTTCTTTAAAGCAGCAGAAACCACTTAGCTGTTTTCTACCAGGAATGCTTTAACCAAAAGCAAACAATAACAAAATCAAGATGCATTTTAAAGGCTTTATTTGTGGATGGTTTGCTGCTATATCACTTTGTGAAGTCTGCAATTTATATTTTCCCCTAGGTATATTCTTACATGTTTAAGCACTACCTCCAGAATCCACTGTAGATGTTCTGCCTCCAAACTCTTCTTCTGTTCCCTAAGCAACTTGTTTAGAAAACTTAAGACATCAGCCAGAAGCTTCTCATCTTCTGTAGAAGCTGGAAGTACTTGCAGAAACCTTTGGTACAAACAAACAGTATAACTATGGATTTCACTTTCATATCTGAAGCACATGACTTGAGATCTGAAATTCCAACATGATATAAAATATCCATCAATATAGCAACACTATGGACTTCTCTATAGTAAGGATTAAATTTAGAGATATGAACAGAAGTAAAGACAGGGAAAGAGCTATTAACACTTAAATATACTACCAAAACTAACTACAAGGGAAAAGAGCTGAATTAGCTGCCTTCTTTTTTACAATTCATCTTTTAAATTCAGTTGTTTTAGTCATATTTATTATTTAGATTTTGCTCCTTTTCTAAGTGCAAGTTATATATACTTGGCAACTAAAAAGTAAATTCCTTTTTAACATATCTTTTTTTTAAAATACTGAAAACAGAGGATCTTTTCTTGTCGTGTTATTCTGTAGAGAAAAGTTTATTAGGAAAACTCCAAGTATTCTATACATCTTAAAGCTTAGATACTTAATATTATAGGGGCAGCTGGTAGCAACCGCTATTTAGATTGCTTAACATTTTCCATTATGTAAGATTTTTGACCTTTTCCATAAGAAGCTATCACATTTCCATTGTTTGTAACAGGCCTTTGCTATTCAACAGGGGAAATCCTCTCACAGAGAAGTGCTTTTTCTTTGTCCCAGGCAATTCCATTTAGATTTAGCTCAGTTCGAAAGTGTTCAAATCATCATTTTCCACCTCACTTGTAGTCATCAGAAATTTTTGGCAGTGTGCCAAAAGTAATGAAGATTCCAAGACTGGCTAAATCTGCTACCACAGTAGCATTACCAACATCATAGATACACCTGTGAGCTGCCAGAGTTGCTGCTATGTGGAAGGGGATCGGGGGAGAGAAGGGGGAAAGCCAAGCTTCCCCCCACAATCCCTCCTGCCTACTTCGCCCATTCTCAGCTCCAGAGTCCCATCCCATCTCCCCACTGTGCCCAAAGCACACAGGACAAGAGCTTCTTCAACTCCTGCATGCAGGGAGCCAAGAAAGAGAGATAAGCCAAGCTTTCCCTGGAGCCACTCCCTTCCTCCTCAACTCCCAGGGAGAGCAATTACTGAGCTGGGCTCTACTTGTAATCCTCTTGGACCAACATATGGCCCCAGCAGTCCATTCTCATGGGGCAGGAGCCTCCCCCATGGCTGGGTGGGGAAGCTAGCTGGGCTCTCCCCAACCATATTATGGACCCAGCACATGGTACCAGCAGCCCATCCTGTCCTCTTCTGGACTAAGCTACAGCTAATGTATTTAGTCCTGTCATTCAAGAAGTAGCAGTCTGTGCTGCAGTCATGAAGGCTATGGGTTCAAATCCTGTTGATAATGCATGATGGGGAGCATGTTAGTTATACATAGTCGAGAAAACTGTTGCTCTTCGAGATGTGTTGGTCATGTCCATTCCATTCTAGGTGTGTGCATGCCAATGTGCACGGTTGTCGGAGATTTTTGCCTTAGCGGTATCCACTGGGCCGGCTGTGGCGCCCGCACGAGTACGGCACTCAAGGGTCAGTATATCAGGAGCCCCCAGCCCTATGGCCTCTCAGTTCCTTCTTGCTGGCAACTCTGGGCAGGAGAGACAGGTTATGGAATGGACATAAGCAACGTATCTCGAAGAACAACAGTTATGACAGGTAGGTAACCATTTTTTCTTCTTCGAGTGCTTGCTCATGTCGATTCCATTCTAGGTGACTCACAAGCAACATCAATGGAGGTGGGGTCAGAGTTCACGGTCTTGCAGCTTGCAGCACTGCTCTGCCAAAGCCAGTGTCATCTTGAGCTTGCTGGGTAAGCACATAATGAGATGCGAATGTGTGGACAGACGACCAGGGAGCGGCCCTACTGATCTCTTGGATTGGTACCTGTGCCAAAAAGGCCGCTGACAAAGCTCGTGCCCTAGTCGAGTGTGCCGTCACGATCGCCGACAGAGGCACCTTTGTCAGCTCACATCAGTAGCAGATGCAGGCCGTAATCCAGGACAAAATCCTCTGAGCAGACACTGGGCAACCTTTCATTCTGTCAGCCACCACAACAAACAACTGCCTTGACTTACAGAACGGCTTTGTTCTATCTATGTAGAAGGCCAGCGCCCTCCTAACATCCAGGTGTGTAGCCTGCGCTCCTCATCTGACGCACGAGGCTTTGTAAAGAAGATGGGTAAGTATATGTCCTGGCCAGGATGAAACTGGGAAACGACCTTGGGCAGAAAGGCTGGGCTCGGTCCAGGGAGGATCGGATGTGGTCCGGCACCCTGACTACCCAGTGTAGGTCGTGCCTGTTGGGGATGTAGACCGATGCCAGCCACGTTTGCAAAGGCCGAAGATGGAGCCAAGCATGGCTGACCACATATGTACACGTGGCCATGTGGCCCAACAACCGCAGGCAGGTGTGAGCTGTGGTGAGTGGGTGGTTCTTTACATGGGAGATAAGGTTCGACGTGGCCTGAAAACGTGCTTCTGAAAGGAAGGCTCTGGCTCACATGGGGTCGAGAACTGCCCCAATGAACTCTATTCAGTGAACCGGCGTTAAGGTGTATTTTTTTTCTTGTTTATTAACAGGCCCAGGTCGCAGCATGTGGAACGCACCAGATCGAGGCTCCTCTGCACTTGCTCCCGAGACCTGCCCTCGATGAGCCAGTCGTTGAGATACAGGAAGAACTGGACCCCTCAACGTCTCAAGTCAGCAGCCACTGGCGCCATACATTTTGTGAACACGCTCAGGGCTGATGAGAGGCCAAAGGGCAGCGCCCTAAATTGAAAATGGCGTCCGCCCACTATGAAACGGAAGAAATGTCTGTGACCTTGAAATATGGAAATGTGGAAATAAGTAGGGCCCTACCAAATTCACGGCCATGAAAATCGCATCATAGACCGTGAAATCTGGTCTTTTATGTGCATTTACCCTATACCAAACAGATTTCATGGGGGAGACCAGTGTTTCTCAAATTGGGGGTCCTGACACTTAAGGGAGTTGCAGGGATTATTTTACAAGATTATTTTAGGGGGGGTCATTGTTTTGCCACCCTTACTTATGTGTTGCCTTCAGAACTGGGCAGCTGGAGAGTGGTGGCTGTTGGCCAAGCGTCCAGCTGTGAAGGCAGAGCCCTGCCAGCAGCAGCGCAGAAGTAAGGGTAGCAATATCATACCATGCCACCCTTACTTCTATGGTGCTGCCTTCGGAGCTGGGCAGCCGGAGAGTGGAGGCTGCTGACTGAGGGCCCAGCTCTGCAGGCAGCAGTACAGAAGTAAGGCATGGTATGGTGTTGCTACCCTTACTTCTGTGCTGCTGCTGGCGGGGAGCTGCCTTCACAGCTGGGCGCCTGGCCAACAGCCACCACTCTCCAGCCGCCCAGCTCTGAAGGCAGCGCATAAGTAAGGGTGGCAATACCATACCATGCCATCCATACTTCTGGGCTGCTGCTGGCGGTGGCTCTGCCTTCAGAGCTGGGCTCCTGGCCAGCATACATCTCTCTCCAGCTGCCCAGCTCTGAAGGCAGAGCTGCCGCCAGCAGCCCAGAAGTACCGATGGCATGGTATGGTATTGCCACCCTTACTTATGCGCTGCCTTCAGAGCTGCGTGGCTGGCGAGTGGTGGCTGTTGGCCACGGTAGTAGCAATGTGAATTTCTTATTAATTTGTCTCCATACCCTAAAACAATAATCAGATATCCCTAACCTTCATTCAGTGCACATACTAGACACAAAAGGGGATGAAATTAAAGTTGTCTGGATAACTATAAATCTGGAGTGTCCTAACTTGCAAGTGCTTGACTTTGCAAACAAAATAACATTCTTTTAATGTCGGAATTTTTAATGTAATATACCTTGATACACTGCTTTGTAACTAGTGACTACACTTTTCACTTATGCTTACCTGTTGAATGCTGTTTGCCAAGCCACGCCCTTCGAAGTGGTCCTGCAAGAGCCAGTGCTAAATTTTAAAGCCAGCTTGTCATTTAGAATATAAAAACTCATCCTAGTCACAGAAGCTCTAACTTCCCTGTGGGACACGGCCTGAATTACTGCATTAAGACAATCCTGCAGTCCACTGGTTGTGTGTGTTATCTTCAACGTAAGAATGTCCTCTGAGGATAGCTTTAATGTGTCTAAAAATCTGAAAAAGAAATAAAGGCATAGAATGACACTTAATAGCCTGCATCTTTTTAAATGATTTTAATAGCCACTGATTTCTTCCTCTTTCTTGTTCTAATGAGAAAATTAACTGTGAACCTCTTAGGTATTCATTTTGATCAATCATGTCTTTAAAAAAAAATTAACCCTGAGCTGGCTTGTTTTTAAAGGTTGGTTTGTATTGAGAAGCTATTGGGCATAATTATGGTACTAACGTCTTCCCAATACTAATGTTGGTAGTCACTTCTATGAGAATACTATTTTATTTTCAACAGAGTATACTAGATCAGTGTGCATTTGCCTATGGAAAGTCAGCATAAATATGACTGTCCTGCCATAAAGATGATGATGTTGTTGTTAGTGGCTCTGCGCCTTCAAATGTCCTAAAATAGATGAAACTTCCAAAGGATAGCTCCGTCCCCATTCTAATGAAGTCCACAACTCATCATCAGTTCCTCTGCTTGTCCAGCCAATCTACTGAGTTGAGGTAGCTTTATACAATACCCCAGTTTCACCCCTCATGAAAATCACTGGCTTCTCTGCTGAATTTGCTGACAGATGTATCAAATTAATTCTATTTTTGGTAGTGATTTTCATGACGTGGACATCTGAGAAATGAACTGAAACCAAAACACTCTCACATACAATCTACTACTCACAGGATATTCAATAGCAATGACATCAGGCATTATCAACATGCACAATGCCACTTCATTATGCCCCCTCTAAAGAGTTTCAATATAAATGCACCTTTGGAAAAGCCTGAGTTTGGTCAGCTTTGTTCCTTCCTTCCCCCCTCTCCTTTAATTAAAAAATGTCTGCAATGTTCATAGGTGTGGAGCTAGCAATGTGGGCCTCATATCATAAATCCTATTTCAACTATGAATAATAAGATGGATAATAAGACAGAAAAGTATCTTATCCTAGATTAGTTACTTCTTAAAAAATTGTTGAGATGAACAGGAACTGGAATTTAAAATACACAACCACAACCTGTGACGTATGTGCAGATAACTCATAAGGAACTAGGTATGTATACTGAAAAGGTGCAAGTTAAGACAGGTCACGGGAAGGTGATAAACAGATTCTAGGTAGGAAGGGGGTAGTAAACACTTCTCTCTCTGGCAGATCTTTGCCTATTTTATGCTTCTGGGCCAACTCAATCACCATAAAATAAATGTTCATACTTGGAGACAGGCTCCATTTGCTGTCTGGGTCAGGTGCAGGGCCAAGGATTTACAAAAACAAAGGAACCCCAAGATAAGCATCTGAACAGGGGACCTCCTGGGGTAAGGGACCATATTCAGCAACTGCATAAAAGCAGCAGAGAGGAGATGAGATTTCATCCTTCACCAAGGAATTAAGAGGATAGTGAGTTTGCTTCATGGAAAAATAGATCTCAGTCTGGCTTGGTGAAAATGCTGAGAAGAACTTTGGGTAAGAAACTTCTTTACACAGGAAGATAATGTCTTAGTTAAATTTGGTTTGTAGAAAGCATGTTATGATTTTATTTTATACGTAAGCATTTGTTCCCAATGTTCTTATTTATTATCATTTGAATCTCTGTTCTTTGATAATAAACTTATTCTTGTTTTCAGTATAAATATATGTCTCAGTGCAGTGTGTTAAGTAGACTAGTGATCCTGAATTAAAACTAGTAAGCTGGTATGTACTAGTCCTTTGTGAGTAAAGTATCAGAGTCCTCAAAGTGTTCAACAGAACATGGGCTGGGCACTCCAGAGGGACGCTTGGAAGACTTGGGGGTTGGTGCATGCCTATTGCTAACCTGTACAGCGAGAGCAAGGCCTGAGGAGGTAGTGTTTGTTTTGCCAGAGGCTGGTGGAGTCAAGGAACTGATCCACAGCAGGTACAGACAAGGCCGCCTCACGCTAAGGGCAGGTGGTAGCAAGATGCCTCACAGCCTTGGGTAACCCTGGGAAGCACCACAGATACATAAGCAGATAATTCAGTCCTACTAAATAAATCAAATGCCCTTTGAGCAGAGCAAACTTGTAGAATATTTAAGCTCTGCAAAATACTCCAAAATATAGCAAATTTAAGCACTTTTAAAAATTATGTTAAATATAATTAAAGAGATCTGAAGGCTAATTTCTTGTCAAACCAGTATGGTCCTTCATGTATATAAAATAACAGTTTTAAGGAAATTCCATCCCAAACAAACCAACAGTAGATGAAGAATTTAAGTCAAGTGTTTACTTTAGCAGGATATAGCACTCCCTAAAACCAAGATGAGCTGCCTCATGTTCAGCAACACTTAGCTTTATGGCTTAACCCTGCTCCCATTGTAATCAAAGGGAGTTTGTTTTTCAATCTATATAAATGGGAGTAGGAGCAGGCTCTAGATTCATCACAGAACTGCAGTTCAGATAAACTAGCAGCCCCTGACAGCATTTTTCACAACCAGCTGGTATGTGATCCTTTACCACTTAAAATGATAGCAATTTTGAACCATGAACAGTTTGGACTACAATGCAATATAAAGTTAAAAGGTATTTAACCTTGAAGGAAGGCTACTTCAATTATATTATGATTCAATGTAAAGATATCATGACTTACGCTTGTGCTTCTGTTTCATAGTTCACCAGTTGCAATAGGTTATCAATCCCATGATACCATGACAGATTCCAAGCCATCTTAAGCATGTCAGACACCGGCTTCGAGGTCAAGCAGTCAGAAGATAACAGCAAAACAACAGAGTTAGGACTAACTGCATGATGAGCAGTGATTCTGATTGGGAGGTGATACCTTTAGAAAAATTGTATTGAAATATTCAGTTATAACATGACATTCAATCTTTCAACCAAGGTTTTTTGAAAGTCTGTGGGGGGAGAAAAAGAAGTCACATTTACTACTTAAGAACACAGAACACAAATATGTCCTTCCCTTCACAAACGCATCCTCTAGTCTGGAAGCTACACGTTCCCAGACTAAAGGATTCTGTGTGTGAAGAAAGATTACTCAACTATGAAGAAGCCCATTTTTTTCCTCCCAAAACACTGAATACAGAGCCTGAAAGGGATTTTCTTACCACCACCTACCTGTAAGAGAGAGATAAACAAGTGAAGAGATATACTTTGTTTCCATCTCCTTTGGCTAGGAAATAAAGTGAAGGGTTAAAATCCATGTGCATGTTATATAACAACCTGATATATGGATTGTGCCAGCTCTTTCTCAGACCCAAAGTCCAGAGTTTGGTCTGGAGACCAGAGGCCTAGCTAATAGCGATCAGCTAAGAGAAAGCTGGGGTAAACAAAATAACATTGCCTTTGCTAAGATCTGCTTGGTCAGTAGAAATGCCAGATGTTGAAGCAATAACTGAATAATTATGTTTCATCCAATGTTTCAAATTGAACAAAGGATCCCTGTTCCTATTGTGTTTCTCCTGAAGGGAAAACGGTTTTCCCACAGATCCAACCTTGAGTTTATGAAATATTGGCACATGTCACTATAATGATATGGCATCCTTCCACCTCCCTTCCAAGGGACCAATGCCCTGCCTTAAGACATAAAGGAGACAATCTCTATTTTCATATGCTTTCACTGTTTCTTTGCTTTATCGCCTAGACATGTACCTGTCGGACAATCAAAGGAGTTACTCCATTCCTATGGACCCCAAATCAGAATTCAACATATATATTTTATACTAATAACATTTTATCAAAGTATTAATCAAATGTTAATTTGCTAACTTGAGACCATGGGCGGAGACATTGTGTAACCTTTTAACCATTGGCTATTCTGCTATCTTGTCTTGCTGCAAAACCTATCCCGAGGTGTGGAACTGCCTACCCCGTCACTTTCCCCCGCCCATGAAAAATCTATATATTTCATTGTAATCAATTGATTGACAGTGTCTCTGAGCCTAATAAGCCAGGTGACACTCCGCCAGCGCTGTGTGTAATAAACCCCTATGCTTTGACCTCTACATGGTGTGGATTTATGTCCTTCATAAAGTCTGCTGTCTGGGCTGGCGTATAAGAACACCATAGAATTAGGTTGGTAAAACAATTAGAAATTTAGCTTCTCATTTACTACTACTCCAGCCACTACAGAAATGCAAGTTCACTAAAAGGTAGATGTTTTATTTCCATCTGTAACCTCTTTTTCAGTATGTCTGCTTCTGAACATTTTCTACCAGCATGACAGGCAACAAGACAATATCAACATGGTCAAAATATGAGAGAATGCAAGACTCAAAACTGGAGCCTCTGGGTAGAAACAAAAGAATAACTGTATAATAAGGGAAAACACTTCAATCACAATCCAATTCCCCCTCCCCCCCCCCCCCCAAAAAAAAAGAAAACCACTCAAAGATGCTCAGAATGAAAACATTTAAAGCATGCAAAGACCACACATGTATTGTGAGGTCTCCTATTACTTATTGATTTCCATGTAAATTTACTCAGTTTGGAAGTTTATTTTTTGTTTTGTTTTAAAACTGATAGCCCCAATATTCACCCTGACCTCTGATAGCCAAGCTGGAGTTTCTCGATCTCACACAGTTTCTTCAACAACAGATCTGTAGTTCAAACTAGTTCCTGAGTCACAACTCCATTAACTTCAGAGCTCACTGATACTTTCACAACCTTATTAGCCTGAACTGAAAAGTTTAAATGGGGGGAAAAATTATAACCTTTACAGTGAGCAAATCTGAGATGGAAACCAGAGCAGGGCAAAAAGTATGGAATACCAAAAAATGTCATTTTAGTCACTTTTTCGGATAGACTCCTTTTTAAAGTGATGCAAAGGCCAACCTTAGCCCAAAATCTAGGTTATGTAAACAAAGACAACTTTGTCAACCTCATGGGGAAAAAAGGGTGGGAGTGAGGTTTATTCCAATATAAAATTGGTGTTTTGTTGTTGTTGTTGTTTTATTAAAACTAACATCCCTTGAAGTGTTAGCAATCTAAACACTAATAATATTCTGGTGCATGAGAACTTGAAATTGGTTAGAAAGTGATTATTAATCAAAGTGAAACTGAGCGGTATATTTTTGTTATCCAGGCTGAGAAAACAACAAAATCCATGAATAGTTAAAGCCTTGTGCTGATTTTAGGGGGACTTTCACGCGTTCACAGTTCCCTTTAGGATCTGGCCCTTATTGAAAAATAGGTTAGATCTTTAAAATTCTTTTAGTTTTAATAGTATATTATTACAGTGGTAACAAAGCTAAGGATATTGCCTAACAACTGATTTGCTCTGACTGCTAACTATTATGCAAAAATTTAATCACTTCACTGTCACCCTCACTAGTTTGCTTTTCTCCATCTATTGCCTCTCATCATATGCTTAGGTCAGGGGTGGCCAACCTGTAGCTCCGGAGCCACATGCGGCTCCTTGTATAGGCACCGACTCCGGCGCTGGAGCTATAGCCGCCAACTTTTCCCATGTGCCAGGGGTGCTCACTGCTCAACTCCTGGCTCTGCCACAGGCCCTGTCCCCACTCCACCCCTTCCCACCCACCCTCTCCCCTGAGCCTGCTGGGCCCTCGCTTCCCCCCCCCCCTCCCCCCCCCCCCCGAGCCTCCTGCACGCCACGAAACAGCTGATCAGGAAGTGCGGTGAGGGACGGGGAGGCGCTGATCAGCGGGGCTGCTGATGTATTACTGTGGCTCTTTGGTAATGTACATTGGTAAATTCTGGCTCCTTCTCAGGCTCAGGTTGGCCGCCCCTGGCTTAGACTGTAAGCTCCTTGATGCACAGATGTTGTTTCTTTCACATGCATCCGTTAAATGCATAGTGCCTAGCACAATGGGCCACTAGTCCTTCTGCAGCCAACAGTATTTTGCAGCTGACAAGTTTACAGGAAACGTAAAACACAGAGCTGAGCAGAAAGTTAACATGACTCGGAATTCCAAGTGTTTAGTATCTGAGGATCCAATCCTGCTTGCAATTATGTGATTATCTTTGCACTTGTAAATAATCCCACTGACTATCCATGTAAATTAAACTCCTGCATAAGAGTTTACAGGATCGGAGTTTTTGTTTGCTGTCATCTGCAGCTCACAATGGCAAACAATATTACTTCAGCTGGAGTAGAGCTGAAGTTATAAAAAAATAAATCAGAAATTTCAGATCAATTCAGTGAAATGAATAGAATTTTCATGTCTACTAAGTAAAATCTCATTGATATAGAAGCTTCATATTGATTTACCTATAAAATAAGCACTTGGGCAAAAACACACAGTACCATTGCTCTTTATAACACAATTTTCAGAGACCACACAGATGACTAGGAATAGGGTGACCGGATACCAAGTGTGAAAAACCGGGACAGGGGGTGGGGAGTAATAGGTGCCTATATAAGCAAAAGTCCCAAATATTGGGACTGTCCCTATAAAATCAGGACATCTGGTCACCCTAACTAGGAAACTTACTGCAAATTAACAAGTAAATGGAAAAAACAGAACAGTAAGGCCAATGCATCACAAAATATATTTTAATTTACTTTGAGATTTTTGTTTCGAAAGACCCAGTTACCAACATTCTTTTGTGTAAATTTCAGAACGTACAAATTAGTGAGTTTCTATTGTATCTGTATTTTTTTATCCCAGGAACGTATTGGTCCCCAACGGTTGGCAGCATATAGACAAAAATGAAGTTAACTGTAAAGAGGCTTACCGTCTAACAATAGCTACAGGCAAGCTGAAAGCAGGTAGGTTGGAACAATTACTGGATACAGCATCAGCCCTGCAAAAAGAACGATTCATTACACAGTAGTACTAGACTGAAATTAATCTTTAGCTGCTATTGCCTGACTTAAACCTTGCTTTTTCTACTAAGGCTCCACCATGACTTCATAATTATCTATCTGATAGCTATCTTTTTATTTCCTTACTCCTTTCTGGCTCTTCACAGGATATTTCTGAATAAACAGCATATTCATATAATATTACTTTGTTAATATTGACTTGTTTGTTGACCATGCAAACAAATAATAAGGCCTTTTGCAATAATATTATAATTTAAGACATACATATTTTGATATTTACATCTAGAATATCTGTTGTATGTGTTTACTGTATCGTAACATTACAGTGGTATATTAAAGTGTTATGGTCAGTTCAAATTAATTCTGTATTTTCTCACATAAAAGTAACAACTCTTTCCAGTAAGTTTCAAGCACATGAACTGCAAGAATACAATACTAACTTTCTTTCCAATGACTTAAAATTTTTTTTGAGTGATGAAGCACATACAACTGTTCATTTTGGAAAGAAACGTATTTTTAAACGGAATCCCAGCTAACATCAATCAAGCAGTATTCTTTTTTCAAATTTTAAGATAACAGAAAGATGAAGTAGACCCAGAGCTTACTGTTTAAATAATTGAGGAATGCATTTACAGACAAGGTATGCAAACAAACAATAAGGGCTTTTACAATAATATAATTTAAGACAAACAGAATTATTATGAAATATTTATATTGCTGTAGAATCCAAAAGCCTCAGGTAGGTTCTGGCCCTATTGTGCTAAGCACTGTACAAACATGACTAACAAAGTATATATCAAATTGTAAGAAATGAAATACATTTCATTAATGCATTAGAAAGAAATGTACAACAATAATATGTTGTGAAGTTAAAGGAAAATTTCTTATGCCTCTATCTTGCAAATGACTCTACAGGAGTTATTCAGTGTAAGTGCAAGGATCCAACAGCTGGATCAGGACCTTTGCATGAGGCCTTTAAAACCTAAGTCCACTGACCTCAATAGAGAAACACCCCTTCATATCAATAGGCTTTATATTAAATTATAGGATAAATATTTTGTGCAAACTCAAAAATATAACAGGAAAATTATAGATTTGGAAATGTAGAAATTTTGAATAAGATTTGCTGATGCACTTACTGCCATCAGAAAATCCCAGATATTGATACAAAGGGATAATGTAGAGAGGTATAATTAAATTACTATAGTTTAGCTTACCAGATTTCTTTTCTTGCTACTTCATCAAACAACAGAAGGCAAAGCAATGCTGCACTTTCAGTCAGAACAGCACAGTCATCTCGGAATATCAAGGAAACTGAATAAAACAAGATAAATTTAAAACATTCTTCAATAAAACATTGGTAGTCAACAATACATACAAGAGCACTGATGTAGCCCTTTTAACTTAACAGGAGTACTAACTTCAACAGGAACAGATTCGTGGCTCAAATCAGTAAGCCATTTTTTCTTAAAATGTTAGGCTATCTGAAGCAGCCACAGATTGATCCTGTGTCAGTGGAGAGTTTGGCGTTTGTTTTTTTGGGGAAGGGAAGAGAGTTTGTAAATATGTAGTCACACTTCAGACATTTTCTTTCCATTTACAGTACATCGAAGACACTTCAAAGACTTTCAAGTCACCTCTCAATAACGTTAGCAGGATAGAAGGCTGCTGTGCTAATGACAAGCGTGTAACTGGATCAGCATATACAAGTTTTCGTAGAAGTGTAAGACACGGCAACACAATACATTCCATGATCTGCAGGTGAGAAAAAAAAGTATGTTAATGTAGATGCCTCCCTATATGCAGTACTATATAGTCAAGTACATGAGAAAATTCTTAATTTATGACTAGTAGACATTTCTACTATTTATCCCCTCAAAAGACCAAAAGCACCAAACTTAGAAAACTGTTAACCAATCAGATTAAATCTGGAAATGAGTGCATCCTAACTGGCTGTAACAAGTTCAGTGGGAAATTTTTAATTACTTCCAGGTGTAAACAGATATTTTTCTGGACTTCTAACCTCACTCCCCTCTTTGAATGTTCATTTCAAAGAACAAAATTAAAGTCCTGTCTGTATTAGAAAGATTTCCAAATAGCTCTGATTATAAAATATTATTTATACTTTATTTACTTTATGGCATTTTTCATCTGCAGATCTCAAAATTTAGTCACTGCTGTGCTGCACTTTGTTATCCCAAAATTACAGACAGGAAAACTGAAGAACAGATAGGTGAGGTAACTTGCCCAAGATTAGTGTGTCAGTGGAATAGCCAGAAACAGAACCAAGGCCTCATTCAGAATGTAAAGAGCAGAATACATATGGACAATTTGTCCAGTGAACATCAAGAACTAAAGCCAGTATCTCTTTCAGATATTAGTATTTCAGAGACTATTCCACTACTTTGCTTTCCTTAGCTTCTATACTTAAGATTTGTTTTGTGAAATCTGTTTGCATCACTATAACTAGAGGCTGCTTCTGAGGTTTTATTTAGATCTCTGCTCTCCCCAGCACTCTATTGGCAGCCCTCCCCAAAAGGATTCTTAACGTACATATTTAAAAAATTATTGAAAAGTTTATATTTCAATGTAGTTTTTCAAACTAGTGCATTAAGTTATCTTGATATTGTATGCAGTCAATATTTAAGTACAAAAAAAAAATTGAATGCACATAGGAATTAAACTATGGTCTCTACACCATAAAGAGGTCCCTTCAGATCAGGGTAGAGAGATACTAGTGGGGAGCTTGCATAGATGTAGCTCATAACTGTTCTGTGGTTAGAGAACTTCATTCTCCAGGACTGTCAGTCTAGTCACATTTCAAGAGCATTTTGTAAGTATCAGTGACTGACTTAACCTAGCAAATATTCCAGTCATGAATTTTAGCCAAGTTATTTATTTATGATGGATGTTCAGACTTGTTGTGATGCAGAAGTTTATTTAGGAAGATGAAGATCGGTACTTCACCTTTCTATATCAATCAATTTAACTTCCTCTCCCACCTGTCCACTTTGAGCATACCATAGATAAACAAACAAAACCCACCAGCCAAAATAGAGGTAACAGTTAGTGATAGCTTACTGTGATTTCCAAATTTCCTGTACACACAAACAACCTTCCCTCCACTAAGATTAAAAGTAAAATTTTCAGAAGTGCGTAAGTGACTTTATATTGACTTAGACTTTACTTTTGATGTGACTTAGGTTCTTGGGTAATTTAAGCACTAAATTTTTACCCTAGATTCACAACCAGTGCTCTTTCTCAATCATGCCTATTAAGGGGTTTCTACTCTGATATTATATAACAAAAATTCTGCTTGCTTGCATCAGTACTGTAGTGTTAACTATAGACAAATCTAGAAGTCAAATGGATTTTTCTATCTTAGTATTATGTATGTTAAACAAAAACATGCTATCATGCTAAAATAAAATTGGTAAAATAGTAGAACTGTGGGAACTAAACCTCTTCTGCTGGTCTTTGTTGATTTATGGCAGCAATAGCCTTGAGTAGATCTCACATTCAAGCTATCAGAGTCTTAATGTGACTGAGGTAAGATACCTTTTCCAGTGTCAATATTTTAAAACATTTCTTCATAAATTTAAATTAAAACTTCAGTAAAATTAACAAGTGTTGTGCGATCTTCTGACTCCTGAGGGAATTCTGCACCAAAAAATTAAAAATTCTGCAAAATTTGCCCATTCCCAGCTTCTGGAAAACAGAGGCTAGGGACATCATCTCTGCCCATCCTGGCTAATAGCCATTGATGGACCTATCCTCCATGAACTTATCTAGTTCTTTTTTGAACCCTGTTATAGTCTTGGCCTTCACAACATCCTCTGGCAACGCGTTCCACAGGTTGACTATGCGTTGTGTGAAAAAATATTTCCTTTTGTTTGTTTTAAACCTGCTGCCTATTAATTTCATTTGGTGACCCTTAGTTCTTGTGTTATGTGAAGGAGTAAATAAAACTTCCTTATTTACTTTCTCCACATCAGTCATGATTTTATAGACCTCTATCATATCCCTCCTTAGTTGTCTCTTTTCCAAGCTGAAATGTCCCAGTCTTATTAATCGCTCCTCATATGGAAGCCGTTCCATACCCGTAATCATTTTTGTTGCCCTTTTCAAAACAACCTAACCAAATTAGAGAATTGGTCTGAAATCAACAAAATGAAATTCAATAAAGACTAGTGCAAATACTACACTTCAGAAGGAAAAATAAAATATACAACTACAAAAATGGAGAATAACTAGCTAGGTGGTAGTACTGCTGAAAAGATCTGGGGGCTATAGTGAATCACAAATTCAATGAGAGTCAGCAGTGTGATGCAGTTGTGAAAAAGGCTAACGTTCTAGGGTGCATCAACAAAAGCGTTGTTTGTAAGAAATGGGAGGTAATTGTCTCACGCTACTCGGCACTGATGAGTCCTCAGGTGGAGTACTGTGTTCAGTTCTGGGTGCCACACTTCAGAAAAGATGTGGATAAACTGAAGAGTGTCCAAAGGAGATCAACAAAAAAATATAGCAAGTACAGTAACTCCTCACTTAACGTTTTCCTGGTTAACGTTGTTTTGTTATTAGGTCGCTGACCTATTAGAGAACAAACTCCTTTAAAGTCCTGCAATGTTCCATTAGAAGCCCCCCGCAACTCCGCTCCCCGGCAGGAGCGCCTGGCGGGCGGAGTGGGGCAAGCCCCCGCGCCCCAAACCCGCAACGCCCCTGCCTCAACCAATCTTCACAATCATCATTGGTGAGTACAGTATTAAATTGTTTAAAATTATTTAAAACTTATACTGTATATGTATCTAATGTCTTTTGTCTGTTGTCTTTTGTCTGTGGTCTTTTTTTTTCTGGAACCTAATCCCCCCCTCCCCATTTACATTAATTCTTATGGGGAAATTGGATTCACTTAACATCATTTCGCTTAAAGTTGTATTTTTCAAGAACATAACTAGGACGTTAAGTGAGGAGTTACTGTATTAGTAAACTTGACCTTTGAGAAAAGGTTAAAAAAACTGGGCATGTTCAGTCTTGAGAAAAGATGTCTGAGGGGGAACCTGATAACAGTCTTTAGATATGTTAAAGGCTATTATAAAGAGGATCAAGATCAACTGTTCTTCATGTCCTCTGAATGTAGGATAAGTAGCAATGGGCTAATGTGTAGCAAGGGAGATTTAGTTTAAGTATTAGGAAAAACTAACTAGAAGGGTAACTAAACTGAAGAACAGGATTCCAAGGTAGCTTGTGGAATCCACTGCTGGAGGTTTTTAAGAACAGATTGGGCAAAAATCTGCCAGGAATGGTCTAGGCTTACTTGGTCCTGCCTCACCAAAGAGGACTGGTCTTGATGACCTCTTGTAGTCTCTTCCAGACCATTTCTATGATTCTGTGTTAATGGGGATAGCGGATTCTTCCATCGCAATTTAGATAACTATACTAACTACACATATGGATTAAGTTAATAGGGAACCTACCGTGAGCAAAAGCCAAGTGCATAAAGCAAAGATACAGCAAGATTACGTACTTCTGTTCTTAGATGGTCGTGTTATTAGTGGAATTAATGTACTGAAAGACTGTGCTTAAAAAAAGTGGTAGATACCAAGTTCTACTGCTTTTACCACAACATTTACAAAAAAACCTCATGGTAATATTTTTACCTTGCCATCCCGGTGTACACATTCAGTAAAGTAAACAAATAATTTATCTATCACACCCAGTTTTTTCACAACATCATGCATTTTGGTATCTGTAAGAGAAAAAAGTATTAGCAAAAGCCATTAGTTCCACATCAATTTTATATTTAACTTCCTGTGTGGGAGCACACACCATTTTAATGCTGGTGAGATGTACTAATTTTACATCACTGAATGCCAAAGCCCTCTATCCACCGAACAGGTACAGCACAGGCAATAGCAATGCAAGCCTCCTCAAAGCCTTGTCAACGTCGTACACCTATTCTCAAGGGGTGACAAGGAAGTTTGGTTTACACACCCATTCAATACTTGTCCTCAGGAATGAGGCTGCCGATAACTATGCCAGTCACAATGGTAGTTGTGGAGATACAGATGCCTGCCTACTAAGTGTAAGAGAGACCATGAACTCATTTTCCCTCAACACATAGTAGACATCAGAGAATGATTTTTACCATAATTCCTCAAGTGAAATCCTGTATCTCATTGCCAATCTCTTCCATATACCAGCCCCTGGAATTATTTTATTAAATACTCTGAATACTGGTTTATTGACAAGGATAAACTCTTTGGTGGAGAGACTTTTTGTTATCTGTTTGTACAGTGCCCAATGCCATGAGGCCCGGATCCATAATAGGAGTTCCTAGAGGTGCCACAACACACACACACACACACACACACACACACACACACACACACAAAGGGAAAGCTAGGTGAAATCTTGTCTCCATTAAGTCAATGGAGAAACTCCCACTGACTTTGATGGTACCAGGATTTCACCTGTGATGTTTACAATGTTTATCATTGCTTAACACACCAGTAAGTTTTTAAACATACTCAAATGAAATTATTTTTCAGTACAATTACCACCACCTAGAGCACCTGGCTCAAAAATGAAAACCGTAATCAGACACTCAGGAAGTTATTTCAGAGTGTTTTTTTGTTTGTTATTAAAATGAGAGAGATTCTTCTCTTGTGAATTTGAGATTATTGGGCTGAGCAAAATAGCTGCAGTTTCACCCTGAGTCAAATTTTCATGTCATGAGTGGTATTTCCTATCTAAAGGTTGAAAACTACAACAGCCAACATGGAATGTATTTCACTGGATGTAAAAGAATTGTATGCATGTATATGACCAACCAAGAAAATGCTGAATTTGATATTTGAAATGTCAGTATCTTTTCATTGTAGAGAACTGAGTTAACTGCTACTATTAGGGTTTCTTGCTAGGAGAAAGAAACATTACAGTATTTACCTGTAACTGGAATCTGAATAAGAATTTGTGTACAGATCCACTCTTGGAATGCACCTGTGCACTCTACATAAAGCCTTAAGCTCTCTGACTTCAGACTACTGAGTGTATTTGGACCATGTATTGAGCCATAGAATGTTCCCTTCAATGTTTGCATGCATTCACTTAAATTTGTTCTTTAACAAAATTTATATATTTTTCCCCATATGCTCCACATTCTCCCACTGATTTTTTTTATATGTGATATAAATTTACGAACAGTCGCTTCCACCAAATTATAGAGTATGGAATGGAACTCCTTCTCCCCAAATCTACTACATTAAAAACAATAGGGAGTCTATAATTTCATTATAATAGACAGTGTAATCATAGAAGCTAATCTTGATTCTGTGGAAGCCTCCTCCAACTCAAAAGTGACATTTCAGCCCCTTTTAATTGCAGGTGGCTTCTTAGGATTAAGCAGAGTGAAGGAACATTATCTAGGTGAACTCTAGCCACCATTGAGGTCCTGGCCTGCAAGGAACATAAATTCAGAAAGATAGAGGGAACTCCTCATTCAGAGTGAACCCCCTTTTGGTACTCATGCTTCCTATACTAGATCAGGCTAATGTAAACTGCTCCTTGTTAGCTGCAATTGAGGCTCTACTGTGCCCAGGCACATCAGTTGAGACCGGTGGTGTGAATGACTGAGTCAGGCTTTTTCACACAGCACTTCTCTTAAATAAAAG
This sequence comes from Emys orbicularis, assembly GCF_028017835.1. Lineage (NCBI taxonomy): Eukaryota > Metazoa > Chordata > Testudines > Emydidae > Emys > Emys orbicularis. The sequence continues at coordinate 98,076,706 of NC_088684.1, forward strand.
CAATAGTTACTTGCTTTCCCTCAGCCTACTCAACATTCTACTAGATTCTTTAAGGGAAGATCTAACTGAACTGAGAGGAAAAGATAAGTTTAAGAATTTTTAGAAAGCTCATTCCTTATGCTGTCCACTCTAAGTAAGGCACAGCAATGTAGAGTGAGTTAGCCAAAGCCTCAAGACCATTTGGATAAGAGAAGACTCTACTGTTACAGTGACTGCTCATGTTTTCAAGTGTAACTTAATCAAATCAAGTTAAAGACTGACCTCACCCACTTGAAGAAAATACTGCAGTCTACAAAATAGACTTCATAATCTAAAAAGTGACAGTCTCAGCCAAGAATGGGATGACACTGAAAAAAAATACCTACTCTTTGCTAAGGAGAATGGTCTCTTCCACACAAGCAGAAATAACTAGCATGGAAATGCAGGAATTTTGCAGTATCATTATCTCTAATAAACAAGAATAAATGAGGTGATAAAGTTCAAGAAAAAAAAAAAGGAAGGAAAAGACATGTTGACTGGGACAATCTAAAAAGCCCTATTTTAAATACCAGTCATTAGGTTTACCTTAACTTTGCAGAATTATACTTCTTCTCTCACCCAGGCTGAGCCACTCTTTTTTTCCCAGATGAGAGAATAAAATCTACATCCCTCATTCTCAAGCATAACAAGAGCAGGCAAGTAAATTTTGAACTTGGGCTATGAAATTTTCATGAGAGTTTTGCAATATTGGTAATATAAGGGGAAGTTATGTATTTAAAATTTGAAAATAGCATTCCAAGCAGAAAACCAGCTCACCGGCACATGAATCAATATTTCCAGAACACTTTACCTTGCATAATTATAGCTAGCTGCTCTGCTGCAGACTTTCTCAAAACTAGATCAATGGTGTCAGAAGTAAGAATACCATATAGTTTTTCCACTGTCTCTTCCTATTAAAACAAAACTATATTTAGAAATACATATAATATATGTCTCTTAGTTAAACAGGAAAACTAGCCCTCTTATTCCCTCAAAGTGTAGGAAATATAAAAAAAGATATAAATAAATGTGACTAGGATCCATTCCAAAAATCCTTACAAGCAGCATATATATATTCACTCAGAATGATCATGGTATGATTTACTGAGCTTCTAAAGCATTTCTTGGGGAACAAAAAATTAACAATTTCCAGAATGTAGCAATTGGAAAGAACAACATACCATGTCCATTGGTTTTTAAAGTATGCAAATGCAAAAATTTCAAAAAAGTATTTATATTCATACTCATTTTTCTTATGTAATTAACAAGTGCAGGAATGTACATTATTATTACGTGTATATATTCATGATTATGTGACGTAGTTACCTACAATAGCAGGGAACTAGAGTCAATAGTCCTATATCCTATGTTCACTAAATATAAATGCTTGACATTTCATTGAAGTATAGTTTTAGCTAAATCCAAAAGACTATCTGTAAAATGGCTTGTGTTTAGGTCAGCTGTTAATTAAGTTCAACATATACAGATAGATTTTAGATCTTACTTTTTTTTTAAAATCAATGGTAAACCGAGGGGCTAGATTATTTTTACATTGGAGGAAGAATGTCATCTTTCAGAACTCGTTTAACATTTTGATTTATTTTATTGGTTGCTGTTTGTTTTCATCTGTTTCCTGCAGACCATGAACTTCTAATCTAGAGCCCAACAGCCACAAGTAGGTCTTGGATTTTGTCTTATATTATAGATGTAGGATTTGCTTGTATGGTAAGGAATTGTCTTGCACCTGCCTTATCCTGGATTACAAGCATCTGTTATTTGGGGTTGAGGCTGTACAACGTAAGCAGCTGGGATATTAAACTGTTTTCAACAAGTTTCAACATACAGTAACATGACCAAAAAGGCATATATTTACCTGTTGGACTCCCAGAAAGTGATGTTCACCTATCTATATCTTCTGCAGCAGATATTGCACCTACCTAAGGGCCTGCTTTTTTCCCCCTTCCCCTAACCTGTTTACTTGTCTGTCTATCCTTACATTGTCAGCTCTACGGAGCAGAGACTCCTTGAGTGTCTCAAAAGAAGCCAGCACATAGTGGGCACTATTGTATATGATAATCATGCATTCTTTTACGCCAAAGTTACTTTCTATGGGAATTCCTTCCATAATTGTGAGACTGACTGTGAGAACGTGGATCTGTGGAATTTTGTTCAACCTGATGCAAAAACACAGCTAAAGACAAGACAAGATGACAGTACGAAGGGAACTCTGACATTTGCTTTGATGTCAGCCTGTATTATTAAAAATTATAGTAGGAACTACCTACCACTATTACCAAAGGTTACATAGTGGTTTCTCTGCTAATCCCATTTCAGTTGTTCATATCGTCATCATAAAATTTTCATCTTTTGGGCTGAGATTTTCTAGACAGACTACCCAATATGAGTATTTTTTGAAAACTGAGCAAAAAAGATTTCAGCTGCTTGAGTTAAAGGAGAGATTTTTTAAAAGGTACACTTTTCCCATTATTAGAAAAGCCTTGTGATCTTTTGTTTCCCAGCAGCACAAGTGGCCAGAGGCAGACACTTGACATTTGGCCTGGAAATATTTCACATTGAAAAGTGCCTTTGAGTGTTCTAGTAAAAGATAGTTTTGATTTAACAGAACTATGACCATTTGAAAAAATGTTCTACTCATGCACAATAGAATTTTAACAAGTGTGATAAGCTATTATAGTGTGCAGCTAAGTACATCCACTTTGCATTTGTGGAGCTAACTTATCTGCACAGGGTAAAATCTAGTGAAGCTGAGTAGTAAGTGAATCCATGTCTCATTCACTGTTGCACCTTGTGACGGGGTGGTCTAGGTCCAGAGGGCCCCTGCTGGAGGTCTCACGGCCCTGCCTCACCGTGCCCCAGAAAGGAGCAGAGGAGAAATACTCCAGGCAGCCTAGAGTGGCTGCAGGGGAAGGCAAGCAAGGGCCATATGAAAAGCAGCAGAGACAGAGCAGTCAGTTGCTGCCTGGAGCTAGAAGACAGAGGACTGGGTTCCTGGCTGGCTGGAAGAGCAACAGGACTACGGACAGCTCAGTGCGGGCAGGGCTGAGACCAGGGAGGACTGCCAAAGATCGAAGAAGCTAAGGAGGAGCTCCTGGCTGGCTGCAGTGACCAAGCAAGGACTGAGCCCAGAACCTAGCCAGACCAAGCAAGGGTACCACGATGGGCCCTATTGATCTAGTTAAGGACTGAGCCTCGGGAGGGCTGCTGAAAAGGACACCTCAATGGAGGGTTCTGCGATGGGCCCTGTTGGACTGTTATAGAGGCCAGTGTCTCCAGGGGAGAAGCAAAAGGTGGATACCATCCCATTCCAAGAACTAAGAAATGGAAGGCTCACACCGGACCAGAAGGGGACACTTGCGAGAGGCGACCCCATTACATATCTTATAACATAAAAGCTACTCTTAAAGTTTGTAGGGTAGAGGTTCTCTGGCAGACTTATTTATAAAGTGCAAGACAATTCAAGGGAAAAGATTACTGCAACCTGCAGAAGGTGAAATAATTGACATACAGCAGCCTTCCCACATGACGTTAATAAGCAGTTCAAAAAGGACAGAATGACAAAAATATGTTAAAAAGACATTTTGGTCACCTTAAAAATGGACTCTTTTGCATCATCCAACTTCAGCTCAATAGGTCTTTCCACAATAAACAAGTTAGGAACACTGGAGAAAACACTACCATGCAAAAGAGGGCGCTTCAGGCTGGCCCCTTCTTCATTCATGAGATGGAATGTTAGATGTTTCAGTGCCACAGAACGGACTCTAAGGAAACAAAGTACTAAGGATCACGGTTCTTTTCAGTGGGGCATTTTAGCTCTTCAGATCTACACACAGAGTTAGAAAATTTCAGGAAAACACGCTGATAATGCTTAAGACTTACTTCTATTTATCATTTACCCACAACATTTCAAAACAGCCCTCACTGTAAATCAATTAAATCAGTCTTGACAGTTTAGGTTAGACTTGCTAATAGCACGCATCAATCACACGCTGAAATTATTACAGGACATTACTACTCACAACTGCTTTTTTGAGAAGAGAAGTCGTAGAGCAGCCCTTAATCTAGTAGTTCTAGGGAGAATCCCTTCTCCTTTCTCAGAAGCTGTTTCGCTTAGACTGAGGATGCAGTTACCCAGTGTCTCTTCTGTGTCTGCATAACCCTAAAAATATTTAAAAATCTATTCACCAGTTTGTCTAATTAAGAAACAAGCATGTCTACTTTTGACAAAAAACAAAATTGTATGAATGGAAACTATGTTTTCTAGGTAAGATTTTATTGAGTTGTACTAAGTACTTCATATGAAACAGTCTCGGAAGTTCACATAAAGCAAGCAGCTCATAAGTCTATGCTTCTTCCCTCTAAGCACATCTGGGGAAGGAATTGCCTCACACACTTTCTAATTCAAGTTTAGACAATGATTACCTTTCCAGAACACACCAAAGTTGAATTCTTACAACCCAGTAATTTAAAAAATAGGACGCCACCTATTTTAAGACAATAGTAGAAGGACTATTTAGGCAACTATCACTTTGTTTCATGAAGTTAATCATTTTAATTCTGCAAAATAAAAGCTTCCACAAAAACCAGGTGTGACTGTAAGAGTTCCTCAATGCCCACTAGCAGAAGGCCAACCATATTGTAACTCAGATCAGGCCTGACATATTCACTATCCCCTCCACAAACACTGTTGTCATAGTGTGCATCTGAAAGGTATGCCATAAAGTATCATACATAAACTGGTGACAAGCTGGTCCCAAATATCATCACTTGATGTATGTAGTTTGTGTACAAAGATATGTGTGTGTGTGCTGGAAATATGTTCTTAAAATGTGTTTTGGAGGCAGTGCATAAATCCAGGATGCCTTAGACAAAGATATGTGGATTCACCTGTCTGACTGGCTTGATTACAGGCAGAGGACAAGGAAAGACTATTTACATATAAGGTAAACAAAGCAATCAAGCTAACAAGCGGCAGCTTAGCAAGCACCTCAGAAATCCTTCCTGACTCTTGAGGCTGAGACAATGGACTTTGGGTACTATAAGAGCAAAAAGACATTTTAGTTATCCATCACTTAGGGGACATAGGGTACAGCACCCTCTGAGCCTGTGAACGTTGGATCCTCTAGCCTGGAGGGCTACAGCAGTAGTTTTTAACCTTTTTTTTATTTGCAGAGCCCTAAGAAGTTAATAGCTTGGAAAAAATTGTTTTAAAATAATTCTAGACGTTTTTGGGGAGAGAATATATTCAAAGCACTCACAAAAGTGCTCATTTCCATGACAAAACAACCCACCAATAGTTATTTAACAAAAATCACTGCACCGTACGTTTACATAGCAAATCACAAACAGGAGATTAGTTGCATTGAAGAGATTGTAATCTGAGGCCCCAGTGCTTGGATTAGGCTCCATGAAAGTGTCTATTCTTACACAGCTCACTGAAAGGATCAATGCCTAAAATAGGAAAAATATGGAACCACTGTTCAGGAAAAGGGAGATGTAGGAAGAAAAGTAGGCCCAGAAGAAAGAAATTTAAAGGAAAATGGGGGAAGACAGGTGACAGTGTGTGCTTACAAGTAATAACTGAGGAGATAGATAGCACTTAAAGGTTAGACAAAAGGAAGGAATCAAGAAGAGTCAGACATAACATGAAGTACAAGCTTGTAGGATTAGAAGGTAGTAGAAGGGAGATTTTAGCACCAGAAACAGATATGAAGGATGGGATGGAGCAAGTAGGATACGGGAGAAAAGAGAAGGGCAAGAGTTCTTGTTGGATTGAACAGGGAGTAAAGATAAGCGGATACCTTTTGCTCTAAGAGCATGTCCACATTGCAGCAGGGATACAATCTATAGCTTGTGTAGACATACCCACACCAGTTGTACTCTAGCTAGTTTCCTAAAAAAAGCAGTGAGGATGAGGCAGCACAGGCTGCACCAGCAAGTACATACATAGGGAAATGCGGGGGTGAGAAAGGGGAAGCTTGGACAAACCATGTTGAAGCCCGTGCTGCTGCATCATCACTGCTGGTTTTAGCAAGTTAGCTATATCACATCTAGCGTGGGTACATCTACACAAGCGCCAAATCATACCCACAGCTGCAGTGTAGACAAACCCTGACTTAAAAAGCAAGGCATGGAGACTGGCTGTTTAATCAAGAAAAAAATAAGAGTTTCAAAAGGACAAGCTACCCTAATGGAGGACAGTCAATTCGTGCCAAAACATAGTAAGAATATTTAGGTCTGTATTGCACTAAGTTACATGAAATTTCAATAATCAGGGACCTCCCACAGATGTCCAAACTTAGTGATGCAAAAAACAATGAGGGAAAATAAAGCAAAAGTGGCCAGATCTTTATTATTTTTACAATCTATGTTGTAGTAGCGCCGACAGACACCAATCTATATTGGAGTCCATTATACTAGATACTACGTAAACAGTAAAGTTCAGTTCCTCCCTCAAAAAGCTTGCAATCTCATTTGAGCAGTAAGCCATAAGTGAATGTGTGTTCATCTACATTGGAATTTTCAGTGATGGTCTAACAAGTGTTGATAACTACATATTAACTAACACAACTGTAATTTCTACCATAGACACTTCATGAACATTTGTTTCAGGACACGACCATTTGTTCCCAGTTGTGTTCAATTTCAAATACAGTTATGTTAGTTAATACATTGTCAATTAACTACAAAATTCAAGTCTAAATAAATCCTATGACAAGCAAAAGGAGGAGGGAGAATAAGGGAAACAAATAAGATCATGTGGTTAGCTACTGCACAACTTTTTGGTCTCTAATCTTGACATCAAATCATTGACAGGAAAGACAGACACTTGGTATTTTTCCATTCTGAAAGATGAGAATGTTGTATAACTGCAATAAAAATTGTTGTATTTTCCTTTACATTAAGATCTCTCAGGCAAAAAAAAGCAGACAAATAATAGAATAAAAAACAGAGACTAAAGCTCCAAACTATGGTATACGAGACCCTGATCCTAAAAAGATTTCCTAAGGGAAAGCTTCTTGGGTTTTATCCATTTACAGTTTGGTGTTTTTTGTTTTGTTTTAGTGTTCCTCTGGTCTGGAAGGTTTGAAGGCAGAAAAACTTGTAAAAAAATACTTTGAGATATATGTTAGAAATACATTAAAGTTTCAGTTTTCCTGAACCTAGAGGCAAGAATGTGGAATGATGGAAAGGGTTGGGTTCTGAACTGACACAGGGAAGAATGGTCTGCCATTTTGTCTTATCTCTACAGGCGTACCAGATTCTTCAGTTGCAATGAACTTCCCATATTTGCTTAGGATACATACAAAACTGTCCCCTATTTAACACCCATATATTTTGGCCTGCTCAAATGAATATTACTTGCTCATCTATTCCACCCTTTACCTTGTTGAATTTTCTTCTCCTTGTGTAACATGACAATGTTGCACTATAAGTGTTCTTATGATAAAGCAATCAACCTCAGCTCAAGATAAACTGTGCTTTAAAAAAAAGCTGCAGGTACCTGTAAAATTGGAATGATGGGATAGAGGGCCTCAATAAACTTGTTCCAGGTGAGTGCTGTCATCATCAATCGCCCCTGCAGGAGATACAGTAGAATGGCCTTGGCAGCAGAGTTCACCTGTTCAACAACAAAGAATAAAATAATGTAATAAAGAAAGAAGAAAGTGACTAGGCCAATTTGTTGATCCCACAGTATGAAATTAAGCTGTGCTTTCTAAAATAGGTTTTGAAGGAGAAAACACCTGTAATTAAATGTAATCAATATGCACTAGACTCTATTACTTGCTAGTTTAGTATTGTCTTCCACATTTGAGCTTAGATTGCAAAAGACCCTTTCAGGAGACCAGAGAGAGGGAACAAGCAAGGAGTTACTTCTCCCTTATACAGTTCGTGCAAGGACTTGCAACCAGGGGCGGCTCTATGTATTTTGCCGCCCCAAGCACAGCAGTCAGGCGGCTTTCGGCAGCACGCCTGTGGGAGGTCCGCTGGTAACACAGATCCGGCGGCATGCCTGCGGGAGGTCCGCCAGTCCCGCAGCTTCGACGTACCCGCCGCCAAATTGCCGCCGCAGCCGCGGGACCGGCGGACCTCCCGCAGGCATGCCACCGAAGGCTCCCTGACTGCCGCCCCCACAGCGACCGGCAGGCCGCCCCCCGCGGCTTGCCGCCCCAGGCACGCGCTTGTTGCACTAGTGCCTGGAGCCGCCCCTGCTTGCAACCCATAGTCTCTGAGCTCAGAGGGTATAATTCCCTCCATTCATCCCAAAAGGGCAAGAGGGGGAGGAGAGAGGCCATTGTTCATTCCACAGAGCAGGTTGGTTGCACCAAAGGTGGCAGGCTCAATCATTCCAAATGATGGTTCAAAATTGAGCCAACTTGTGCACATAGCCATGAGGGGAGGTATTGCTCTTCCTGAAACAACTCCTCTGCAACCAGTACATGTGGCAACACAACTCTGTACCACCTCCTATTTACACTAGTGGTTAAATGCCACAATTAGACTCTTGAAGTTTGAATGCACTTCATATTCTTTTCAAATACTAATGAATCTTTCCAAGCACTGAAAGTATTATTCATTAAGAGATATGAGTCACTATGAACTCAGACACCTATTGGCCTCTTTCTTACTTTCCTTCAGTCTCTGGCTTTATACAACAAGTTCTCTTTCCCTTCTTATTTGACTGTACTTCTCTGGAACATTTAATTCTCAATCTGCCGTGACATACTGTTTTTTCCCCAGAGTGATTTAAAGCTATTTGCATGACCATTTGTCTTTCTTCAAGAAAATAGTCAAAATTACTCCTCATACACTACCAAAGATAGCAAGTTGTTTGTGTTTCTCAAACAAAGCAAGCTATGGCTATGACTGCCCTACAGACTTTTGAGGACATAACTACATCAGTCAGGGGTGTGAAGAGTGTGATCCCTTATCAACACAGCTGTTCAGGCAGAAGTCCTTAGTGTAGACACAGCTAAACTGACAAAGCTGCACTTTTACTGGTATAGCTTGTTTTGTTTCTTTGGGGTGGTTTTACTATACACGCAACTTCCCCAATAGGCATGTTTTGCTGGCACAGTTTATCAGTAATTCTACACCAGTAAAGTGTACACATGGCCTAAGACCCGCATAACACTTGCAACTATCACCAATAACTATATATGTTTCAAAGAGTTTAAGAGTTGAATGCTATTTTTGCTCTAATGGCAACAAGGAGAAACACTATCTTCTGAGAGCCCAGCCTTCTTTACACTGTAAAGACCTATCAAAGCTTTCAGGCGGTTTATGTAGCAAAAGGTAGATGCCCACTCCCTCCAAACAACAACAAAAACATTTAACAGCCATAGCAGATAACCATAACTCACTAACTTATCCTTCACAGAATGAGGTTCAGCATAGGAAATTCTTAGACTCTACATGGGAATCCAGGGAACTTCTGTTAAGTCACCCTGACGTTAATTGCTTGAAAGCTTAAAGCTGAAACTTAACTTAAATAACGAAGTGCATCAATATACCCAAACCCCAGGAAAAGTGTAAGTCTAGATCTTATCTAAGTGTATATATTTTATTAGAAGGATGCTTAGGAGAAGTGTCAGAATGCTACCTGTTTAAAGGTAAAAAGAACAGCATCAAATCAAGAGCATATATATACACACACCTCTACCCCGATATAACACGACCCGATATAACATGAATTCAGATACAACGCGGTAAAGCAGCGCTCCGGGGGGGCGGGGCTGCGCACTCCAGCGGATCAAATCAAGTTCGATATAACGCGGTAAGATTTTTTGGCTCCCGAGGACAGCGTTATATCGGGGTAGAGGTGTATATGTTCCAAGTCCAATAATTTCAGCACAATTTAAATTATATTTCCAAAAGTAAGATTCAAATTGCCATGTGATTCTCATTTCATTAAGCAAAATGAACTGGAGTCATTTTTAAAGAAACATCTAAATAAGAGAAATCACAGTACAGTAAAAAGCTTTGTTATCCAGCATGTTGGGGAAATGGGGTGTGCCGGTTAGTCAAAAATTCCGGTTAACAAAGAGTTACACTTATCAATGGAGGGAGGGAGTGAGTTTGGGTGCGGGAGGGGGCTCAGGGCTGGGGGCTGGTGAGTGAGATGAGTTGTGGGGCACAGGCTCTGGGAGGGAGTTTGGGTGCAGGAAGGGGCTCAGTGCAGGGGACTGGGGCACAGGAAAGGTTTTGGGGTGCCGGATCCGGCCGGCGCTTACCTCAGGTGGCTCCCCGGAATCAGCGACATGTCTCTGCTGCTCCGAGGCAGAGGCTCAGCCAGGCAGCTCTGCACGCTGCCTCTGCCCACAGGCACTGCCCCCGCCCCGCAGCTCCCATTTGTGCGGTTCCTGGCCAATGGGAGCTGCGGAGCCAGTGATCAGGGCATGGCATTGGCAATGCACAGAGCCCTCGTGGCTGTTTCTCCGCCTAGGAGCAGCAGGGACATGTCGCCGCTTCTGGGGAGCCTGGAAGGGAGCCTGCCGGCCCCGTGCCAACTGGACTTTTAATGGATATCAGAAATGCCGGTTTCTAGAGCTTTCTGGTAGGTAAAGCTCCGGATAACACAGCTTTTACTGTACTTGCTCTTTTACAGTATTAGAAAACCCATGCACAAAATGTATATATTGCAACAAAATTTTACTTAAGCCTCTTAAAGATATTAATCTTTTAAAGAATGCTTTTAAGCAAATTTGCAGCTAAAGAAAGCTGTTAAATGTTGCTTACATATAGCTTTAAGAGAATCCTTAACCATCGACAGACAACAGTACAAATCCAAATCTACTAGAAAGTAGGTACAACTACATTGATTTCAACTAAATTTCAATTTATTTCAATTAATTTACACCAGTTCTAAATTAGATCCAGGGAATGAATATAAATTATGAATCCAATCCTTCAAACATTTATACAATAAGCCAGGGGTTGGCAACCTACGGCACACATGCCAAACACGACACGCAAGCCGATTTTGAGTGGCACGCTGCTGACTGCAGCGGTCCCGACCCCCAGCCCCACTCAGCCCCCCCCGCCCACCGCTCTCCCCTGTGGGGGCAGGAGACAGAAGCTTGGTCCTGTGGCAGCCAAGCCTCCTCCCCTCCCCCGCTTCTTCCCCCAGCGTGGTGCTTTCCTGCCCCTCCTCCTCCTCTCCTTCCCTGCGCCGATCAGCTGATGGCCTTCAGAGGGGGAGGGGGACGAATGGCAGCGTGCTCGCTGCTCCGTAGAGGAGGCAGAGAAGAGGTAGGGACGGGACCTTGGGGAAGGGGGTGGAACAGGGCATATCTCTTCCAGCCCCCTGCCATGAGCCGCTCAGGGCAGGGGGCTGGGAGCACTCCCACGAGCCGAGCACCCCAGCCCTCTGCCCTGGCCCCTGAACCCCCACACACACCCAGCCTTCTGCCCTGCACCTCCACACACACACCCAGCCCTCTGCCCTGACCCCTGAACTCCCCCCCACACCCCAGCCCTCTGTCCTGCACCCCCACACACCCCCAGCCCTCTGCCCTGACCCCTGAACCCCCACACACACCTAGCCTTCTGCCCTGCACCCCCCACACACCCCCAGACCTCTGCCCTGACCCCTGAACCTCCCCCAGGTCTGGGGTCCCGGCTGCCGGCCCCTTGCCAGCCGGCGTCCCGGCCGCAGGCCCTGCTAAGCCCGCTGCCGGCCTAGGTGAACAGAACCCCAGGCTGGCAGCGGGCTGAGCAGGCTGGCGGCGTAAGATCAGCATTTTAATTTAATTTTAAATGAAGCTTCTTAAACATTTTGAAAACCTTGTTTACTTTACATACAACAATAGTTTAGTTATATAATATAGACTTACAGAGAGAGACCTTCTAAAAAACGTTACAATGTATTACTGGCACGCGAAACCTTAAATTAAAGTGAATAAATGAAGACTCGGCACACCACTTCTGAAAGGTTGCCTACCCCTGCAATAAGCACATGGGTAGTTCCTTTTCTTTTAACAGAACTATTCACATGCTTAAATTTAAGCAAATTTAAGAGTGTTTGATGAATCAGGACCTAAGATTATTTGCTATTAATGCAAATTCAAAAGGTACCCAAAATTTTTAAAAATATTGTCTTTATTCCTCAGAGGATATCCATTTATCACTTCACTAAACTTTATAGGCACTTCAAAGACTTTGTTATACTAGTACTTAGAGTATTATTTTGCAAATTGGTATTTTGCTAGTCAGGATAATAAGATTAAAAACAAAACGAAACATATTCCTCTTTACTGTATCCTCCCAATAAAATCAATGCATTAGAGAAGATTTTTATCTAGTGATATAAACCAGATTAATTTCATCTGTATTTTAATACACGTACAGGAAAAATTCCTTTGCACAGCTTCTCTGTATATACAGCTTTTCAGTATGCAAGAAACTAAGCAGTGTAATTATTAACTTTATTTCTCGGTTTATTATTGCGTTCTCAGTAAAAAGTACTTTTAACTCTTTTGTTACAATTCCTGAAGAGAAGTTAAAATTATCTTTCCATCTCCCAAGACTGAAAACTCCATTAACGATATTGAGATGGACCATTTCTTCATGCATAAATGTCAACCCATAAGATTATTTTAAATATTGTACCTCATTTTTGGACTCCTGGAGGCCAAATGTAGAGACTTCATATAAAACTTTTGGATGAAGAAGAAAGTGAACTCCATGACAAATTGAAGACACAGGTTTTGTGACATTATGGATACCCAAACATTCCTAGAAAAAAAGTAAATGGTTAATTTCAAAATTCAAGTAAGTTCCCATTTCTATACCTTATCTTGCAGATGCTATTTCTCACTTTGCGTGTTTCAGGGATAAGGACCTGAGCATACTATGCTAAAATGGCCCCAATTACCACACAACGTATAAGCATGCAGGAGCTACAGAATAAGTGTTGGTGCTACTGTTGCTTCATAAATTTATATGACAATACAAATATTTTATTCTTTACAGGTTGTTGCTTTCCCCCTTTCCTGCTGTGACAACTTGGTAACTCAATTCTCATTTGAGGTTAATTGGGCATTTCCTGAGCATTTCAGAGGACCACAGTCCTGAAAGCGGAGCGCTACGGAAGTAGACACCTTTGCCTCCTGACTGAGAATCCCAAGCAAAGTAGGCTGTAGACACTGATCCTTCATGAACTCTTTTTAAAGGTTGAATGTCATTTCAACTTTCTGGAATGGTCCATGTGAAATTCCTAAATATAAAACCAGAGGGGGGGTTTACTAAAAGAAGATTTAGTAAAAAGAATCAGAAACTAAATATACAATATGCATCTCATCCAGTATGCATATATTTTCCCAAACTCTGCAGAAGCTAGATTAGACAAATATAATCCATGTATTAGAAAACATGGGGGATGGGGAGGGAGAGAGAGAGAGAGAGAGAGAGAGAGAGACCAAGGAAGAAATTCTGGCTCTTCTAAAGTCAATGGAGTACTACCATCAACTACAATGGGAACAGAATTTCACCAAAATTCCTTAAAGGTGCCCTATAAAGGAAAAGATAGAATACTACTCTTTAAAATATGTATCATGACCTGGAGAAAAGTTTTTGTCCTTTTGTTGTTCGCATCAAAAATTAGTTTTTGACTACCCTAGATGATGGATAAGTGGCGAATTAGTAGGATTATGACATCACAGATACTATGAAAGTGAAAATAAAAAACAATTGAGAAGTTACCTGATTTTATTCAAACTCCTTAAACTTTTGTTTTTTGTGAATATATATTTAATGCAAACATTTGGGACAGGTTTTGGAGTGTGAAAAGTGATTAAAAATAGTAGTTTGAATATTATTTGTATTGTGGTAATGCCTAGGTACCTAAGTCACAGACAAGGACCACAGTGTGCGACGCACTGTGCAAATGGAAGACAAAGAGATCTCTCTGGGGCAGAAACTGAGGGGTTTTTTGTTTGAGTCTAAAGGATTTCCATCTGTTTACAAGTACAATGATGTTTGATTTTTAACTTCTGTCTGTGAAACTCAACGCAGATATTATAAGTTAAATGAACCACTCAGTGACACACATGTACAACCAATGCCTTCAGTTGGATTGCACAAATATAAATGATTGAAACTTAGTAAACAGTTCCATAATTCTCTCTGCCTGTTGTGTTGTTTTGGAAGAGTTAACATTTAGACAGAATTGTAAAAAGCAGTAAAAATATATTTGTCGCTAAAGTGAACAAATACAACTCTGAATACAAGCAGGAAGTAAGCTTTTAAGTAAGAAGTTGCCATTTCTACTTAGTCACTTTTCAGAATACAGCTACGTTTTACAGAACTCGCAACTCTATCCCTTTGGCTAAAGGACGAGAAACTCCATATCAAGCCACATGTATGAGTCATCCATAAAACATATCCACAGAAAAATGAAGAGATAAGATTTAATATTCCTGATATTTTTAAAGTCAAAATTAGGTACATACATGTAAACAAAAAGGTTGACTTGTCTTAAATTAAACACTTTAAACAGGGTGTTTAAGTCATAAAGAAGAAAAAGAACACAAACGACGTTTTGTTGTTTTTTCAGGTCGTCTATTAGTCTAAAGAGATCCTTCATCAATTACTTGAATATAGATTCACAAAATATGTTTGCGTCTTTATTAATACTTTCAGTAAACTTTTTATATAAATAAACCTTTCCTAGAAGAGCTGTCAACTCAAATGACATTGCACTAATGCACAAGGACCAAGAAGTGAAAATGATCAGAAACAAAAGTGAACCTACCAAGTCTAGCTTCAGTGTCCAAGCTAATTAGACTGCATAACTCATTTGTGATCTAAAATTAATTTAAATATCACTTTTCAATCTGTTATAAGGGAGGTAAAATTAATGAGATGCAGGCTATTGAGAGGGTTTTTGAAAAAAAAGCTAAACACATTATTTTGATTTTTCAAACAATATGAATCCCAGACTCTATGAATCCCTGCCACTATATGTAGTATGATCTATAGCCGAACCAGTTAAACGTCACTCTTTTACAAATAAAACATCAATCTTCAAATCCAGACCAATATATAGCAGACTGGAAACAGACTAAACTGTAAAACCACTGATAAATGACCAAAAAAAATCCACATTTTCTTCAAAGAAAACATTACAAAACCCATATGTAGCTCTAACCTTAACAATTTCCAGACAGCAATGGTAAGCTTCAGTTTTTATATTCAGCAGAGGATGGGACAACAGATGGAGAAGCACCTTCTGACTCTCTGCCTGCAGCAATGGGTTAGCCTGGGCAGACTTCCAGCTACAAGTGGAAACAGTTAAATACCCAAGATAAATTAGCTGCTATACGGTTTGTTGTACCATATTGATAAACATGCTTGTTTTACAGAGTAAGACATGGAGGACTTCTGCAAAATTTATCATGACATCCAGTGTACTGCAGGGCACACAGGCAACATTCCTTCTGAAGTACAGATGGTCATCATCCTGAAGAAGAAATGACTCAATATACAAAGAGTTCAGAAGTCATTTTGAATTTTCCTCCAACATTGTAAAACTGCAACTTATTATACTTATATTCACATTTGTGCACATTTCATTTAAGTTTACCTTGATATAATGTGGCACTATAGATGACCAGACTAGTAATCCTGGTTGGGGAATTTGAAAAATGTAAAAATATTGTGATATTTTTCACATTTTAGTTATGTTTAAGTTGTATAAATCTGGCACATGATCAAAACAACGTACGTATAAGTGAGCCAACACAACTAAAACCGCAAAGTCGATCTCAAGATTGCAATGGACACTGAAAAAAGGAGCACAACTTTTTAAAGTGATTCCTTAGCACTAATAGGTAGTGGCAAATCCACTAGCAGTAATAAACATTTATCAGATATAAACCTAATTAGCAGCAGAAAATAGAGGAGTGGAATTCATATTTTCTGACAGGCAGCATGAAGAGAAATGTCTCTTCGGACTATGAAATTTATTGTTTCCTGCCTTCATAACTTGCTCACACTTGTCAGAAACCACAGTTTTCCAAAGAAACTACATATGTTAAAATGAAAAGAGTCATGGGCAGAGGGTGAATCCTGGGCTCGGGGAGGCTAGTCCCCAGCCTGGCCCACCCCTTCTGCTCAAGGTCCCACCCATCCCACCCTGCTACCTCCCACCGGAACCCCGCCCCCAGCCCCGGACCACCTGAGTGCCCCAAGCCGCAGGTGGGTCACACCCCTCCAAGCCCCGGAGCGCCGGGTGGGTGGCATGTCCCCCCACAAGCCCCGGAGCGCTAGGCGGGTGACCAGAGGCCCCCCCCTCAAGACCCGGAGCACTGGGCGGGTGGGCAGCACACACCTCCTCCTCCTCCTCCCCCCCCCCCCAAGTCCCGGAGCACTGGGCGGGTGGGCAGCACTCCCCGCCCCACAAGCCCCAGAGCGCTGGGAGGGAGGCACAGCACCCAGCACCAGTACACTGAGTGGGCAGCATGGCTCCCCCACCCAGCCCCAGAGTGCCAGGTGGCGTGGCTTGCCATCCCGCCCCAAACACTGGGCGGACTGGCAGCGCAAGCACCAGCTCCCGTCGCCCAGGTTCCCTGGCTGGCACCAGCCCCAGCCCGGGGCTCCACCCATGGGGGAGAGCTGCAGAGCCCCAACAGGAAGCAGGAGGTGGTCTGGGGGCAGAGCGTGGGTGGGACCACACAAGGCACAGCATCCCCCGGTCTTTGATACCAGCTGGCCATGAAAAGAATTTTGAAGTATAATTAGCCACCTGAGATTTGAATTTCATACCAAGACTACAATGCAGGATCTCCTTTTCAGGAAGCACAGACTAGCAGAAATATTTACCTATTGTACGTTTAAAAAAAGATATTTGGTAAATAAGCTCCCACTGGAATTTACAACACAAGAAAGAGTTTCCTCTAAAATTATGCTAGCAGAACAACTGCAGTAAAAAAAATTTTTTTTAAATCATCTCCGGAAAATATCCAAAATGGGGATCAGAGCAGAAGTCAGTCAAAAGGGGAAGGAGGGACAACAACCCAGGAGAGAGAAAGTTTACCAGAAAAGTTTTAAGGGCTACTCCCCAAATTCCTCATTATCACATTTAAGCTTCAAATGCAAAATTATGCCAGGCTGTCCTTAAACAAGTCTCCTTAAAGTTACTTTCTAATCTGTTTTCAAGTAATGTCAGAGTTAAAATGGTGGCTTCGACTTTCAAATACATTTGAGATGCCTTTTTAAAAAAAAAATCCAAATGCTCTACCCCTTTTCGTAATTAGTTTAGTGACAAAACTTTGCACAGCTCTTTTCTTTTAAGATACGGCTGGATAAATTAATGATGGGAACAAGACCATAATCTAGAACGAGTAAAGATCCCACACTTTACCTGCAACATCTGGGACACAGTTCTTCTATACAAAGAAAACAGTGTACTTCCTCAAACAGTAATAATTTAAAATAATAATTTATTTACATATTCAAGCAAATGTGGATGATTTCCTGAAGCATGGGAAAGTGCTGATGATAAGGAAGGCTATTTAGGGCCTGATCTGCCAATTCCACTAGTTCAAAGAAATTTTTTTCTCCCTAAAAAATAAAAAATAAATAATAAAAAAGGCAATTATTAATGTTAATTTAAAAAATAAGCTACTTCTATACATTCTGAGTACTAGAAAATTTTGTGGTATCCACTAATTACATCTTGCCAGGCTCAGTCTCTCTCTGCAATGAAAATAACACCATTCCATGTGGTTAACCAGGATAACAAGTTACAGTTACTATTAAATACTTTTAAAATAAATTACAACAATGTGATCAATTGTCCATGTTAGCGAGTACAAATGCCCATATTTAGGTTTTGATCTTGTGGGCTGCTAAATACCTCGCAGGTGCTAAAACTTCCTCAGTTCCCATTAACTTCAATACGAACAGCGGGTGCCCAGCATTTTGCAGCATTAGGACCATAACACATCAGAGCATCTCAAAATATTCCTGAGCCCTTAATATTTAAGCTATTTTAATAATGAAATATGCCCTTCAAGACTACAGTAAAGATCAATATGTGTTTTCTTAACTGGGGTCTATAAAGTATTACACTGTTAATCCAGATTATCTGTACTAGAACTAACTTTATTAATCTCATCAAAACATAAAATTATATTTTTGTACATTTGTTAAGGCTAACCCTTTAGAGTTAGGTATTAAATATGAATCATTTAAACTTTAATTTTAAGAGCTAGTTAAGTTGAATGTTAAGTACAAGGACATAAATTCAGTTTCTGAATCTGTGTATGTAACTGATGAATGAACTCAGCATTCTAACTACATGATGATACTTCTGTCCACAAATAACATTAGACTTCTTTGGTACTGTGCCTGATGTAACTTCTCTCTATTGGCTTTATTAATGGAACAAGGAATGTAGTAGTCTGTACAAACAGAAACAACTTTATACTGGGTCATGGAAGAGGACATGTTAGTACCACACTGGAATCATTTAACACTATAAAACACATTTATATCCTTAACAAGAAGACAAGGAATAGAGAACCTAATGGAGTAAATGTCCATAAAACACATGAAGACAACAATATCTCTCTCAAAATTAGCAGCATAATGAGCGTCGAAAGGTCTTTACCTAGTTGTTAGTGCCATCTTATTTGGACTGCTTGGAATATAAAATGTTCTAAGTTATTTCAAATAGTGCACAATTACTTTACAGCATTTTTTCCTTTAAAATATACTACTCTTACTTTCATACCTTTCTGGTTATAAATTCACACAGCAATACCCCCTTAATTTTTCATCCTGCATTTGCCAGATTTTCTCAACTTTCTGGTTGATATTAAGTGAAACTGATGGTTACCCTCATGTCAGACAAGTACACATATCAACACAGAACAAGGAATATTCTCACACCTAAATATTTTGGTGTCTAGTTTTTTTGTTTGTTTTTAATTTTCAAAAGGCTTTTCAGTATAGTTTGTATACCAGAATTCAATACCTCCTTATGGACATCCATCATAAAGTTACAGGTGCAGTCAATTGAATGAACAGCCTCTGCAGCTTGTTTATAAATACTGTAGTTCTCAGAATTCATCTGCTCCAAATAGGCTGCCACAGACTCATGAATACTTGGATATTCCAAGGAGAATGGCATGTCCAAGGAAAGAAGAAATAAAACAGTCACCAAGCTCTCTGGTAACACTTTGCTGGCCTTGAGAAAAGTGGAGCAGGAAAAAAAAAGGGAAAAATTAGTATAAACATTAGCTATTAAATTCAACTTTTGAATTATTTAACAAGTGCAATTCTCAATGCTGCTATTTAGTATTTAAAAAAAAATAGAAGATCTGAAAAGTGACTTCCAAATTATACAAGTTCGAGCAGATGGGGACCTTTTAGGAAAAATTGAGGGGAACCTATAGGTGTAAGTCAGTGCTGAAGTAATATACATATGTATAGTCCAGCCGTGGGATTGGATCCTCCACTAATTTGTTAAATTTTGTCTAATTAGTAACCACCAGATTGTAGCACAGACTCAATTATTTCTGTAGCCTCTTGCCCTTTATAATGTTATCATTACAGGTATCTTTATAATCCCTAAAATACTTGCAGCTTTACAATTGCATGATGTTGCAACATATTACCAGATAAGAACTTGCTCTGATTGCAATAAGTGGTAACTCTGCTGAAATTAGTAATTCAGAGTCTGAAAACTACATTGCTCAACTCCTGTCAATACACAAGATAAAAAATAAAACAAACAAAAAACCATTTGCTGGACACAAAATGATAGTAATGAAAATAGTGTTTATACAAAAACTGATATATATGTACAATTTTTAGGGACTAGAGAGAAGGCATATACATTAAATAGTACAATATAATTCATGGTAAATCATATTTGTATCAGTTAAATGATCCTCCTAGACAACGAATGTTAAGTTGCAAAACTTCTGAAAAAAATCAAAAAGTTACACTGCAGAGCAAAGCAGTGAAAAATTGTTTAAATAGAAACAAGTCATTAAATATAAACCAAAAACTTACCAGGGTTTCTAAAGACTCCATTCCTAAATAGAGCTCCAATTTGTTATACTGTCTACAATTTATAGATAATTGAAGGGCTGTTTACCATGATGTAATTATTCTTTACAAAGAGTAAAAGTTTAAGGTTACTGCAAAATATAAAGTATTATCATGGCATATAATGGTCCAGGCATTAGCAAAAGTTCAAGTGTCTTAATATATACAGCAAGTGAAGCAAAAATAATTCTATCTGAAGTGTTCAATTTGCTATTAACAAGCAGAGGGCAGCATAGTCTCGCAAACCACACAACTCTTGGAATAGCTTGAAAAACACGGCAGTGATAAAATTATGCTTTTGTATAAGTAGCACAGTGCTAGTGGCAGTCACGAGGAATTAAAGAATCTTCAAGAGTAAGTACTATTTATGTGATAATGCTGCTCCACCCTACATTCCAATGGCCAACTGCCAACAGAGAGTCTTCTTGCCCCAAGCCACTTGCTCCTGCTCACCGTGACCCAGAGCAGGACCTCTACTGCTCATCTTAGATATGAATGAACATACTGCTCATGAAACTATATCATGACTTAAGGTGAAATGTGACACTTCATGACTCTTCCTAGCTCTCCAAAACACTCACCCACACTTGTGTTCTCATTCCAGGAGCTGAGAGAAAGAAAGAATGTTGGGTTCTATCCAAAAAACATGTGGAAAAAGTTCACCAAAAAAATCTATCCTTAGCAGAAATTGAAAACTGCAACAGACCTTTGCCAAAGGCCCTTGCAAGCTTAAAAACTGAGCAGGTGGTGGAGGTGGGTATTCTATTCCATGATCATACCACCTCAGCAATCCACCAGGTTCCCTTTCCTGCCAACAAGCTGTGTTACCAGCACCAACCACCAAACATCTTAGAAAAGTACCTCTTTGTACTCTCCTAGTATACAAAGACAAAACAAGGCTACTTTTTAAAAATCAATAAAAACGTTAACAATAATCAGTTCTTTACTAACTTTGTTTCCCCCTCACCTTTTCTACAGGGAGAAGTGTTTGCAATAGTCGCACGGTGAAAAGTGAAATGCTAATAAATGCCATTCTGTGGTGCACTAACATCAGCTCAGGCTGCTCTGAGCTGATGTTACTTTTGTGGTAGGATATGGTTTCTCCAAGTGAACCCAGGACCGTAAGCAGCTTATCTTTCTGCAAGTGAGAACAAAAGATACAATATAAATTCCTATCAACAAAAAGAATCATCACCAATCATTTTCTATTATAGCAGTACCTTTACAAGAACAAAAGTGAAATATTTATATAAGTACTACAACTAAGCAAAGTGTCAACATTCTATTATTATTCTTTATATTATTCAGAAATATAACAACAAGTTGAACTGTATTTTGGCATTTAAACAGAAATGTGCTGAAAAGTTCTAGAACATTTCTTAGAGATTCTGAACACTAGTTTGGGGATTTGAGGTGTTTTATTTTATTTTTAAGAAAAATAATCTAATTAGTATTTCCCCCATCCTGTTTTGATCTTCTATCACTCTGTAATATTTGCATAAACACATTTTGAAGTCTGTTTCAATACTAGAAACATTAGGATCTAATTTAAATCTGTGAATGTCTGCTTTATCCTAGTAAGTCAAAAATGGAGTCTTGAGAAAGATCAAAAGTTTCTGTTATGTCTACTAGCCCTACCAGGAAACAATAAGAGATTTCTAGAACTGCTTAGAAGTCTAGCGCAGAAGAGGAATGGAGATCACTACCAGATGAAATCAGCTCTTTGGATGTTGAGAGAGAGAGGAATGGATTTAATTGTGAACCGTTAGTAAAGCTCGGTTTGCTAGAATCTGGAAGGTGGGAACGGTATCTGATACCTAGCTATATAATTGAACCGAACAATAATTCTTCCAAAGTAAACACTGTCCAGAGTTGTTATATAGCCATATGAAAAGGATTCATACTCATCTGAAAAAATACAGAAAATTTATTTCTCCTTGGCTCACTAATACAGTAGCTTGACTTCCTGGTTTAGGAACATGAGACGAATATTTTAACTCAGTGGTAGAATCAAGCATTATTACTCCTAAAAAACAGTCACATCCCTGCTAGTGATACAAATAGTTGAGCCTATGACAATTCATAGTATCAGGCCCCCTATTTCCCAATAAATTAGATTCACATTACTGACTTGGAAGAGGAAAACAGCACACTAATTAAATCCACATCACAAAAAATTGGGAAGCATTCCCAACACCAATGAGAACAGAAACACAACAACAATAAAAGACTGAGAGAACAGAAACATGGGTAGAGGACAAAAGTAAGCACTGAAGCATCCCCTACTAGTTCCTGAAGGGATTACCGAAATTAATTTTCTCCTCTAGAGAATCTGAAATTAAAAACAAAAATAGGATCCCTTTTCGCAGAGCTGTCAAGCTGTGACTAAAACAAGGAAAATACAAAAGACCAAGTGCCCAGGAAACTTATAAGCATTTCTGGGTCATAAGAGACACTCCCCCAGAACTAATTCAAAACAAAGACTCTTATAGATCCATACACTTGTAAGGCCAGAAGGGACCATCATAATTCACCTAGCCTGACATCCTGTACATTGCAGGCCACAGAACCTCACCATCCAATCCTCTAGTAGGCCCATAACCTCTGGTTGAGTTACTGAAGTCCTCAAAACTTGATTTATAAAAGACTTCAAATCACCATTTACTCTTCAAGAAGCGAAGCCTAATAGATTTATTTAGCATACACCATTAAAAAAAATAAAACCTGGTAAAAGACAAAGATGTTTCATTTGATGTAGCACTAAAACAGAGAAGCAAGCTAAACAGTTGGTCTCCCAAAATCATCTTCTCAGGTCCAACTACGATAGGAATGAGACAGTTCCCCCACCGCAAATCTTTTTCTTCCCCTATTCCGCAGGCTCAGTTTCATATTTCCTAATTAGGAAACCCCTACTGGAACTTAAACCAAATCAAAACTCCAACATGAAATTTAACATGCCTGGCTCTTTTTAGTCAGCAAAGATTCAGGACTTGATGCTGGCAGTTCAGAACAGAAGTGCTCTGGCGGACGTGTGTAAAGAAATATTTGTTCACACTGTATTATCTGTCTCTCTCACATGAGCAAATTCATCCAAGTCAAATAATATCTAGTCAAAGGATTAAAACTAGTTGGATATCAAATACTCCAATAAGGAAATTTCAGAATATACTTAATATTGCTCAATTATAACAGTGCTTGAAAGACTGAAAACATTAGCTTCCAGGAGGTTAAAGCAATGGGAAATCTGCCATTCACTGACTTGATCCTGTAAATAATTATTTACAGCCATGTTACCATCACTTAGTGTCAGATGTTTTAAATTTTGTAAAATTATTAAGAGGTGAACGCTACAATAGCAACATTTCACAACTGTTGACATTTTTACAGTTAAAGGCAAAGCTCTGTGCACTTAATTGACAACTAAATTCAAACTCTATGACAAGGCCCTGATTTCTGCAATATTTTGAGTGTCAACTGATTAAATCAAATTTGAGTAAATTTTAAAAAAATAAGGTGTTACCGGGTCAGATATGAAAATAACAATCAGTACAGTATTACATATTTGGATGTTAATTTTAAATTTTATTCTGCCCCTGATTGGGGCTGGAGTGGCAGGAGCTGATTAAGGCAGGGGATGGCAAACTATGGCCCGCGGGCCATGTCTGGCCTGTCAGAACTTTTAATCCGGCCCTCAAGCTCCCGTTGGGGAGCAGGGTTGGGGGCTTTCCACACCACTCCCAGAAACAGCAGCATGTCCCCCTGCCAGCTCCTTTGCATAGGGGCAGCCAGGGGATCTGGACGCTGCCCCCATCCCAAGCACCACCACCCTCCCCCATAGCTCCCATTGGCCGGGAACTGCAGCCAATGGGAGCTGCAGGGGCAGCGCCTGCGGACAGGCCAGCACACAGAGCTGCCAGACTGGCACCATGCCTCCGCATAGGAGCCAGAGGGGAGCATGCTACTGCTGCTGCTTCCGGGAGCTGCAGGGGCAGCGCGAAGAGCTGCCTGGCTGCGCCTCCGCGTAGGAGCCAGAGGTGGGACATGCCACTGCTTCCAGGAGCTGCTTGAGGTAAGCGCCACCTGGAGCCTCCATGTCTGACCCCCCGCCCCCGTCCCCCATGCCCCCAGTCCCGATCCCCCTCCCACCCTCTGAGCACCTCAATCCCAGCCCGGAGCACCCTCCTGCACCCCAAACCCCTCATCCCCACCTCAGAGCCTGCACCTCCAGCCGGAGCCCTCAACCCCTCCTGTGCCCCAGCCCCCTTCCCCTCCTGCCCTCCGAACCCCTCGGTCCCAGCCTGGAGCACCCCTAATCCCTCATCCCCAGCCTCACCCCAGAGCCCGCCATACAATTTCATAAGCATTCATGGCCTGCCATACAATTTCTATATCCAGATGTGGCCCTCAGGCCAAAAAGTTTGCCCATCCCTGGATTAAGGCCTCTCTAGCAGCACCCTGCCATACTCCAGGTTAAATGAATTATGTTTCCCTTGGGAATTGTCACATCTGATCTGTAGGTATATTATTTGACACATTCTATGACCAAGAACACCAAGTATAACCTTTATAAATAGACCCTACCAAACTCACAGTCTGTTCTAGTAAATTTCATGGCCAAAGGATCTGAAAATTAGTCTATTTCATGTTTTCAGATGTTTACATCTGAAATGTCATGGTATTGTAACTGTGGGGATCCTGACCAAAAAAGGGGTTGTGGGGGGAGGAGGGATCACGGGATTGCCACCCTCACTTCTGCGCTGCTTTCAGAGCTGTGCTCTGAAGGTAGCAGCCGCTGAGCTTCCTGTAGCCAGAGAAGGCTCCCAAAGGTGGAGGTGGGTCCAATCTCCCTCATGCTGCTGGGAGTGCAACAGCAGGGGGCTCTTAGCTGCTAGTCCCTGCCGGAGTGGGGAGGGCCAGGATTTGCTTTCCCCTGCACAGCCGCTCTTGGGGGGAGATCGGACCCACCTCCAGAGGCAGTGCAGAAGTGAGGCTGGTACACCCTCACTTCTGTGCTGCAGCAACCGTGGAGCTTCCTGAAGCCGAGGGGAGGTTCCCAGAGGTGAGTCTGATCTCCCTCGTGCTGCTGGGGGAGCCCCAGTCAGGGGCTCCTAACTGCTAGTTCCAGCCAGGCTGGGGAAGGACTGGACTTCCTCTTCCCCTGCACAGCCATTGCAAAAAGCTACACACACACACACACACACACACACACACACACGCGCGCGCACGTATTTGCTTCTTGCCCCATCGCTCCGCAGCCATGGGAGGAGGGGTCACCGTACAGGGAGATGTACACTTCCAAATGCAATTAGCAGCTTATTTTAATAAAATAAAGCAAGGTCATGTGAACTTGACAGGTTTTATTGATTGACACTTTACAGCAGCAAATAACACTGCCTGATTGGAAGATATGGACATGTGAGGCGGTTTTGTAGGGTAGTGATCTCCATTGGTAGCTTCAAACTTGAGAGGCACTGCCTTAAGTTAACAAAAGCAAGCAAAATAAAAAAGTTCTGGTTTCAAATATCATTAACTGAATGTCAGAATGGAGCATCCAGCGACTGTCTTTCTTCATTCCGTCTCTGCACTGAAAACACCTGTCCGTGTTTAGACACAGCTCTCTCTGCACCCATGAAGTTCATTGGACCTGTCTGACAATACCGAGCTAGTCTTGAGAGGTGGGCGATTCTGCCTTCAACAGAGTTCCAAAATTGTAACACAGGCAAACTACAATCTGCTTCTTTTGTGATATTTTTATAAACAGGAATCTCCAACCTACAATTCTTGTCAAAGCCACGAATTACATTAAGTGAGGTTAAATCAACCATCAACAAGTACCTTTGTGCAGTGTCAAAAATACATAGAGCTTTCAGGAGCCCTGCTGCAGGTTGTTGAAACTTTTGAGCCGTTTTTGCTACATCGCTTGACTCTTCCCTGTAGCAGTAGTATTGTCTGAGCTTCTTTGTCATGCAAGAAAACTCCTGCTGAACACTGGTATTTAATTCAACATTGTCAGACTGATGTTCATTTGACTGTGTTGTAAGCTTGGTGGATTGTGACATGCCGAGATTCGAACCAAGTGATTAAGTCCATCAGTCCTGTGGCATTCTTGGCAACAAACTGAACTTGCTCATTCAGCTGAACATTGTTTAGAAGGGTTGAAAGTTCTGTTAAAACCTGCATTTGCAATGTCAGTGTCAGCTCTTGTGAGACAAACTCAGCAGTACTTCAGGGGAGCTGCATGGTATTGTACAGCAGCCAAAAACCAGGAATTCCAATGAGTAATTACTGGCCCTAGGGGAAGTACAATATTTTGTTCCCTGATTTCAGTCATGTTTGCAATGTGCTGCCTGTATCAAAGTTTGCAGCTTATGCAGTGTTTTTAAAAAGATCTTTTTAATGTAGCTGACCAGTTTATCATCTTTACCAAGCTTGCTACTCCACAGCTTACTGCTAAGAGAAATTATATGTGTGTTACATGTAATATGGACAGCATTTGGCATTAGACCTTGGAAAACAGATTTGAAAAATTTCATGTAAGCTGATTGTCATTTATGAAAACAGATATTTTGTCAAATCCACACCGTATTTTGAAATGGTTTTAATTACCACTTGAGAAACTGTAGTATAGCAACAGCATCCAAGTAAACGCAGTCAGCGAGCACTATTCGCTTTCCTGTCTGTACATCTTTGGTCTTGTCAGAAATAAAATCAAATAGAACATTCAGTACGTAGTTGTCTTGCTCATCTGTGGACTCAGCTGAAATAATTGCATGAGTTAATTTGAGACTTCATCTCCTCAAAATGTGTAGCAAAAACCTTTGCAAGATAGTCCTGTTGGAGCTTATTCGCACTTGGTAAGCAACCAGCATTTTGTGAATTCACACAGCTTTGGGTGATCAAGTTTTTCCAATGGTATATTAGCACTTGAAAATGCATCCACAAGTTCCATTCTAGCTAAATGATGGATCTCAGAGCTCTCTGTCGTCTTCTTAAAAAGAGATGAAATTGGCTTTTGTTTTTTTAACTTTTTGTTTCCCAGCAATGCGCTATCTGCAGTCCTCTTTCTGCTTCTATGGGTTTCCGACTCTAAGTGGAGCTGAATCATTGTCACAGATGTGTGATCCAAGGAAACACTGCAGCTTGTACAAAATACACCACTGGCATGTAGAATTTGGCTTCCAAATTCTTTCACAGGATCCACTGCAGTAATGATTGTAGAGGTTTTTGATTTATTTTGAACACTCATTTTCAAGCAATTTCACTTGTCTTCCGGTAGGCTGCCAATTGAGAACACTACACTACAACCCCCCCTCCCCTCCAGCCCAATGTCTCCATATCTATCAATCAGTGAGTTGAATCCTGAATGTTATTTGCTGCTGTAAAGTGTCAATGAAAATATCCTATCAAGTTCTTGACCTTCCTTTATATTTTTATTTAAACAAGCTAATTGCATCTAGAAGGGGTGCAGCTCCCTGTACAGTGATCCCTCCCCCCACAGCTGCAGAGCAATGGGGGCAGGAAGTGATTGGGGGCGGAGCTTCCTGCAGCTGGGGGAGGTACGCGTAGGCGAGTCTGATCTCCCCCCAAAAGCGGCCATGCAGGGGAAGAACAAGTCCCTCCCCAGTCTGGCCAGGACTAGCAGCTAGGAGCCCAGAGCTGGGGCGCTCCCATCAGCATGGGGGAGGAGCAGACCCACCTCCACTTCCGGGAACCTCCTGCAGCTGCAGGAAGCTTCGGGGTTGCTGCCCAACCCCAGAGCTTCCTGCAGCTGAGGGGGGTACCCAGAGGTGGAGGTGGGTCTGATCTTCCCACTGAGAGCTGCTGTGCAGGAGAAGAGTAAGTCTCGTTGCTTCCCATCCCGGAGGGGACTAGCAGCTGGAGCCCCGGGTACAGTAGGAGCCCTTAGCTGGGGCACCCCCAGTCCTGCCTCTCCCCTTCCAATATACTAGATTTCACAGAGGAGGTCTGATTTTACAGTCCATGACATGTTTTTCACAGCCATGAATTTGGTAGGGCCCTATTTATAAAAGTCTGGTCAACCTTGAACCTCCCCATCTCCACCTTCCAAGGGACCAAGGGACATCTGCAAATATGGGTAGCAAATCCTGATGCAATTCTGGAATCACTTACCTGGAGTGTGGGGTTTTCAACTGGTCAACCAGCAGCCCTTCATCTGAAAGCTCTAAGTATCTGCTGAGCCCTTTGGATGAATAAGGCTGTAGTGTACCCGACATTTTTAACTCCCTGAGGGAGTCAGGGAAATGATCTTAGCCCTACTAAAGGCTAAGTCAGGGAAATGAAATCTTGCCACTTAAACAAGACCGTCTTCTCCTGTTTACTATCCATGTATATCTTCTGCAACCTATCCCTAAATATATTTGTCTGCCAATAGATATTCAGTAACCCTTTGTTGTAAGTCAACATTCATTATGAGTATTTATAAAAGGTGAAACTTCAGTGCGTTAGCACTGAGGATTCTCTCCCTCAGATGCTCAGCTGGCTGGTTCTTGCTCACATGCTCATGGTTTAACTGATGCCCATATACAGGGTCAGGATGAAATTTCCCCCCAGATCAGATTGGCAGGGACTTTGGTGGGTTGTTGCCTTCCTCTGCACATAAGAGAGTGGGTCATTTGCCAGGACTGTCTGTGTATATCTCATTTAATTATTTCCCCACCACTGCAAGGCCTCTAGCACTGGTGCACTGGTGATCCCTCCTATGCTATCCCTGTGGGTCTCATTTACTTCAGTCTCATTTCTGTGGTTGGGTTTAATGTGCTGGCAGCCTGTGACATATAGGAGGTCAAACTAAATGTTCTGGTGGTCCCTTATGGCCTTAAACTCTTATGACTTCAATATTTCTAGTAGATGAGGAGTATACATATCAAAGTTTAAAATAAGAAGAACATGCCAGCAATATCAACCTTTTGTAATTACTGGACTGTTTAAATGTTTAAATGTTCAGTAGAATTGTCTATCCTCCAGAAAATGTCTGATGTCTACAGGAAAGGCAAACTGTTAAATACCATTAACCAAAGTCTAAAGATAAGAAACTTTCCAGACTCACCAACTCTAACCCAAAGAGGCTGTGGTCCTCCCAAACATCTTCAGATACTGCATCACCAATAAGAAGCACATCTTCAGCAAGTAATTCAAGAACTTGCATGGTCACTCTACTACTGCCTATGAATGAAAATGTGAAAGATGTTACAGCAGTTCAATTGTAGACAGCGTATAAATGATTTAATGTTAGTAGAGCAGCCCCTTTTCAGCCAGGGAATACTTTAACTCTGAACATCTGTAAATTTAATTTTCTTGTGCATTCATGCTACTCAGTTAGCATCAATTGTCACCATTGCAACATCCAGCAATAGCTTTGAATCACATCTACTTTTTCTTTGTTTTCTGGAAAGAATATTTTGAGAGTTAATTCACTAGAGAGCTCACTATTCACCAAGAGTACTAGGCACGCCCCCACAGTTCAGATCTTAACATGGTTTCATTCTTTGTACTACAGACAGCTCTTAATACACTAGTTCAGGAGCGGCCAACCTGTGGCTCCGGAACCACATGCAGCTCTTCAGAAGTTAATATGCAGCTCCTTGTATAGGCACCAACTCCGGGGCTGGAGCTACAGACGCCAACTTTCCAATGTTCCAGGAGGTGCTCACTGCTCAATCCCTGGCTCTGCTGCAGGCCCTGCCCCCACTCCACCCCTTCCCGTTCCCTCCCCTGAGCCTGCCATGCCCTCGCTCCTCCCCCCACACCCGAGCCTCCTGCACGCCATGAAACAGCTGATTGGGAGGTGCGGGATGGGAGGGGGAGGCACTGACTGGCAGGGCTGCCGCTGGGTGGGAGGCGCTGGGAGCAGGGGTGGGCAGGGGGAGAGCGATGTGGGGCTGCTGATGTATTACAGTGGCTCTTTGGCAATGTACATTGGTAAATTCTGGCTCTTCTCAGGCTCAGGTTGGCCACGCTTATGCTAGTTGATGATTCTGACTACTTAAGCCAGCCGGTCACATTTCTTGTGAGGAAAAAGTCACATTCCATCCTGGATTCTTTAACTACCCTGAATTCACAATGGTCAGCTTACTGAAATGATAAATTCCTTCTTCTAGTTACAGCAGCACCATGTTTAATAAGGAAGTACTACTGGGATATTTTTCGATTCTTCCCCTTCACCCTCCAGAAACAAGGAAGATATTAGTTCTTATTATCAAGCACTACAGTAAATAAAAAGCAGGGAAATAGATTTTGTGCTGGAGCTGCTAAACTTTAATATATTTTCCAGGCTGTTTTAATGAGTATAGCCTATACTAGAAAAGCTACCACCAATGACATTTCTACTGTATTATTGTGCCTGCTGTTAGCATTTTTGTAAGCCTAGTGAAGACACAGATGTAGCATTGCTAACCTTGGGTGAACTCGTTAAGTCGCAGCTAAGATGACAACTAGGGAATAGTTGCTCAGAGAAGACACTCCCGGAAAAAAAAAGGCTAATGTATATTTACCATGGATAGGAATTTTGCCAAATAAAGTCAGTTGGCTATATGAGGAAGGACAGGATGAGAATGTTTACATATAAAGTTTTATAGTGTTGCAGACACATTTTACCACTGCTGTGGATATGATGTTATTTGATTGATCTTTCTAGCTCAGGGACAAATCTGCCTGAAACTTACCACCTGGATAGGCAGGAGAGAAAGTTATCTCCCCATTCTTGGTGGTTTTGTTTTCAACATAGGATGCATGTTTCCACACTAGCCTATGTACTAGGATAGCAGCTCCCTACTTTTTGTCAAAGGCTGGTTGATGGATGATTCTGCTATGCCCTTTCCCACCATCCCAAACTACTGTCACAGACGTCTTTATTTTTTTGGTCCATTTTCTCTCTCCTGTTCTTCTTCAACCTGGGGTCTTTCGCCTTGTCATTCCCAACCCCCCACCCTCCCACTCCTTTTTTGGCCTTCTTTTTTACTCTTTTATTTTGTAAGTCCCTTTTCTTGGTCCCCATTAACCAGAAGGTTACATTCTGCATAATGTGGATTGCCTATTGGTGACTTCTTGAGGTAGGGCTTCATGTATTCTTACAGCTGAGAATCTGTGAGCAAAAGAAACTTGGAATAGCAAGCCTGCAGATGTGCTGTACATGAGAGTTGCCACTAAGCCATTAGTGGCCACAAAAGGAGAATAGATGGAAGGCTGGCCGCTTTCAAAGTGACAGCTGCTGCTTTATCTGTTGCATATTTATAGGTGGTGGACTCAACATCATGCAGTTTTCTCAACAAGACAAGTTAGGCCCTGACTCTCAGCATGGGCAAAACTTTAGTAGGGCTAAGTTAGGTTTGGAATTCTCAATGCTTAAGGTCTTCTTGCAGCTGACTCACTGGGTACACTTTCTTCCCTATGCTTCCACTCCTTTGTGACATACTTGTTTGTACTTTTAGGGTATTTCTGGAAGAAAACCTGAGGTCCGCACACTAAATCTTAAAAGTTTCCCATTTATACCTCAGGAGGGTCACTGAGATGAGGGTCTCATTAAGACGCGATATATCGATCCCCGAACACGCTCACCGTCGACTCCGGAACTCCACCAGAGCGAGTGGCGGTAGCGCAGTCGACGGGGGAGCCGCGGCCGTCGATCCCGCGCCGTCTGGACCCCAGGTAATTCCATCCAAGATACTTCGACTTCAGCTACGCTATTCGCGTAGCTGAACTTGCGTATCTTGGATCGATCCCCCCCCAGTGTAGACCAGCCCAAAGACTTAGCTAACCGTGATCCACACTTTTGTGACTTCCAAGCTAGACAATTTCAAAGCACTCTACCTGAGATGACTATGCAGCCCACATGTACGCTACAGCTGATTCAACATATTGTGGTCCTCTTGCTAAACAAAGCAGAATGTTGAGAGTATCATACAATACTCCACATTAGCATCCAGTCCAATACCAAATAAAGGACCAGGACCTTAAAACGTAATGCCATTAATGGAAAAGAGCCAAGCTTTCTTAATATCAACTCTTTCCCCACTTTCTCACAGTTTCAGCAGCACCTTCAATCAAGGTGGAAGCTCCCGCTGATAGCCCTAAGCGTGAAACTTTCAAGAACTGGTACAGAGTAGAGGACCTTTGCTGTGCGATATCACTGATGGCAATCATATCAACAGAATTTCTTCAGATAGGACTTTCTCAAATAAAGTAGCATAACGACCCCATAATGTTTCCAAAGAAAGGCCAAAGAGATTAACTCCCCTCCCCCAAAGAGACTTAAAATAGGGATAAGAGCTCGGTCTAAATTTGGTTATATGCATGTGGCTCCTTAATACTAGTGATTGGTGCATTAGAAATGCATCTATGCTATTGCCAGCCCCTGATTAGTAGGAGAAGGCCCTAAGAGCTAAATTGGTTATTTAAAATAAACTGATCAAGATTGGGCTACATACCGTGACCACCTCTTTAAAGGGGGGGGGGGGGGGGCAGCTGAAAAATGAGTCCAGAAATATGTTCAGGTCAGTTGTGGAACTTTGAATTTTTACTTTGACTTTTTATAAATCAAGATTATAATAATATATATTTATTTATTACTTTAACTTTTATCTTAGTGAATTTTCCAATCTGGAACTATTTATATTTTATATAATTTAAAATAAAAATATCTCCTACCCACTGTTAAAAGCAAAATGAACCTTTCACTGAGGGTACATCTACAGCTCAGTTTAAAGTTGTACAAATGATAAATAACTGATAATGAATCTAATAATATGTAAATATCTTAAATGTTTTAATACTTATTTTGCTCTTTGCGTTTAAAGCAAAGGATAGTAACTTAGGTTATGTCTATGCTACAAGCTGGAGGTGAGATTCGCAGCTCGCGAAGACATACTCACACTAGCTCTAATCAAGCATTGCCATCAGAGATCAGAAATACTAGGTAAATACTTTACCTTCCCACAGTCGTGCTGCTGTGGCTACATTCTAGTTTTAGGGCACAAGGTCATTAAAGCTACCGTATGTCTCCTCAAGCTGAGACACACACTCTAGCTCGAAGTGTGGACTTACTCTGAATTACTATCCTTTGCCTTTTAAATTGCAAAATAAGGTTTTAAAGCATTTAAGATGCTTACACAGTATTAGATTCAGTATCGGTCATTTATTACATTTAAACTGACTAGACATTGGGAAGTTCTTAAAAGTCTGAAATTAATGCAGACAAGCATTTCCTCAACCAATTAAGCAAGGAAAACTAAGTAGTAACCCTACCTCGTTCATTTAAGGAGTCACAAGTACAGGTTGATTTCTTTAGGTTTTCAAATCACTGCACATTTCCACATTCAGTTAGTTGAAGTCCTTTTACAGACCTCTTCAACTGCTGTTAGAAAGCATGCAAGACTTCACTACTAAAGGGCATGGGGAAATTAGGTAAATTAATGTATGCAGAAATAATTGCAATTATCAATTTGACTTCCACAAAAAATTTTAAAAAGTTTAGAAGCAAAGTATGATACACCTAATTTCCCTTCCGTGTAAAACGGGATTTAGAATATCAATATGTATATTGCTGTAATACTGGTAAAGGAAAATGTAGTAGTTGTGCTACCAGAGTTTGGAATCTCTGTCGCATTTGCAAATGGAAAATGTATTGCTGAGTATGACAGAGGAACAGCATAGCAAAGTCAGTGTACCAGCCTTTTCTCTGGGATTTTAGACAAAACTGACCATCATTCTCAAATACCACAGCCATAAGCGGGTTCACCGGGGCTGGGGCTTCTCTGGCCGGCGCGCAGGGGGTTAACAGTTAAGGTTGGTTAACGGTAAGCCTAATGCTTACCGGTTAACCTTTTACATCCCTACGAGATACTAGTGTCCACTTGGTAACTACTGACAATTAGTCCAAAAAAGTTCAATACAGTGAACAAGAGCTTCCCACATCCTCACACCACAAAGTAGTTCAAAACGGTATTCAAAGAAAAAAGCTGATCACCTCCCAACTCCTCAAACCAAGAGAGCTCCAAATAGGTTAATAAATAATGCAATTAATGAACTGCATAATTCTATAAACATGCTACAAAACAAAGGCCAAGTAGTTGCTCCACTGATCCATAAGAATGTTTTGTGGCTGTTAAGATCTTTGGTTCAGGGAGGTCCAAAATTGATACTTGCTTCTACACAGTTAAATACTAGATTATATATTCAGTAAATTAGAGGCAGGGGACTGGACTCGATGACCTCTCGAGGTCCCTTCCAGTCCTAGAATCTATGAATCTATAAAAAAAGAACCATTTAAGAACTATGTTATTGATTAAAAACATATTCCAAAAACATAAAAAGCCATTTAAAGATTCAATATTTTCACACAAATAATGTCACTCTCAAGATAGTATAAAGTGGTACATTAATAAGTCCAATAAAAAATCTTTACAAGTCCAATAACCTTTACATTATCCAAGGCAGGCCAAAATATACTACAGTGTAAAATTTGGATGAGATAACTTTTCACATTTGGTCTTAATTTATTTCCTACTAATTTAACCAGTTTAGAAAAATAAAGAGCATATAAATATCATCTAAGATTAATAGTACTACTAACTGTGCCGACAATTATGTTCCAAGGCCAATTCAGACACTGTTGCTAAACTAGCAACCCAGAGGGGTAGAGAGTTGTGAAGGGGAGGACGGGAGAAAATAAGGGTTGTCCCCAGATCATGGGGTTTCACACCTCCTGAGACAGGTTGAAAATATAGTAAGTTGTTTTCTACTTATGTTCCATTATTACCCTATGGGAGACAGAAGGAGATATAACTAACCCACTCACACTAACAAAGCCATATAAAGAATTTGAACTCTAGGTTGGGTGGTAAGGAGAAATTACATCACCCCTAGGTGAGGGGAGCAGGGAGAAACAACATCACCCCAGATCTAGACACTTAGGGCAGGTCTACACTAACCCCCCAAGTCGAACTAAGGTATTCAACTTCAGCTACGTGAATAACGTAGCTGAAGTTCGAAGTACCTTAGTTCGAACTTACCTCGGTCCACACGCGGCAGGCAGGCTCCCCCGTCGACTCCGCGGTACTCCTCTCACCAAGCAGGAGTACCGCAGTCGACGGCGAGCACTTCCGGGTTCGACTTATCGCGTCCAGACAAGACGCGATAAGTCGAACCCAGAAGTTCGATCGCTCGCCGCCGAACTACCGGGTAAGTGTAGACCTACCCTTAGAGTACACCTATACTGGCATACAAGACCTGTGGTTGTCCCAGGAGGCTAAAAATTACTGGGTAGACATTCGGGTTCAGGCTGGAGCCTGGGCTCTGGAACCCTCCCCCATCACATTGCTGCGTAGATGTATGCTTATGCATCATCCAAGGAACTAAAATCTTCTCCCAACTGCCAAAGCATAGCTGTTCTGTCGGTTGAAGAGAAGACTGTACTGTGAATCTGTGGCTTTGCAGTGGCAGACTCAACTGAAAGGCCGCATGCAAAAACCAGAGATAAACTTGAAATGTATCTGTTCTGTATAAATTAAATGGCCTTAGATGTCACACTATATAATCGTAATCCATTCTGGCATTAAAGTCTATAAGTGAAACCCTGACCTGTTTGAACTCAAGGGGAATTTTGCCATTGCCTTCAATGGTGCCAGGATTTAACACTATGAATCTATGAAAATGCGAACGTCTTCTGCTGTTCTGGCAGATAATAGAAAATATAAATATATCCTAAATAAATTTAGATAAACTGCCCATTAAAATACTTTTCCTGATAAAATTATCTGGATATTCCATTTACCAAAACAAAACCTATAACAACAGATGTCAAGTGACCTGGATTTTTCAGCTGGCTAACTAATATAACTGACATGTTATGTAGATTTCTTACAGGAAAGGCATCCTCGTTCCTTTCTGCAACTCATCTGATCATGACTTTCTTTTAATAAAGTCATTAATGAAATGCAAGAAGAAATCTGTGGACTCCATTATTCCCCCTCCTCCTTTTTGCAGAAGCAAGAAAAATCTACTTTCCTGGCAATAAACAGGACCCAAGAGTAAGTACTCAAAGTCAGTACTGAGAAAGTAAAAGGTAAAACTAAAATATACAACTACTGAAATTCCAATGTGTGACATGAAGATAAAGCATGAGCCACACATGATTTATTGGTTCTCTCTCATCATACAAGTCCTTAGTTAATAAATTTATATGGAAGTTTACAGGGAAAAGATTACAGATTAGTCAAAACACAAATACAAGATGAAATACTTTTGAACTTATTTTAATGTGGCACAATATGTAGATTTTATTTCTAAAGTACTTCTGAAATATTAATGTTTAGCAAATGGACCCTAAGGTTCTATGTCTACCAAAAAAGGAAAGGACTGAACAATATAGAAAAAAAATCTAAAGGTTTCTCCCACATATGAATATTTTCTCACATGGACAAGGCCAAGAAACATTCCGGGTAGACCAGGAAGCTACATAGCTAGCCCCAGAGACGATGTACGTGCTCTGAGTTAGAGAGAGATCTTTTTCTTCATAGTGATTATATAGAAATAATTTTTGATTAAAATGAATTTGTATTTTAAAAATGTGAATTGCATAAGCTTATGGAGGGCAAATATAGAGACACCTGCAAAGAATACTAGTAAAGAGAAAAAAGAGCTGCTCGTTCATGCTAGTGGCAGAAAAAAACAAGGTTAAGTTGAGAGAGGGTTTATTTCCTGCTTGTCAGTCCACACACCCCGTCCCACTTTACTTTGTCTCAGCCAAACTCACTATTTCCTCTTCCCTGTGAATCTACATTCCTCTGTCTCCTTCCCCTGTGCATTCAATTTCTTCCCGCCGCCTTTTTCTAGGGCAAAACAGAGCCAGAGATCTATTAGCTGATCCAACTTTACAGGGCCTTACCAAATACCCCACAACAAAATAACCACACAATAGTGTGATTAATGTGCTTAAGAATGGCTGCTTTAAAAAAAAAAAAAAAACTTTACAAACACCCATTTTGAAAATATTATGGGATTCTCCTACTGGGATGGGATACAAAATGAGGGAAAATAAGGATTCCTGCACACACAAAAACCATCTAATATCCATTCACCTGTTCTTAGAAGAGGTACAGCATATTCCAGGATGGACACACAGAACTGAGGAAGGCTGAGCTGTTGGAACTGTAACTCTAAAGTATCCTCACTTTCCAGGTCTGGCAGGTCAATGTGCCCTACATCCAGCGGTGACTGCAGATTTATTCTGGAGTTTGCACTAGCTTGAGTACTGCTTCCACTACAAAGCAAATACAGTATAGGAATTAAACACTGTCAAACAAGACAACTTAAATAGTCTTTAAAAAAAAAAAAGTGACCTGAAGAGGTAAAAAAAGGATTGTACCCTTTTTTTCATTTCTTTAGGATTTATAAAGGCAGACTAGCCTTTTCTCCCACAAATAAATAAATAAATAAATAAGGTGGGGGACATTATTTTTTTCCTTAGAAATCTATAGTATGTTAAATCTGATGTTGCCTGTTTTAGTAGAGATCTTCAAAAATGTACCTAGAAATGTGGATCAGGAGTGAATGGAGTGTTGAATCTTTGACAAAAAAGAGTTTTTCCTTCTGTGTGTTAGATGTTTGTGCGAAAACTAAGGGCAGGTCTACACTATGGGGTTAAGTCGACCTAAGTTACGCAACTCCAGCTACGTGAATAATGTAGCTGGAGTCGACATACATTAGGTCGACTTATTGCGGTGTCTACACCGTGTTGGGTCGATGGGAGAAACTCTCCCGTCGACTTACCTTATGCTTTTTGTTCCTGTGGAGTACCGGAGTCGACAGGAAAGCGATTGGTGGTCGATTTAGCAGGTCTTAACTAGACCCACTAAATCAACCCCCGGTGGATCGATCGCCGCAGCATCGATCCACGGTAAGTGGAGACAAGCCCTAAGTAATAACAAAAAACCCCAAAGTGGAGTGGTCTGAATTAAAGTCTCATTTCAATAAATAAATTCTTGGTATCAGCAATGTCATTTCCCTCCTGCCTCTCTGGCTGCCCATAGAATCTTCCAGGAAAGAACAGTCCCCAAAAGACCTGATTTTCTAATGTAAAAAACAAGTGGAACATAAAATCCTTTACAGGCCTTCTTTATACATCAAAGTGGATAAATAGTGCCTAATTCCCCCACCCCCTTAAAAGACATCTTCAATACAATCAAGCATCAACAGTACATTTTGATTTTTATCTCTTTCCAGCTACCTTTAAAGGTTCCTAGATTCGCCGGATGTGTTGAACTGAAGACAGCTCAAAGACATAAGGTTTTTCTTATAATGGTTTTCATCTCTACAAGTCATTATTTTGACTAAGTATTTGTAAGGATTTATAAAGCAAATCAAGATACAATAGCTTTATTCATTTTCCCTTATGAAGAATTTGAAGAAAGTGATCTCTGGTATGGTTACATTACGTTATATTGTCTTTATATGGATCCCTCTTTCCAATGAACTTTGAAAGGATGGCAGCATATTTCTATTGATCCTTTGAACTTGAGAGTTGAAGGAGAATAAAAGGACGATACAGCATTGTAAATAAAAATACAGATGAATCAACAATGGATGGTTCTGATTGTCATACGTGTGCTTATAAGATAAGGAAGAGAAGATGCATCAAATCATTAAAAGTAGAAGTATTAAGAAAAGGGAAAAGGATACGTTTCCAGACAGAAGTTAAAACATAGTCAGAAAAACAGATGATAGCAGAGCTCCAGAGATTTTACGCAAGAAGAGAAAGTATGATATTTAGAAACAGAAATAGAAAAATAAATCAGATTATGAAAACTTGAACAAGAGTTGGTGGCTAGAAAGGATTCTTGTTCAATAGTATTAGACATAAGGTTGGGAATCTTGAACCAACATTTTTCCTCTTCCCTAATTCTTTCCTCTCTATTGTTTACTTCATCTCATTCTCTCGTTGAGCTTCAAGTTTTCCATCATGTTGCCTCTGGCACGTTGCCATTGTGGCTTTGTCACAAGCCTCGTGCAAGAAGCAGAGAGTAGTTGCACTGACCCACACACAGTCCAAGTTCTTGGCTCCCTTTTGTTCCCTGAGCACTGCATAGGTTACTTTCACTGCAGCATAAGCAGATGCATTAGGAACAGAACCAAAGCTCCATGAATTCCCCACCCATCTGCATAGAATGGGCAGCAGTAGCCTAGCAGAGGCTGCTCCCAGACCTGTGCTGCTACCTGTCATATGGACAGCAAGATCAGGAGACTAAGGGAGCACTGGCATGCAGACAGGGTTAAACAGGTCACAATATGGCACTTCATTTGCAACAAGTTATCATTTGTTCTCTATATGTCCTCTCTCTCACCTGCTAAAAGTTCAAGTCATCCTATGTTGATTTCCTAGCCAATGAGTTAGCCACTGCTGCCATTTCCAGATGGGTTGATCTGTGCTAAGTCTTTCCAATATTAGATTGTAAACACTTCAGGGCAGAGGAAAGGGTCTTAGTCTATGTGCTGTAAAGCACAGGGTTCATTTATAATGCTATATAACTGCTTAATAAAAACTCAATGTACTAGATTCAATAACTTTCTTACATAGTAATAATAGCTCTCAAGACATTTAAAATTAATAATCTGAGCTACTATATCTATAATGTGAGAACACTTTATTGTATATTGGTTAGATCCACTAACTATTAAGACTCAAAAAGGTATCACCTTTGACTAAATAAGAATTCAGACTTTTTAAATCCTCAACTAATGACCTAATAAAGGACAATGTTTCTTGCAGAGTGATTACAAATCTTGGACCAAGCTGAGTCCCACGTATACACACTGACCTCTACATTTTAAGAGTGTCCAGTAAATTAGTCATAAGGTTTGAGTTGTGTGGCTAAGTCATGTACAATTGAAATTTTATATGGTCAAGCTTGTATGCCAAAAATCCTTAGAAACTTTTTATGTAAATGTGTATAATCACAACAACCAGATTAAATTACACTCACTCTAAGTTTTTTCTGTGTTCCCAACTGTTGAAGGGAAACAAAAAATCCCGATCTCAATACTTGTCAAGTAAATAGCAGAAGAAGTGGTTTTCAAATCTCACTGCAAACCAAGTCCACACACAGTGAATTGCTGATTTCTTATCTTTAGCCATTTGAAAGAATGTCAGATATCTGTAGTTCATATGTAAAATACCAATCTGCTCTCTCTTTAGGAGCAGAATGTGAGAGATCAGAAGGACATTACAAATTGTGAATACCATTTAAAATTTAAGTCTATTTTAAAGATTTTTTCCAATTAGCATCCTAATTTCAACAATTAGACTTACAGTAGAATCTCAGAGTTATGAACACCAGAGTTACAAACTGACCGGTCAACCACAAACCTCATTTGGAACCGGAAGTATGCAATCAGGCTGTAGCAGAGCCAAAAAAAGCAAATACAGTACAGTACTGTGTTAAACGAAAACTACTAAAAAATAAAGGAAAAGCAGCATTTTTCTTCTGCATAGTAATGTTTCAAAGCTGTATTAAGTCTATGCTCGGTTGTAAACTTTTGAAAGAACAAAGTTTTGCTCAGAGTTAGAACACTTCAGAGTTACAAACATCCTCCATTGCTGAGGTGTTCATAACTCTGAGGTTGTACTGTACATGTTTTCCCACAAGTTGGCTAGGAGCAAAATAGGTAATTCTGGTAATAGGCAATAGGCTTAACTTAACCTCCCACTTTGTTCACCTGGAAGACGCTGCATCCCAGTCTTGGCCATCACCTCTGGGACGCTGACCAGTACGTCCAATCACAGATGGTCGAGGGCTACTACTTCCAGGTGATGGATTCTGGGAATGGTGAGGTCCTCTTGCTTCTTGGGCATAAGACATAGAAGAATTCTGGGAAGCTGTACCTTATGCAACAAAAGCAGAAAAATAAAATTACCACACACCTCTCAGTCCTACAAACCACTTGGTGAAGTATGAAAAGTCCAAGAGGGTTAACAAATTGCAAAATAAACTTAACACTATTAATTAAAGTAGAGTAAGAAAAATAATGAGGAAAGTACAGGACATTGGCACAATCTACTTTAATCCATATGAATCTCAAAAAGTTCAGAGGTTCATTTCAGACTAACATTGAAAAAAAACAAAACAATTTAAACATAATCCTTGGGTGCGTAAAATTCTACTAGAAGTCTCACATAATATTTTGTGTTATATTTTGGTACTTCTGCTTCAAGTTCTAGAAGTGCAGAGCCCAGTAAAGATTTTAAGTTATCTAAGCCTCAAAGAAGTTTGGAGTCAGCTTTTGGTCAAAGATTTGAGTGCTCTTATTCAAAAAGTAAGTGCTCCATTCGTCATACAAAAAATGTCTGAATCTTGCTATAAGTGCAAAATTCAGTTCAGTCTTAACTACAGAATCACAAGCAGCGTTTCTGTAACAACATGCTTGGAATGTTTTATGAACAGCTCTAAAATCAAAGCAGGCAGAGGTAAAGAGATGAAATTTGGCAGAGTAATAGGCCATGGAAGGAGAGGGTGTCATTCAGTCTTTAGTGAAAGTCAGTCATGATTTCGCTGGGTCATGAGGCTTTGCTTCTAGATCCAGAAGTCCCAGGTTCAAATGCTGCTGTTGATGTTTTAATTTTAAATTTAATTGAGGTCTCCTCTCCATTTGAAGCCTATACAGTTGGACTCTCAGTAACTAATGCACCTAGTTTTACAGGTGGAGGAGCATAAGAAAGAATTCCAATTAATATTTTTAGAATCCTAAAACATTTATAAAATATTTTTTATTTAACACATGTAGCATGCACAGCCTACATGTGATAGAAGAGATTCATCATCACTTTTGAGCAAGGCAGCCATCCCAAACTCACATTGCTACAGGATGGAATTTTCAAACATGCCAAGTATCATCTTTAGAAAATCCATTCCACAGTCACACACCACAACATTTACATATACACACCTTGGTCAGTGGAGAAAAAGCCTGGATCTCTGTGAAAATTAAGCCTATTTCTTAAGAAGATACATAACTGTTGCAGGCATGACACAGCCTGCAAGGCTAAGCGGTGTTTTCCATCTTTTCCAAAAGCCAGCTTTAGTAGAGACAGAAGGCTCTAAAAACACAAGGATTAACAGAAATTTGTAAACAGAAATAAAATAACTTCTGAACCAGTGTAAGCAAAATCATACTGAAAGCACAGTTAAAAGTTCTTTGTTCATTGAAGGCAACATTATTAGTCCGAGGAGAAGTGTGTACTTCACACTAGTTTCAAATGTCGCCCGCCTAGAAACAACTTTTATGGGAGATACTTGCCATTCACCTTAGCCAGAAAAATGTGGAGAAAAAACCCAATTCACAGTATACATAGATTAGACGTTGCGAACGGCTAAGCAGATGACTATAAAAAAATTAAAAATGCAGGTTTCCTCTCTTAAGTGACCCATATAGTAAATTCCCTTTTCTCCTTCCACTTAGCCAAACATTCA
The DNA here is from genome assembly GCF_028017835.1 of Emys orbicularis. Lineage (NCBI taxonomy): Eukaryota > Metazoa > Chordata > Testudines > Emydidae > Emys > Emys orbicularis. The sequence goes on from NC_088684.1 coordinate 98,119,281, forward strand.
TTTAATTAGTGTCCACTCTATCCAAATACAGAAGCATCAGCTCCAGATGAATTATCAGGAAAATTTATTTGAGCTCCTGCTTTACATGGCTTGTTTTGTAACCCAATGGAAAGGTTTAGGTGATGGTAGTTCTAACCTGAACAATCTTTGGTCTTTGAAGGAAAATCTCAGCAGGGAAATCTTGCATAATAACATCCTGTAGAAGCTCACATGTACTCCAAATTAAACTGTGGTTATTACTTCTCAAAGAGCTAAAAATCAAGTTGAAATTCAGTTAAATATCAGAGATACTAGAACAATGGAAGTCATTAGAGATAGACGTTTTCTTACAAAGCAATTGAAAGCCTTTTCCAAGTAAAGGTTCCTGGTTGTGTTATTTTTTTGGACAAACAACATAAGAACGGCCATACTGGATCAGACAAAAGGTCCATCAAGCCCAGTGTCCTGTCCTCTGACAGTAGCCAATGGCAGGTTCATTCCCCAAAGGGAATGAACAGACAGGTTATCATCAAGTGATCCATGCCCTGTCATCCAATCCCAACTTCTTGCAAACAGTGGCTAGGGACATCATCCCTGCCCATCCTGGCTAATAGCCATTGATGGACCTATCCTCCATGAACTTATCTAGTTCTTTTTTGAACCCTGTTATAGTCTTGGCCTTCACAACATCCTCTGGCAAAACATTCCACAGGTTGACTATGCGTTGTGTGAAAAAATACTTCCTTTTGTTTGTTTTAAACCTGCTACCTATTAATTTCATTTGGTGACCCCTAGTTCTTGAGTTATGAGAAGGAGTAAATAACACTTCCTTATTTATTTTCTCCACATCAGTCATGATTTTATAGACCTCTATCATATCCCCCCTTAGTCGCCTCTTTTCCAAGCTGAAAAGTCCCAGTCTTATTAATCTCTCCTCATACGGAAGCCGTTCTATATCCCTAATCATTTTTGTTGCCCTTTTCTGAACTTTTTCCACTTCCAATATATCTTTTTTGAGATGGGGCGACCACATCTGCTCGCAGTATTCAAGGCATGCCATGGATTTATAGAGGCAATATGATCTTTTCTGTCTTATTATCTATCTTTCTTGATGATTCCCTACATTCTGTTCCCTTTTTTGACTGCCGCTGCACACTGAGTGGATGATTTCAGAGAACTATCCACAATGACTCCAAGATCTCTTTCTTGAGTGGTAACAGCTAATTTGGACCCCGTCATTGTATATGTATAGTTAGGATTATGTTTTCCACTGTGCATTACTTTGCATTTATCAACATTAAATTTAATCTGTCATTTTGTTGCACAGTCACCCAGTTTTGTAAGATCCTTTTGTAGCTCTTCGCAGTCTGTCTGGGACTTAACTTTCTTGAGTAGTTTTGTATCATCTGCAAATTTTGGCACCTCACTGTTTACCCCTTTTTCCAGATCGTTTATGAATATGTTAAATAGGACTGGGCCCAGTACACATCACTGGGGGACACCACTATTTACCTCTCACCATTCCAAAAACTGATCATTTATTCCTACCCTTTGTTTCCTATCTTTTAACCAGTTACCAATCCATGAGAGAACCTTCCCTCTTATCCCATGACTACTTATTTTGCTTAAGAGCCTTTGGTGAGGGACCTTGTCAAAGGCTTTCTGAAAATCTAAATACACTATATCCACTGAATCTCCTTTGTCCGCATGCTTGTTGACCCCCTCAAAGAATTCTAGTAGACTGGTGAGGCATGATTTCCCTTTACAAAAACCATGTTGACTATTTCCCAACAAATTATGTTCATCTACGTGTCTGATAATTTTGTTCTTTACAATAGTTTCAACCAATTTGCCCGGTACTGAAGTGAGGCTTACTGGCCTGTAGTTGCCAGGGTCACCTCTGGAGCCCTTTTTAAAAATTGGCGTCACATTAACTATCCTCCAGTCATTTGGTACAGAAGCTGATTTAAATGATAGGTTACAGATGAGAGTTAGTAGTCCTGCAATTTCACATTTGAGTTCCTTCAGAACTCTTGGGTGAATACCATCAGGTCCTGGAGACTTATTACTGTTTAGTTTATCAATTTGTTCCAAAACCTCCTCTAATGACACCTCAATTTGGGACAGTTCCTCAGATCTGTCACCAAAAAAGAATGGCTCAAGTTTGGGAATCTCCCTCACATCCTCAACAGCGAAGATCAATACAAAACAATGTTACACCCAAACTCAATTCCGTTTGCAATCAAACCAAGTTTCAACCTAAATCAAGGAGAAGCTACCTACTTAACCCCTTCAGAATTTTAAATTGAGATAAGAAAATCAGAAATTCCCTGTGAACTTAGTCATTCCCTATGGTAAACAACAAACTGACTCATGTCATCAGTAACAGAGTTCTACCATTACCACTACCCAAATTAACAACATTGAGAATTTCAGTCAGACGTAAGAATTTACATAAAGGAAGCCAATTTAGAACAAATGGCATTTACTCTAGCTTTACTGTTTTCCTTTTTAAAAAAATTTATTTTCTCCACCAATTTCCCTTTCTCAAGTCCTTCTCCTTTGCTTTTTCAATTTTCTTTCATTCCACCCTCTCTTCCCCACTGTGCCTCTTCTTTCATTACAAATAGTTTTTAAATACCCAAGCCAAAGTAGCAACCTTGTCCTGTTTTGTGAACCAGAGATCTGTCAGATTTCAAGGGAAAATTCAAAACATTAAATTCCAAAATCTGGAAAATCTATTTATCAAACGGGAAAAGCAGACAAATCTGTTTCTTCTGCAAACAGTGATACATATCAGTTTGGGATGGAACAGGTCTGTTAAGTAATCTAGTCCATCTTCCTCCATTATTCTCTGTACTAGACATACACTGTCTTCTGTTTTGCCTATTCTTAAGTGATTCAAGCAACAGACGTTTTTACCACAACACTTTAAAGGCTTTTATAGTCTAAAATTCCACCATTAGAAAATCATCTAGTTTTCAATAATGGAGTAACATCAAGGTTTAAAGCATTTCACGCCAGGAAGGAGGAGTGTTTGGCTCAAGAGACTGGAATTGAGATATACTAGCTACTGGGTTCATATCTAGCCGAGTTACTAATAATGATTTGGTGACCCATGCAAAATAAGCTCATGATCTCATTCCATTTAGTACCAACAAATTGTCCACATCCCAAAACCCACCAAATTGGCATTGTTGGCTGACTCAGCAATTTATGCTAAAGACAAAGGTACAGGACAAAGTTAAGACACTGCAGTGTGAAGCATGTACTATGACTGCTATCAGCTTTCAGAATAGCTTTCATAATCACTCAACTCATTTAAAAATATTCACAACAGGAGCAGTTAGTGCTGAAAAACAAAGTTTGAGTGGTTGTAATCCAATGAAGTAAAAAATATAACTATAAAATCTCCATTACTGTACCTTTCATTTGATGAAAGAACATGTCTATCTGTTGTGGTCAGTGTTAACCAAGGAAATGTAGAAAACTTCAAACACTTCACTGCCTGATTTACTGTTAAAAATAGCAAAAGCATTTTAAAAAGCATATTCCAAAAATGTTAATGTATTTCTTTAGGAGAGTCAATATTTGTAGCATGTGTACAGTGAGAAATAGAATTTTTAGTTATAAAACCTGATTGAACTAAATCTATCTGAAGAGCTGCCAGTGAGAGTTTTCAGCAGAGTAATCAGAGAATGAACAAGTTGCAGTAACTCATTGATATTATATAAAGAGATTCAGTAAGGAGACGTAGTAGCAATTTTTCCCCTACCTCAAATGCATCAATCTGTAATCTTATTTTGTTCTGCTGCAAAAACATATACTTTCCCAAACTTGAACGTAAAAGAATTCTATTTCCAATTTCTACACTTAATCGTAATTTGTGTAATTTCTGCACTTATTTGTGTTTCTTATTTGTGGCAATATCTTGTTAAATTAACCTTTTATTTTATAAAAATTGCATTTAAGTAATTTTGTATTCCTAATGATGGCTATTATGTTGCTGAAAAGTGAATAGGTGAAAGAAGTATGGTAACGCCAATGTCAACTTGTAAAACCTATTTTTCATCTTGTCACACTAGTGATAGAACACAATTAAAAGAACATTATACATTATGGATTGCTTTCCAGCATGCTGGTCTGATTCACTGGATATAGAGCAGTGGTGGGCAACCTGCGGCCCATCAGGGTAATCTAATTGCAGGCCGCGAGACATTTTGCTGATGTTGACTGTCCGCAGGCATGGCCCCAGTGGCCGTGGTTCGCCCCCGCCTCCTCTGCCACGATCAGCTGTTTCACCCCCCTCCCTCGCCCCCAGAACCTCCTCAACACTGCAAAATGGCTGATCGCAGTGGGCGGGAGGCGCTGGGGAGGCAGGGGGGAGGAGTGAGGATCCGGTGCACAGCCTCCCCATCCCTTCCCCAGCATCCCCTTGCCTCCTGCCAGCCATGATCAGCTGTTTCGCGGCTGGCAGGAGGCTCTGGGAGGGGGAAGGGCGAGGACATAGCTCAGTGGGGGAGGGGATGGAATGTGGTGGGAAGAGGCGGGGCAGGAAGAGGCATATGGGTCTGGGGACTTGGTGAAGGGAGTGGAGTGGGAGGCGGGGCCTGGGGCAGAGCCAGGGGTCCAGCAACTCCGGGCTGGCACCTGTGTCTCCTTGAATAAAGTACACGGTGACTAGCTGGTGTGGAAATTTTTAATCACAATTTTTCTTACACCATCTAACAATGGAAGGCAAGTGCAAACGGAAAACAAAATACATAGATGACAATTGAGGCTTCCAACAGGAGTGGGAGAATAAGTACTTTTTCGCTGAACACAATGGTAAGGACATGTATCTTCTTTGCCAGATGTGTATCTCTCAGTTCAAATCTTCAAACTTGCAGCATCCTTTCGCTTCTAGCCATGCACATATGGATCAAGAATTCCCACAAGGTTCTGAACTCTGCACTTTAAAACTGAAAACGTTGAAAAAATAAACAGATGTAGAAACCCAGTTCTTCACCAGATTTGCCAACCAATCGCAGACTGTGATGTTAGCCTCCTATTACGTGGACTGGCACATAGCCTGTGCAAAAAAGCCTGACTCTGAACGCAAGTTTATAAAAATGTGCCTCACTGATGTGATTTCAATCCTGTCACCAGAGAACGAGAATCTACAGAAGAAAATTTCTGGCCTGCAGCTTTCACGCCAGACAATAGAATGCAGAATCTCCGACCTGAACAGTGACATCGAATCGCAACTGCACTTGCAACTTCAGCAGTGTGAGTATTTGAGCATCACTTTGGATGAGTCGTGCGATGTACAGGATAAACCTCAATTATCTGTATTTGTCCAGACTGTTTCTGACAACTGTGTTGTAAGGGAAGAACTCCTAGTTATCGTGCCACTAAAGGACAGAACTCATCGATGAGATCTAAAGGAGGCACTGATGTTGTTAGTTGCGAAACACCACTTCCCTTTACAGAAGCTCACTGCCATTGCAACAGACAGGGCTCCATCCATGTGGGGATCTGTGAATGGATTAGTATGGCTTTGTAAGTCTGACGAGAGCTTTCCCGAATTTTGGACATTTCACTGTATTATTCATCAGAAGCATCTAAAAATCTCAAATTTGATCATGTCATGAAACCTGTCTTGCACATCGTGAATTTCATTCACTCAAATGCACTCAATCACAGACAATTTCAAAATCTAATCGAAGAACTGGATGAAGACGACTTCCCTGCCGATTTACCATTTCACTGCGCAGTTAGATCTCGAAAGGTAAAGTTATTTCCCGTTTTTTCAAGCTCCTGGAACCACTAAAATTGTTTATGGAGGAGAAGCTAAGAATACACCCTAAGCTCACAGATCCTGGGTGGGTTCTAGACTTGGCATTTCTTGCAGACATGCTGCTGCATTTGGATAAACTAAACGTGGACTTACAAGGAAAATTCCGGCTGCTGTCTTATCTAAGCGTATTTGCGTTCATGAACAAACTACAGTTGTTTCACAGACAAATGCTTGAGGGAGAGCTGACACACTTTCCCTCAATGTCACAACTTCAAGCCAGATCAAAAGAAGATGCAGCAGAACCCCTAAAACGGAGCACAACTAGATATGCAAGCATGATTAAAGATCTTAAGGACAGTTTTGAGGAAAGATGCCACGATTTGCAGCGGAAAAGACCTCAAATCAGATTTCTGATTGACCCTTTAGTGCTGAAGCCGATTGTCTGAAGGCCCCTTTTAGTCACTGATGAAGCAACGTTCCAGATAGAAATAATAGAACGTTTGGAAGATGACAGACTGAAATCTGGTCAGAAGACAGAGGAGGCCCTTACTTTCTGGAAATCTGTACCAAAGGATAAATACCGCAACATCAGAGGTGCAGCCCTAAAATTAATCTCGATGTTTGCCTCGATCTATCTTTGCGAGTCTGTTTTCTCGACACTCAAACATGTGAAATCCAAGCACCGATCCATTCTGACAGACAGACACTTAAGAGAACTGCTGCATGTGAGCACAACTGAACACAAACCAAACTTCAAAGGAATTGTTGAAAGCAAAAACTGCCAGAAATCCCATTAAGTAAAAGGTTAAGACAAGTTGTTATTATTGTCGTTAACTATACATTATAAATATACATTATCAAATTATATAATGATTATGTGTGTGTGTGTGTATACATTGCCAAAGAGCCACAGTATTGTGTAATGATTATACACATACACACACATAATTATACATTATACACACACACAGTATTGTGTAATGATTATATACATATATGTGTGTGTGTGTGTGTGTGTATATATATATATATACACACACACACACACACACACACACACATATGTGTATGTGTACACACCGACACACACACACACACACACACACACATTATATATATATATAAATCATTACACAATACTGTGGCTCTTTGGCAATGTACACTGGTAAATTCTGGCTCCTTCTCAGGCTCAGGTTGGCCACCCCTGCATTAAAGGCTACCAACTAGTGAACAGATCTGGACTGGAAAGAACAATAGGATGATCGAGGCCTGGGGGAGGCTAGTTTTCTCCAATTCCCCCACAGGGGGTTAGGATTTGGAGCAGTGGAATTTCCTCAGCAGCAGAACAAAGGAATCAGGTGTTAACAGTAGGACTTCCACGCACAGTGCAAGAAACATGTTTAGGGCAAAAGAGGAACATAAAAAGGCAGAGTTTCTGACCACAGGATCAGCCAAGGTCAAAGGACACTTACCTGGAGAGGAAAGTGGGGAGGGGAGAAAAGAGAAAGAAAGAAACAGACTCCACAGTTCAGAGAAGTATTCTTGACACCCCACATGCCTCTGACCAAAGCCCAGAGAACACTCCAGAGTGGTGAGAAAATTCAGGCAGGGAAATGTGTGCAGGCTTTGAGTGGGTTTTTTTGTTTGTTTGGCGGGGGGGGGGGGGGGGCGAGTGTTTGGCAGGGGGTTCTGTGGATCTGTAGATCTTTTATGCTGTCTCAAGTAAAGAATGACTTGTTTAGAAACATTTGCAAAGACTTGGGTCTGTTTCCCTCAGCTATCACATGCCCATGTCCCTGAAAAGGTGAATTATAAATTCACAAGGTGGAACTCTGGAAAAGGGTGTGCTTGAACTACTGAGGCATCTGGTGCTAGGGGTCACTGGCAATGGGGCCACAGGGCCCCATTTCCTTAAAGGGGTAACAGACAGAGACCATGGACAGGAAATATGCCAAAGAAGCCAAGGGAACAGACAGTTCTGAAGCCTACTCAGATCACAGGAAGCTTAAGAGCACACATGTCCAGCATATGAGGTCCAAATACAGCAGTAAGGCGATTGTCCAGTGAGGGGAAGATTGACCAGGGCCATGTGTGACAGAGGTACTTCTGCTATGTTTCTTATAGTTATTTCAGTGATACTAGACAAAAAAAAAAAAGCATTAGTGCCATTTACTATTTAGATACAGGATAATGTTTTCAAAAGCACCTAAGTCCCATTCTCAAAACAGACTTAGGCATATAAGAGTCTAAATTTCATTGCAAGTTAATGGTATTTAGGCTCCTAATTCCCTAAGTCACTTTTGCCAGTGGGATTTAGGTGCTTTACATTTTAAAATATTAAAAAAATAAAAATGTTCTAAATGTCTACTTTTAATTGTTACTCCACTAGAATGACTAGATGAAAACTAGGTTTATCATCTCTACCTCTAGAGTTTCTATGAGGCCAATATTCACGAAATGGCAGCAGGAAGCAGAAGGCACAACAATGCCAGTTGTAATTAAAAAGATATTGGAAATTATATTTTCCACAGAATCCTCTATTGAATAGATGTATATGACAGAATTATTTCAACTGCATACCAAATGATCTTTTGGGAGGGATTTCCATCTGTTTCAAATTACTTCTGCCTTGGTGAAAATATCCAGTGAATATTTCTTCTTGGGGTAAAACTAAACCAAACAAAACATGGAAGTAAATAAAAAAGCATGTTTTCATTATATATAAATACAATATTTTTCTGTATTCTGTGGCTGAATTGTTTACTACTTTATCCCTAAATTATAAATCTTATCTATCAGAAAAATTGAGTTAAAAGTCATTTCAGATATTACACTTTGCCCGAGTCCTCTCGATTTGTAATTTTGCAATCACATTCTCCAATTTTTAAGAGGTTTCTCTGTTTCCTTCTTATGTCCTACACACACAGGGAAACTGACTATACACAAAGTGCTGCCAAATGAACAAAGTAAACAAAACTGAAAGACAGAAAATGTTTTCCTCTCATCTGAAGTACTAATTTTGTAACAATAGTAGGTAAAGTTTCCGAAGAGAATGATAGTTTAGAGGTCAACCTTAGTAAGTAGCAGGTCAGCTCAGTAGTTTATTGGGCTTATATATATATATATATATATTAATTAAATAAATAAATAAATAAATAAATAAATAACAACACACACACACACTATTATTCTAATATCCCTTTGGAACATCAGTAGCAATATGGATTCCCAAAAGTAAGCTTTAGAAAACCAAGTTAGGAATCTCATTTGGTCTAACGACATCCATGCTGTTAGCTTGATTTTTAAATTTTCCCTAGAATAAAAAAAGCTAACTATTTATAGAAGAGGCAATTATGGCTTCTGATTTAAAGAATTTAGTAAAACTAGCACATGCTTCTCACATATAGTTTACACTGGAACCAGAAGTTACTGTAAGGTAGTAGTATTGTGATATTTAAGGTAGGCATCTGAGAGGGGCTGTAGCTTAGTAGCTGTGAGGGGCTCACCACATTTCATACACACAATCAAAACTGGAGAAGTAAAAATCTGCCTGAGCGGTCAAAAAAGAACCAATAAAACCAGTTAGGTTCTCTAACACTAGTTAATGGCCTAATCTTGATTCCTCACAGAAGCCCAGTAAACAAGTTATGCACAGAGAAATTATGCAAGAGCCAAAAAAAGAATTGTTCCGCTCTCATACACTGCAGCCTCAAAGCTAGAATAGCTGCTGACACTACCATACTCCTTTACCCACACACAAGGGGGTTAAGGCCAGTGGAGCAACATAAATGATACATCATCATCCTTTCTCACAAACACCATGAGCACTAGGTAAGGAGTTCCACAAAACAAAACTCTGTAGTGCCTTCTCCCAAAGAGACTTGTGCTCAGAGAACACGAAGGGAAAACAAACAGGGAGTAAACTAGAATATTCTTTTTAAAATACCAAGCAAGTAAACTTTTCAAAAATATAAATTACCTGGTTTGTCTTCTGATGGTAAGGGCTGACCTTGGTAAGACACTGCTGGATAATTGGCAGGAATTTCTGAAGGAAGTAGGAAGAGCCCATCTAGGATCCCATCAATTACAGTCTGCAGATGTGGCTCCATATTATGACGAAGTTGAGAAAAGAATTCCACTGCACCAATCCCAACCAATTGCCGGACAGCAGACGGATGCTAGATCAGAAAGAGGACAATCAGTTAAGACTTGCTGGCAATTTTTTAAAGTTTCTATACTACATCGGAAAGACAGCGCTATCAAACTTAAATTTAGCTTTTTGTTATCTTACAGAAAATTAAAGTTTTTCAACTCAATATCAAATGTTTTCCCACACTGTTGTATGGTGATTAGCGCAGGGAACTGGGAGTCAGGGGATCCTGTTCCATGCCCAACTCTGCCAATGACTAGCTGTGACACTTGGGGCAAGCCATTAACCTCTTTACATGCATCCAAACTAGGCAATTATCCCCTATTTTTCAGCAATAATGCTGCTGTGCAGGTATTACCAGTGCTGGAAACTTTACCATAAATGGAGGAAAGGCATTTTCATCACTGTATTCTCTAACCCTGTTCTAAGCAAATCCCTGCTCTCCATTTTTCTGATTATTTCAGTCTATGTAGCAAAAGTGGAGACTGGTCACTGCACTGGGAATCAAGTGACCAGAGTTGTTTTTCCAGCTCTCCCATTGACCTGCCATGTCATCTTGCACATTATTTCACCTGTGTGTCTGTTTCCTCATCTATACAATGGTTTTAGTGATACTTATGCTCATTTATAAATTAATCTAAGTTAGTTCCAAAACACTCTAAAAAAAAAAAAGAGAGAGAGAACTGTGTACTGTGTGGGTGAGTAAATTCCATTTAAGTCTAATATTGTAAATACATACTGTTTAAGAACAAAATTTCATACCTTTACCAAGTTGTTCACCAAATTTAGTATCTCCTCTTTCATCGGTACTATAGGAAAATTGAACCATTCCAGCAAATGGAGAAAAAGCAACTGTTCTTGGACTAGATCAGCATATGAAATCAAATTATGATCTAATTTACACAATATATTCTTGAGAGCTCGTTCTCTTATCTCTGCAAGTTGATGACCTGTGCAAAAAAAAGAAGATGGTGAAGGAGTGCTAAGGAATTAAAGTGGTTCAGAAACATATCTACAATACCATCCCAATTCTTAGTTTTGTTTGGTGTCTCAACAGGGACATCTAAGATTTAGGAACGCTTGTGCTGCTGCTTGTCACAGGGACCAATGGTACTTCAGTCTCCATCCCTGAGTCAACAGAGCATCTTCTAAAGTTATAAATTCACTTTTAAATAAAAGGTTGTATTGATAAAGCAGTATCTACTTTGGTTCTACTGTGTTCAGAGAAAAAGGACTTTGTGTACATTCTTTGTAAATAAACAGCACTGCATCAAAAAACAAAAAAACAAACAAAACAAAAAAAACACTTGAGTGCCATAATCAATTTCTCCTCCTTAAGAGAAACAACTCCAAATAGAGGCTAACCCACTGGGCTCAAAAGGGGAAATACGAGTAAGTAGATCTGTCCACATACAAAACAACAACAAACAAACTGAGAACAACAATAATCTATATTCATTCCCATCACCATGAAAGAAACCAAGGTTAGCAAAACACCAGCCCAAGTCATGCACAGGGATGGCAGGAAGATCCGACGCGCACTTCGGGTCTGAGACGGGTGCCTTGTATTGAGTACTGGGGATAAATAACGTGCATGTGCGCGGGTGTATCTGTACCTGTGCAGACACCTGCGCGCGGATCTGCACGCGTGGCTATGCCGGTGTGCATGCACAAACCCACTGTACACGAGTGTGCGAGTGTCCGTGTCTGCACACACACACCCCGCACACACCTATCAGACACGCAGCCCGTCGGGGGCCGTGGCAGCGGGAACCGCTCTCGCCCCCCAGCTCAGCCCCCGCAGCCCCACAAGCCCACGGCCCTTCCCAGCCCCCGCGCGGGACAGTTACCGAGTTTCCTGATGAGCGGGGCCAGCTCCATCTCCCCAGCGCCGCGCCGCGCTGCCCGCCCGGAATCCAACCGCCGCGTCCCGCAGCAAATCCGCTCCGCCTTGATCGGGAGGGATCAAACGAAGAGAGACCGTTGCTGCGGGCGGCTCAACAAACCGCAAGGATGCCTGGGAGGTGTAGTCCACTCCCGCAAAGGACCCTGGGAGATGCAGTTCTTCCACCACTCTTCCTGGGGCGGCCTGCAATTCCCATGATACCGCGCGCCCGGAACGTGTTCTGGCGATCGCCCTAACCCGTTCTGCCTTTAGGAGTTCGGTCCCCCTGCTGGGACAGGAGGAGGCAGCAGGAGGCGCGGGGCGGGTGCCACGGGCTCCCCTAGGGAAGAGCCCCGAGCTGGGGATTAGCGAGGAGGAGGCAGGCTGCCAAAGGGCCCCGACCCTGCAGGGAAACCCACGTGGTGCCCAGCCCCGTTGGGGCTCCTCGCGGGCGCTGGGCTTCGTGGAGGTCGCTGCGGGACATGAAGTTTCCCCAAGCGCGTGAAGGGACCCAGCTCATCTGCCTGCACCAATCCTGTGTCATTGCTCCCGCTGCAGACCGGCCACGTAGGGGTTGCTGCTCATAGCTGTGCCAGCGTGCAGTGGAGTGAAATTAACTAAAGCACAGATTTCAGCCTTACTCTTTCAATAACTCCGCAATGTGTGTGCTGTAGGGCGAAACTATTGGGCTTTGATCTCTTTCCCTTAAGCAAAAATTGAATAGGATACTTTGCCCCACCCCCGCACCGTGAGGTCAGTTGGGGAAGAGAAGGGGGCAGGGGAAGCGGGGGGGGGGGTGTGGGGGCTGGGGAAAGAGGCAGTGGGGACGAAGGGGGTTCGGTGGGGAGGAGATGGGCAGTGGAGAAGGGGCATGGGATAGGGAAGAGAAGGGGATGGGGGCAGGGGAGAAAGGCAGTGGGGAAGGAAGGGGGTGGGATGGGGAGGAGATGGAGTGGTGGGGAAGGGGCATGGGATGAGGAAGAGAAGGGGATTGGGGAAGTGGGGGCAGGGGGAAAGAGGCAGGAGGGAAGGAGGCGGTGGGATGAGGAGGCGATGGAGCGGTGGGAGGGGGCATGGGATGGGGAAAGCAGGGGCAGGGGGGAAGCTGGAGCCCAGCATGCGGCATCCCCTTGGCAGAATCTGGGGCTCCCCTGTTAAGCAGGCCCATCGAACCCTCACCCTGACAAGCCCCACCTCCCCTGCATCTGTACCACCTCGATTAGCCCTCCCCCGACACCCTCCCCACTGAGCCCCAACCACCTGCACCTGGACCCCCACCCAAATGAACCCCACCTCCCCTGCACCTAGACCCCCCTGCCCCAAACACCTTCACCTGGATCCCCTGCAGTCTCATTGCCCCTGCACCCCGAATGAGCTTCTGTGAATCCAGATCTCCCACTGAGCTGCCCGCACCCAGATTCCACCACAAGAACTTTCTTACCCCCACCTGGATCCCCCCCACACTAAGTCCCTCGGCACGTGGATCCTGCTGCCCGGCTGAACCTGCTCACTCACACCTGGTGCACCTGGCACAGGGGGGCAGGGCCCCAAGGTGTTTCTGGGGCAGGACTGGCCCTTGCACTGTGTCAGGGTCGGGTGTAGCCTCACTGCTGAGTCCCTGTCTCGGGGTGGGGGGAGGCTGCAGGGTAATCTCCCACCTCCATGCAACCAGTGGCCTGTGCTCCCCACTGCCATGTTGGAGCCTCCACATTTATTTATTGACAAATAAAATTTGCAGAATTTTAAAATATTGTGTGCAGAATTTTTTTATTTTTGGTGCAGAATCCCCTCAGGAATATGGAATGCTGTGCAGCTGTGATGGTGGAACTATGAGGAAGGTGGTGGGCAGTGGGGAGGTCTATGGGCAGGGGGTGCTGGGCGAGCGGTGTGGTGTGCAGGGTGCTTTGATGTTGTGGTGGGAGGCCAGCAGGGGAGGTCTCTGGGAGGGATGGGGGCTGGGCATAGAGATCTGTGGTGGAGGTCTCTGGGTGAGGGGGCACTGGGCATAAGGGGGGGGCACTGGGCAGGGAAGCGGTGTGATGCGGGCCCTCCCTCAAGGGAAAGGGGCATGCTGGCAGCATAGGGCTGGGCAGGCCAGTGTGCGTCTGGCAGCTGCAGGTTTGTAAACAGTGCCCTCCTGCTGGGCTGCGCAGAGCGGAGCTGCTCCCGCCGCACTGTGCATCATTGCCCCCACCCCTCCCTTCACTCTGGAGACTGACCATCCCGCCCCCCTGCACCTTGCCCCATGGGGGCCCACAAATATGTTTGGTGCTGGGCCCACAAAAAATTAATCCGGCCCTGCCTCAGAGTGCTACATTTTCTTCTCACTCAGTAATCAGAGTTGTCCATCATTTTGCAAGATAGTATTTGTGTCAATGGAGTAATAAAACAAAGGGGCTTTATTAAAGTAATAATAAACCTGCAATCATTGCTGCAATTAGTTTTTCCACAGAGGCTAGAATCACACAGGTCTAACAATGGAAAGAAATTTTTCATGAGCAACTACAGAAACAGCATCTCTGGCAGAGTGACGTTCCTTTTGGCTATAAGTTACAACCTCATACAATGAAAAGTAAAGTGCTCCCATCAGACAGGAACAGGGACTCTCAGGTTTCCACAATGAGATTGGTGGGAAACTCGTGAGTTCCATGGGAGTGTTTCACTCTTTAGTGAAATGGCATTGTACCTCAGTTGTGAAGTGAAGAGAAGGAATTGCTTAGCTAACACAGTCACTCCCTGTGACATTCCCCTCTGGTATTATCTGGACTGGTGATCTGCTAGGTCACTCCAATCCTTGACTCTGGGAGCCAGCCTTACCCTGCTCTGCTGTGAGAACCCCCACTTCTGGGCTGTTCAAGCCCCAGCCTCTGGCATGAAAGCTGATCCTTGGATTGTACAACCGAATGACACTAGTCAATATCTAGAGTCCCAGACACAACCCTAGGAACCTCCATCTTGCAGTGCCCAGTTATGCCCACTGGACGCTGCAAGCTTATATGAGTTTGTCAATTTAACAAAGAAATTGATATGTACCAGGTTTGTTATCCCAAGGGGAGCCTCTGACACACTGCCTCAGGTAGAATAAACAAACAAATGTATTAACTATAAAGATAGATTTTAAGTGATTACAAGTCAAAACAACAAGTCAGATTTGGTCAAATGAACTACTTGGTGTATCTGCGAGGGGATGCTGGGTAAGGACACTTTTCATTGGTTATTGGAAGTGAAGGAAGGTTTGGCAGTTTGTATGGGGTGTGGTTAAGCACTTTAGTAGTTAAGAAGAGAATCTGGGCCCCAGTTATTGTGAGTGCCTATCCCAGGGATATATACTCTCCTTCTGCTTTGCATCTCTCAGCCATCTGCCCTGCCTGCTGCTCCTCATCAGCCTTAAGACTCCCGTAACTATTTCCCAATCAACTCTGATTTCTTCCTCCCTTTTGGCATTCCTTTGTGTAAGTTTTTCTTGGTGTCCACTTGCATTTTAGCAATCCCTAATGATGCCTCTCTATTAAATTGCTGTACTCTGCTTTATGCCTTAAGCCACATGCAGGGCCGGCTCCAGGTTTTCTGCTGCCCCAAGCAGCAAAAAAAAAAAAAAAAACCCCGCGGGAGCACGATCACTCTGCTCCACTCTTTGGCGGCAATTCGGCGGCAGGTCCTTCGCTCCGAGAGGGACTGAGCGACCCGCCGCTGAATTGCCGCCGAAGACCCGGACGTGCCGCCCCAATAGCAGCCGGAGTGCCGCCCCTTGGTATTGGCCCCCCCAAGCACCTGCTTCCTTAGCTGGTGCCTGGAGCCGGCCCTGGCCAAATGCTCCAAATTTTGATATGTTCAAGACCAGTATTTGGAGCATCTTAAACCTTGAAACAATCCAATCAGGAGATGTTAGGACTACGCCAAAAACAAAGAATCACAACCTCTGAGCTCATTTATAAAGACACAAGACCTATTATTTCATACTTGTTATTTGCCTTTTTATGCAGACACATAGAAGACCCACGCCTGCACTGACATACTTTATTTAATTCAGCTAAGAAAGAGAGGAACTATCTATGTCATACACATGAAGAATATTAAACAGAAAGAGCATAATGTAGCTTCTCTTCTTGTCACCTCCTCTTCAGTCTGCTGGTTTTGGGGAAGCCAGTAGCTCAGGCAACATCTCTCCATGCCTTCCTCTTTAGCTATGTGTACAGAAAACCTCAAAGGAAAATCCTGACCTTCAGATATAGAAGTTTCTTTTTTTTTAAGAATCTATTTCTGCACAGAAGTCTTTATGTGTTCAACATAGCTCTTCTCTCCCTTCTCATATTATCTTTGTTCGGCCAAAGGGGAATGGTTGGTATAAGCAGCTCCTCTCCTTGCCTTCATTCAGCAGGCTCCCTTGCTGAACACATCTCTACTTATCAGCTCACTTTTACATAATTGAGTTTCTACTGTATATATTCCTATTGAGCTCTAATAGAACTGTGTAGGAGTAATGACACTGGGGGAATTATTCACTGAGTTTCATGTAAAGTGTGCCCACATTGGTTAACAGCTTATCTCCTTATAGTGCTCTACACAGTCACAGGATGTACAGTAGTGCACTGTCTTCTGTTACCTCCTGTCATGGTTTGTTTCTACCTTTCAAACAGCTCCTTTCAATCTCTTTTTCATCAATCATATTTAATCTCAAACTCCCCCTTTGTGTTGTGTCTTCCTTACCAGTATTCTAAGACGTTCAGATCTTGACTGTTTGCTCTATTTACCTTCTCTCTATTTGTCATATTATCTGTAGATGATACTCAAATATTCAGATCTTTCCATACTTCTTGTAAGGCATACTGTCTAGTCTAATCTGACCTTGTAGTTTTCCTTCAGCTAAATGTCTCAAAGAGAAATGTGTTTCTTTTCTGAGGCGCATTCTCAAACATGGCTAAGTCTCTTCTATCTCATTTCTCAATCCATTTGCCTCCATTGTTCACTCCACTTGAATTCTCTCTTCCCAGTATTCCTATTCTGAAAATCTTCCTATGATCACCTCTAAAACAATGCCTGTACAAGACACTATCTTGACTTCACCTTTGATAAAATCCTCATCATGCCTCTTCTCAGTTTAACTGTTGCAACTCCTTCTCTACAGCTTCCATGAGTCCTGGCTGTCCATATTCCAGCAAGAGCGGAATGCTGCATACTGCCATCTCACTCATACAAAGTGGCATAACCATAACATCCTCCTCCTCCAGTTAAACATCTACTTTAAAAGTGCCCTTTCTGTTCTTAAAACCATCCATAATTCTGCTTCAGCGTCTCTCAGGAACTCTCCTCCTGTTCTACTCCCTTAGCAATGATTTCCTTTTGCTCCCTTTACAAAACCTGGCTACTTTTGGTGTAAGAGCCTTTTCCTCTGTAGTTTCTACCATCAGGAACAGCTTTCCTATATTTCTTCTTACTAAAATCTGAGCAAATGTCAAAATGTGCCTTAATTTGGACTCTAGATTTTAACCTAGAATTATGCTTGCTATACAAGTACCTAATTACCCAATCTGCCCACATGTTACAAATTGTTTCCATGTGCAACATTGCAGGTACAGTTTGGATGCAGCTATGGAGATTTTTCCTTTCACCTAATTTATAATGACAATTAAAACATATCTTTTCTTCCTTGCCCATACCTTGTAATTTTTCTAGCTCCTCCCTCCTATTTTCATTTAACTTTTCAAAGCATTGTGAGATACAGTTTATGTGAAACATTCTAAACAAATTGCTTTTATCTAAATCAATAATGATTGCCAAAAGATTTAATTTGATAGAGATAACACCATGGTGTATCTGATTGACCTAGTGCACTCCGTAAATCCATTGGTGTCAAATATAGAGTCAATTATAGGGTCAATTAAGGAGAAAGAACAAGAGGAGGCAAACCACACAAATAGTCTGTCTTAAACTGCATTCTGACTTGGGGAGGGTAGACAAATATTAAAAGGAAGGGAGGGCCTTTGATGATCGTAACTGAAGATGGGGTAGGAAATGCATCTTCCTATATGCAGCCATGTTAGTTTATTCAAAAATGTTGAAATTATAATTAATAATGTAGAAATAATTGGATGATAGAAATGGATATTCTTTATTTTCATTTTAACATAGAAGAAATATTACTATGAACATAAGAAAGCCATACTGGGTCAAGCCAATGGTCCATCTAGCCCAGTATCCTGTCTTCTGATAGTGGCCAATGGCAGATACTTCAAAGGGAATTAACAGAACAGGGCAATCATCAAGTGATCCATCCCCTAGCATCCAGTCCCAGCATCTGGCAGTCAGAGTCTTAGGGACACCCAGACCATGGGGTTGCATCCCTGACCATCATGGCTAATAGCGATTGATGGTTCTATCCTCTATGAACTTCTCTAATTCTTTTTTCAATCAAGTTATAGTTTTGGCCTTCACAATGTCTCCTGGCAATGAGTTCCACAGATTGACTGTGTGTTGTGTGAAGTACTTTCTTTTGTTTGCTTTAAACTCGCTGCCTATTAATTTCATTGGAAGATCCCTGGTCCTTGTGTGATGCAAGGGGATAAATAACACTGGTCTACAATTTTTGAGAAGTCGTCTGCTTCAGAGATAAGATGTGCTATTTATTATGTATTTTGATGTGCTGAATTCAAATATGACAACTAAAACAACTGATTGGCTACTGTTTCTAAGATATTTAAGTTTTTACATTTTATGTCTATCTTTATGTAGGGGAGGAGGGATAGCTCAGTGGTTTGACCATTGGCCTGCTAAACCCAGGGTTGTGAGTTCAATCCTTGAGAGGGCCACTTAGGGATCTGGGGCAAAATCAGTACTTGGTCCTGCTAGTGAAGGCAGGGGGCTGGACTTGATGACCTTTCAGGGTCCCTTCCAGTTCTATGAGATAGGTATATCTCCATATATTATATTGTGTAGATAGTAGAGTTTTAATCATAAATTGTAAACCTAGGTCTTTTCATGTGTTTATGGTTGCTTTACATGATAATATTTCACCTGTCCTGTTTATGTAACACTTTAAAAATCAGCAAAAGTGTTATATAAATAACATTTATTATGAAACAAAAGGCAAAAAACTATTCTGTACATAGTTTAGTCCTATTCAGTGTCTACTCGGCGCTTCTTGGCTTGTCTCTTGTATTCATTAAATGGAGCATCTCTTGTCACTGTCCAGCAATAGTCTGCAAGCATTGATGGGCTCCATTTGCCCTGATAGCGTTTCTCCATTGTTGCAATGTCCTAGTGAAATCGCTCGTCGTGCTCGTCGCTCACTGCTCCGCAGTTCGGTGGAAAAAAATCTAGATGAGAGTGCAAAAAATGTATCTTTAGTGACATGTTGCAACCAAGGCTTTTGTATGCCTTGAGGAGGTTTTCCACCAACAACCTGTAGTTGTCTGCCTTGTTGTTTCCGAGAAAATTTATTGCCACTAACTGGAAGGCTTTCCATGCCGTCTTTTCCTTGCCACGCAGTGCATGGTCAAATGCATCATCTCGAAGAAGTTCACGAAGCTGAGGACCAACAAAGACACCTTCCTTTATCTTAGCTTCACTTAACCTTGGAAATTTTCCACGGAGGTACTTGAAAGCTGCTTGTGTTTTGTCAATGGCCTTGACAAAGTTCTTCATCAGACCCAGCTTGATGTGTAAGGGTGGTAACAAAATCTTCCTTGATTCAACAAGTGGTGGATGCTGAACACTTTTCCTCCCAGGCTCCAATGACTGTCGGAGTGGCCAATCTTTCTTGATGTAGTGGGGAATCTCTTGCACGACTATCCCATTCGCAGAGAAAACAGCAGTACTTTGTGTATCCAGTCTGCAGACCAAGCAAGAGAGCAACAACCTTCAAATCGCCACAAAGCTGCCACTGATGTTGGTCATAGTTTATGCACCTCAAAAGTTGTTTCATGTTGTCCTAGGTTTCCTTCATATGGACTGCATGACCAACTGGAATTGATGGCAAAACATTGCCATTATGCAGTAAAACAGCTTTAAGTCTCGTCTTCGATGAATCAATGAACAGTCTCCACTCATCTGGATCGTGAACGATGTTGAGGGCTGCCATCACACCATCGATGTTGTTGCAGGCTACAAGATCACCTTCCATGAAGAAGAATGGGACAAGAGCCTTTTGACGGTCATGGACCATGGAAACCCTAACATCACCTGCCAGGAGATTCCACTGCTGTAATCTGGAGCCCAACAGCTCTGCCTTACTCTTGGGTAGTTCCAAATCCCTGACAAGGTCATTCAGTTCACCTTGTGTTATGAGGTGTGGTTCAGAGGAGGAGGATGGGAGAAAATGTGGGTCCTGTGACATTGATGGTTCAGGACCAGAAGTTTACACCTCTTCCTCTTCCTCGTCTGACTCAAGTGAGAATGATTCTGGTGCATCAGGAACCGGCAGTCCTTCTCCGTGGGGTACTGGGCGTATAGCTGATGGAATGTTTGGATAATGCACAGTCCACTTTTTCTTCTTTGACACACCTTTCCCAACTGGAGGCACCATGCAGAAGTAACAATTGCTGGTATGATCTGTTGGCTCTCTCCAAATCATTGGCACTGCAAAAGGCATAGATTTCCTTTTCCTGTTTAACCACTGGTGAAGATTTGTTGCACAAGTGTTGCAGCATATGTGTGGGGCCCACCTCTTGTCCTGATCTCCAATTTTGCAGCCAAAAAAAGGTGATAGGCGTTCTTAACCATAGTGGTTATACTGCGCTTTTGTGATGCAAAAACCACTTCACCACAAACATAGCAGAAGTTATCTGCACTGTTCACACAAGTACGAGACATCTCTGCTCACTTTGGCTAAACAGAAATGTGTCCCTTTGCAAAATCAAACACTGACAAATAAGAGAGCACGACACTGTATGATTTCTAGAGCTGATATAGGGCAATTTGTTCAGCAGAGTGATGTAAGCTTCGTTATGATTGCATCATCCATGACTTCTAGGAATAACATGATGCAATTCATATCATGTATGACGCAATACCAGCTTCAGAGTGCATCATTCATTGTTTTGCCTAAAAAGCAAGTACTGTCCAAACCCAGTCATAGATTTATTCATAGATCCAGTTAAAGATGTATTTCAGTCATTTCTGGTTTAAATTGAGATCCCTTCCCTTTATAACTCACTTATCCTCCGCCATTCCCAAGTCAAGGGTCGTATATACTGACCCAATAGCATATCTTGAAAACTAGAGCCAATCAACAATTTTAAGCATCATTTTCGTTCTCAGTGACCCAGAATTAGTAAGGTTTGACTACATTTATTTCAGAAGCATTTTGGCTGTAGAGCAGTGTAACACTTCTTTATTCACTTTCTCCATACCATTCATGATTTCACAGACCTCTATCATATTCCCCCTTAGTCTCTTTTCCAAGCTGAAAAGTCCCAGTCTTATTAATCTCTCCTCACATGGAAGCTGTCCCATACCCCTAATCATTTTTGTTGCCGTCTTCTGAAGCTTTTCCAATTCCAATACACCTCTACCTCGATATAACACTACCCAATAAAACACGAATTCGGATATAACGCGGTAAGCAGTGCTCCGGGGGGCGGGGCTGCGCAGTCCGGTGGATCAAAGCAAGTTCGATATAACGCAGTTTCACCTATAACGCGGTAAGATTTTTTGGCTCCCGAGGACAGCGTTATATCGAGGTAGAGGTGTATATCTTTTTTGAGCTGGGGCAACCAGACCTGCACACAGTATTCCAGGTATGGGCATACCATGGATTTATATGATGGCATTCGGATACTTTCTCTCTTATCCCTTTCTTAATGTTTCATAACATTCTGTTAGCTTTTTTGACTGCTGCTGCACACTGAGCAGATGTTTTCAGAGAACTATCCATGATGACTCCAAGATCTATTTCTTACATAGTAACAGCTAATTTAGACCCCATCATTTTGTATGTATAGTTTTGTATTATGTTTTCCAACATTCATTACTTTGCATTTATCTACATTGAATTTTATCTGCCATTTTGTTGCCCAGTTTGTGAGATCCCTTTGTAACTCTTTGCCATCTCACTGTTTACCACCTTTTTCCAGATCGTTTATGAACATGTTTAACAGCACTGATCTCAGTACAGACCTTTTGGGGACACTGCTATTTACCTCTCTGCATTCTGAAAACTGACCATTTATTCCTACCCTTTGTTTCCTATTTTTTAACCAGTTACTGATCCATGAGAAGACCTTCCCTCTTATCCTATGACTGCTTAGTTTGCTTAAGAACCTTTAGTGCGGGACCTTGTCAAAGGCTTTCTGAAAGTCAAAGAACACTATATCTACTGGATCATCCTTGTCCACATGTTTGTTGACCCCCACAAAGAATTCTAATGGATTGATGAGCCCTGATATCCCTATATAAAAGCCATGTTGACTCTTCCCCAACAAATCGTGTTCATCTATGTGTCTGTTCTGTTCTTTACTATAGTGTCAACCAATTTGCCCGGTGCTGAAGTTAGGCTTCCAGGCCTGTAATTGCCAAGATCGCCTCTGGATCCTTTTTTAAAAATTGGCTTCATATTAGCTATCCTCCAGTCATCTGGTACAGAAGCTGATTTAAGTGATAGGTTACATACTACAGTTAGTAGTTCTGCAATTTCATATTTGAGTTCCTTCAGAGCTCTTGGGTGAACATTGTGGTGTTTCTGTCAAGACAAGTAAAATCATCAGAAAAAAAATTCTTGTCTTGAGCAAACTTTGCATATCTAGATTCAGTGAAGACTTCACATATCTGAGGGCTCTGTATGATTTTTCCAAATGAATTATCTCAGTTTAAGGTGTGACCCAAAGCCTATTGAAGTCAACGGAAAGACTCCCATTGACTTAACTGGGCTTTTGATCTGGTCCTTAGAAACCAAACAACTTCTCATGATATCATTCTTTGTCCATATAATTATTTATGTTACTGCTTCATAGGCACAATAGTTGTGACTGGCTCTATAAATGCACATTTTTCAGTTGCTATTTGTCAAATATCCAAAATAGTATTTGGCTCAGCATTACCCACAAACCTGACACCATGATATCTGCAAGAAGTGTAATTATCCAAACGTCCCTGGATAGTAATCAGTCTCTGAACAGTGCAGGGTTCTATCAAAATTTGTCAAGGTCTCTGAGCTTGTTAAGACAATTAAAGTCTTGGATTAACATTATTTTTCATCTTTTGACAACTGTGGGTCCTAGGAGCACAAGTTTCTATTAATCTGATCTGCAAGTCAAGTTGTGTTGTTGAACTGTTTTATAAAGTTTATCATTCAGTTCAGTTTTAGCAATTTTATTCCTTAATTGGTCTTGACAACCTTCCACTGAATATCCTTCCCTTCATTTCTCTCTCCCCCCACCCCAAACAAAAGATTTGAACTAGAATAATCCTTACAGACTTAAAAAAAAAAAAAAGGACATAGACAACCTTGGATCAACATTGACCTTACTGGGAGCTCTACAAGCTCACCACAGGTTGCCAGGGGCGGCTCCAGGCACCAGTGCACCAAACGCGTGCCTGGGGCGGCAAGCCACGGGGGGCGGCCTGCCGGTCGCTGTGAGGGCGGCAGTCAGGCTGCGTTTGGCGGCATGCCTGCGGGAGGTCCGCTAGTCCCGCGGTTTCGGAGGCAATTCGGCAGCGGGGATGCTGAAGGCACGGCACCGGCGGACCTCCCGCAGGCATGCCGCCGAATCCGCGTTACCAGCAGACCGCCCGCAGGCATGCCGCCGAAAGCCACCTGACTGCCGTGCTTGGGGCGGAAAAACCATAGAGCTGCCCCTGCAAGTTGCATAAAGCATAAATATATTGTTTGTCCTATTCATAGTGTTTTTGAAAAGGTCATTTTAAGTGTGTTCAACTGGGGGAGCTGAGTAGGCTTTAGGCTGACTAGATGATATCCACTCAGGTCCTCAAAGGTTCTGGACCCCATTGCTTATTGAAAGAACTATGACTATCTTTTTACAAATTTTATTAAAGACACTTAAAAACAAAAATAAAATCAAGAAAACATATCAAATCTAAGGGTACGTCTATACTTACCTCCGGGTTCGGCGGTAGGCAATCGATCTTCTGGGATCGATTTATCGCGTCTTGTCTAGACGCGATAAATCGATCCCGGAAGTGCTCGCCGTCGACGCCGGTACTCCTGCTCCGCGAGAGGAGTACGCGGAGTCGACGGGGGAGCCTGCCTGCCGCGTGTGGACCCACGGTAAGTACCTTGTAGTTCGAACTAAGGTACTTCGACTTCAGCTACGTTATTCGCGTAGCTGAAGTTGCGTATCTTAGTTCGAACTGGGGGGTTAGTGTGGACCAGCCCTAAGCTATCATTAATATTAAACTAAACACAAAACATCACTGCTATCAAATCAAGATCATATCATTGTCAAATCATCAAGTTAGTCTTAGTATTAAATTAGGGTTCAATTACCAAAATTAGTTATATCATCAAATTAATATAAAAATAACCAATCCTTATATATTCTAATAAGGCAACTGGCTGTTTGATTGTAAATCCCAAGGATTATTTTTTATCAAAGTCATTTGAATCTATGATTTAAAGCTAGTCAAGCAGTTTAGTACTACCAGATTATATCTAATGTCTAGCTATAATTTTACAGACAATTATAAAGTTTCTTTCTCAGAGTTCAGTTCTTATGTGTTGACTATCCCTTCCCTCCTCCCCATCCTGAGATGTTATAATACTTTAACAGAACACTCTTGATAAACAGAAGTTTGACAAGTCGTGTTCACCGGAAATTACAGATAGACAATCTCAAAAGTTTTTCAAAACTTTTAAACAAAAACACACTGCAGTCTAATGAGCAATTTTATGGGATAATGTCTAGGAATGTTTTAATCTGGGACATTTTCTTTCTCTTACCTTCTCCATGTGGACTTTTTGGGTGCTCATACATACAGACACATTTTCATATCCTACAAATAAGACAGCTATAAAAAGGCTAGGACATTTCCAAGCAAATAAAAAAAATGAAAATGAAAAGTAAGATACTTAATATAACAGACTTCTTGACTTTTATAGGGTAGGAGTTGGAAGTGTAGCCAAAGAGACAGACAGTGATATTCTGCTGGCATGGCATGATGTTTCTTGCTCATGGATCTTCTTCAGGAGGAGGGAGAGATTGGTCAAAGGCTGGCGTAGCCTATATGTCGATGTTGTGACTTCTTCTTTCCAAGAGGGCTGGTCTTGGAGAGTCTAGAAATTATTTTTCCCTGAGTTGGCTTCATGACCCAAAAAGATGAGGCTTCTCTGCTTTAATCTTGATTCTCATAGTTTGCAACTTTGCTTACTTGGCCTTGGAGGGGACCACTGCAAGGTTTTCAGACAAATCAGCTGCAAGGCCTACCTTGGTCCAATTTGATTCAAATAATTAGATCATTGCTAGTAAGCATCAACTTGGAAAAGTCTAATTTAAATAAGCAATTTTTAAAAATATTCTGTTTTGCATAGCACAGAGACTAAATATGCACCCTCCAACCCCGAAATAATATAAATCCAGTTACATAAGACTACTTTTGAGGAAGTTGGCATGGCCTTCTGTTTGAAAAGGACTTAAGATGACATTGTATCACCAATTTACAGAAAATTCAACATAAAACTCCTATAAAATGGCTAATTGGGATGGGGGGCGGAGGGGGGGGAAAGAACCCCAGCAAAAGCCAGTCACTCAACATTCATCCATCAGCAAAATTAAAAATAAGCTTGAAACTAGTTTATGATCAGTTGACATTCTTCTTGCAAAGAAGAAAATTTACAGTAATCTTTCTTTTTTGGAACTGGACTATAAATCGCCCACTTGTCTTCTGGAATCCTCGTCTTGATAGAGGAAAAGTATCCTAAAACCTTTCAAGACGAAACCCATTTAAAATATAAAACTTGAAAATTTCATATATAAAAGTCTGTATTTCCCATATAGGCTATTCCTTTCATAATGAATACCCACTAACACCTGATAATTGTTTCCCCAATACGCAAGCAACAGCTTGATGGCTCTGAATGTTATTTTTAAGTATTACACACACAAAAAGGAAGAAGAAGTTTGTGGTCAAATAAACATTACATTTTATTTTCAGGTACCTTATGCCTAACGTATATGGAAAGGAATCTGCTGTGTGTTCTTCACACACTGGTATGCAAATTCCTTGCATTTGCAGACTACTGTATTACATTGCTTTGCAGTTAGCTTTGAATATAACTTAGTGTTTTACTTCCAGGATGGACAAGGAAAAAATGGCAACATCAGCTACTCCAGGGATAGTGCAAGGAGGCATACCAGTGTCCACATATTTGGAGATAAAAGAACAGTTTGTTCCAACCCATATTTAGTTATATTAATTCTCAAATGACAGCCAAATACAATGGGTCAAATTCGGCTCTCAGTTGTCCGAGTGCTTTGTAACTTCAATAAAAATCAGTGGAGTTACTCCAGATTTAACTGACTAAGCCCTGGTCTACACTACAGGGTTAGGTCAAATTTAGCCGCATTAGGTCGATTTAAAAATGACTGTGTCCACACAACCAAACCCGTTCCGTCGACCTAAAGGGCTCTTAAAATCGACTTCTGTACTCCTCCCCGTCGAGGGGAGTAGCGCTAAAATTGCCCTTGCTGGGTCAAATTTGGGGTAGTGCGGACGCAAATCGACGGTATTGGCCTCTGGGAGCTGTCCCAGAGTGCTCCATTGTGACTGTTCTGGACAGCACTTTGAACTCCGATGCACTAGCCAGGTACACAGGAAAAGCCCCGGGAACTTTGGAATTTCATTTCCCGTTTGGTCAGCGTGGCGAACTCAGCAGCATACGTAACCATGCAGTCCCAGAATCGCAAACGAGCTCCAGCATGGACCGAAAGGGAGACACTGGATCTGATTGTTGTATGGGGAGAAGAATCTGTACAGGCAGAACTCTGATCCAAAAGAAGAAATGCAAATATATTTGCCAAAATCTCACAGGGCATGTTGGACAGAGGCTACAACAGGGACACACAGCAGTGCCACGTGAAAGTTAAGAAGCTCAGGCAAACCTACCAAAAGACAAAGGAGGCAAACGGTCGCTCTGGGTCAGAGCCCCACACATGCCGCTTCTGTGAACAGCTGCATGGCATTCTAGGTGGGGACCCTACCACTATCCCACCACTGTCCGTGGACACCTGCAAGGGGTGAGTCTCACGGAACACGGAGGAGGATTTTGCGGATGAGGAAGAGGAGGAGGAGGAGGAGGAGGAGGAGGAGGAGAAGGAGAATGTGCAGCAGGCAAGCGGTGAATCTGTTCTTCCCAGCAGCCAGGAACTTTTCATCACCCTGGAGCCAATACCCTCCCAAGACGGGATCCCCAGCCCTGAAGCCGGAGAAGGCACCTCTGGTGAGTGCACATTTGTAATTACAGTATAGGGTTTAAAAGCAATAGTGTTCATGGTCACCTGGTTGAAATAGGGGAATTTTTGTAAGGGGACAGTAAAAGGACCCCGTTCATGCTGGGCTGTTTGCGCTTGGCTAAAAGGGATCATCCTGGAGAATAGCCACGTGGTGGGGGGGGAGGGGGAAAGGGATCATCCCAGAGAATAGCCACACGGTGGGGTGGGGGTAGGTGTGTGCTGCACATCTACCTGAATGCTGCAGCCCCTCCTTTTAAATGTGAAACCCAACCCATTGCTTGCTCTGGTAAAGGGGGGCGCTGCAGTTTGAAAACATTCCCACATGTTATGAAGCCGTAAGAAGCCAACCCAATTTTACTCTCCCTTTTTATCTCCCCCCAGGTGCAAATGTTTCTACACTCCCCCTATCATCTCTGTCTCTGCGGTTATCACAGATTAGAAGGCAAAAAAACCACATTCGCAATGACATATTTTCCAACCTGATGCAGTTTTCCTGCACTGATAGGGCACAGCTCAATGCATGGAGGCATTCAGTGGCAGAGACCAGGAAAGAATTGAGTAAGCGCGAAGAGCGGAGGCAGGACGCGATGCTGAGGCTAATGGGGGAGCAAACGGACATGATGAAGCATGAATTGGAGCTGCAGGAAAGCCAACAAGAGCACAGACCCCCACTGCATCCACTGTATAACCGCCAACCCTCCTCCCCATGTTCCATAGCCTCCCCACCCAGACGCCCAAGAATGTGGGGGAGGGGGAGGGGAGGCTCTGGGTACCCAACCACTCCACTCTAGAGGATGGCCCAAGCAACAGAAGGCTGTCATTCAAGCAGTTTGATTTGTAGTGTGGCTACAATAAACAGTTGTAGTGTGGCCTTGTCCTTCCCTCCTCCCCCACCCCACCTGGGCTACCTTGTCTGTTATCTAATTTTTTAAAAAATTATTAAAGAAAGAATGCATGGTTTCAAAACAATAGCTACTTTATTTCGAAGGGGGAGGGTGGTTGGCTTACAGGGAATTAAAATCAACAAAGGGGGCAGGTTTGCATCAAGGAGAAACACACACAAAACTGTCACACCGAAGCCTGGCCCGTCACGAAACTGGTTTTCAAAGCCTTTCTGATGCACAGAGGTTTTCAAAGCCTCTCTAATCGCCCTGGTGTCTGGCTGCTCATAGTCGGACGCCAGGCGATTTGCCTTTACCTCCCACCCCACCATAAACATCTCCCCCTTACTCTCACAGATATTATGGAGCACACAGCAAGTAGCAATAACAATGGGAGTGTTGGTTGTGCTGAGGTCTGACCTAGTCAGCAAACAGCGCCAGCGAGCTTTTAAACATCCAAAGGCACATTCTACCATCATTCTGCACTTGCTCAGCCTATAGTTCAGAGGGGGGCAAACTACGGCCCACGGGCCACATCCGGCCCCACGGAACCATCTTGCCCAGCCCCTGAGTTCCCGGCCAGGGAGGCTAGCCCCCGGCCCCTCCCCCACTGTCCCCCCTTCCCCGCACCCACTGGGCTGCGGAGCTGCATGCTCCTGCCGAGTAGAGCAGCAGCGTGTCTGGCTCCGGCTGGCGTGGCAGCCAGACACGCTGCTCTACATGCTCTGCTCAGCATGGTAAGTGGGCTGGGGCCGGGGGGTTGTATAAGGGGCAAGGGGCCCCGGGGGGCAGTCAGGGGACAGGGAGCAGGCGGCGGTTGAATGGGGCAGAGGTTCTGGGGGGGGCGGTCAGGGGATGGGGAACAGGGGCGGTTGGATAGGTGTGGAGTCCCAGGGGGCCTGTAAGGGGGCGGGGGTGTGGATGGGGTTGGGGCAGTCAGGGGACTGGGAGCAGGGGGGTTTGATAGGGGGTGGGGTCCCAGGGGGCAGTTAGAGGCAGGGGTCCTAGGAGGGGGCAGTTAGGGGACAAGGAGCAGGGGGGGTTGGATGGGTTGGGGGCTCTGAGGGGGGCAGTCAGGGGTCGGGGGCCAGGCTGTTTAGGGAGGCACAGCCTTCCCTACCCAGCCCTCCATCCAGTTTTGCAACCCCAATGTGGCCCTCAGGCCAAAAAGTTTGCCCACCCCTGCTATAGTTGAACTGCTCCTTACTACTGTCCAGGCTGGCTGTGTAAGGCTTCATGAGCCATGGGAGCAAGAGGTAGGCTGGGTCCCCAAGGATAACTATTGGTATTTCAACATCCCAAATGGTAATTTTCTGGTCTGGGAAGTAAGTCCCTTCTTGCAGCTGCTCGAACAGCCCGGAGTTCTTAAAGATGCGAGCGTCATGCACCTTTCCCGGACATCCCACGTTGATGTCAGTGAAACATCCCTTGTGATCCACCAGTGCTTGCAGCACCATTGAGAAGTACCCCTTGTGGTTTATGTACTGGTTAGCAAGGTGGTCTGGTGCCAAGATGGGGATATGCGTTCTGTCTATCACCCCACCACAGTTAGGGAACCCCATTGCAGCAAAGCCATCCACTATGACCTGCACATTTTCCAGAGTCACTACCCTTGATAACAGAACATCAATGATTACATTGGCTACTTGGATCACAACAGCCCCCACTGTAGACTTGCCCACTCCAAATTGATTCCCGACTGACCGGTAGCAGTCGGGCACTGCAAGCTTCCACAGGGCTATTGCCACTTGCTTCTCAACTGTCAAAGCAGCTCTCATCTTGGTATTCCTGTGCTTCAGGTTGGGGGAAAGCAACTCACAGAGTTCCAGGAAAGTGGCCTTACGCATGCGAAAGTTTCGCAGCCACTGTGAATCATCCCATACCTGCAACACTATGTGGTCCCACCAGTCTGTGCTTGTTTGCCTGGCCCAGAATCGGTGTTCTACTATATCAACCAGCCCCAGTGCCACCATGATGTCCCAATTGCCACAGCCCATGCTTTCAGGAATGTCTGTGTCCATGCCCTCATCAAAATCCTCCTTGTGCCAGCGTCTCTTAGCCCGGTTCTGTATATACTCAAGGATAATGTGCGAGGTGTTTACAATGCTCACAACAGTAGCGGTGACAGTGAGCTGAGCAGGCTCCATGCTTGCCGTGGTATGGCGTCTGCAGGAGAGCAGAGTTGCAGCGGAAGCGGTGGATGACGATGGTTAGCAACACGCAGATTTCTGACAACTTGGAGAAATTTGCTATTGAGACTGAACACATTTACAAGAGCAGGAGAGCAGAGTTGCAGTGGAAGTTGTGGATGACGAAAGTTAGCAGTCCTACTGCACAGTCTGCTAATAACAGCACCCAGGACACAACAGCAGTGGTGACGGTGAGCTGAGCTGAGCGGGCTCCATGCTTGCCGTGGTATGGCATTTGCATGGGAAAAAGGCACGGAACGATTGTCTGATGTTGCTTTCACGGCGGGAGGGGCGACTGATGACATGTACCCAAAACTACCACAACAATGTTTTTGCCCCATCAGGCATTGGGAGCTTAACTCAGAATTCCAATGGGCGGTGGAGACTGCGGGAACTGTGGGTTAGCTAACCACAGTGCACCGCTCCGTAAGTCGATGCTAGCCATGGTAGTGAGGACGCACTCCACCGACTTAATGCGCTTAGTGTGGACATACGCAATCAACTGTATAAAATCGATTTCTATAATATCGACCTAATTTCGTAGTGTAGACATACCCTAAGAGTAGAATTTGTCTAAAATTTGAAGCCACCCTTGAGCTATAGTGGTAATACAGTTATAGAAGCAGCTTTGAAAATGACAACTGATTCATGTCTTTTTGAATAGTAGCCATCTATAATCTATAATGGTATTAGTATTTGCCCCAAATGGTGATAAACTATGATAATTCCTCTGTAGGTTGTGTTCAAGAAAATTCTTGCTTACATTTATAATTCAGAGAATTACAACAGTACTTATGAAATGGCATACTGGTGCCCAAGTCAAGTCAGTGGGTTTTATGGGGTATAATCAGAGCCATATTTTTGTCAAGGTTACAGGGCCAGCTGCCTAACCTCTGTCTCCCTTCTTGTCTCTAAGTGCACTCCTTCACGTCTCAGGCTTTGTACGTTCATCTCTCCTGGAATGGAATCATGCAATTCTCCCACTCTAAAGGCTGGGCCCTAGACTACAGTAAGTACTCTGTATCAATCATGCTGACCCAGCAGGTCTGACTAGGTTCAGCACCTGTGGCTCTTTCCTTTGGGAGTCTGTGAGCAGTGGTGAATAGAGTAACCAGACACTTTAATTACTTTGTTTATTAATTTCAGCAGTAGGAAGAAAGCACTTAGAGAAAGAGGATTTAAAAACAACAGTCTATAGGTATGTCTATCTTATTTAAAGCTTATCATCTCCTGATGATAGTGTAGGCAAGTTTAGTTTCTTCAGACATGCCAGAGGATGCCTGTGTCAGTCTGACTTTAATTAGCCCCCAACAAACTGACTCCCCCATAAAAAGAGTCTCTTTTAATCCATCCTGAGGTCCTTTGTTCCTGTCAGTTCCCAGGCTTCAGCCCTGCTTCTTAAACCCAGATCAGTAGGTTCAGCAAGAGATTGAAGCAGATTCCTCAGTCATTGGCACTGCCATTGTCCCATAACAACCCTCAAGTGTGCATGGGGAGTGCCCTATCTTAAGACATTGTTTAGCTTCCTGCTTGTTTTTCTTACAACCTGCTATTAAATTAAACCAATATAGTCACGCAGCGAACATCCCAATAACCAGGTCTACATACATCAGTCATAATTTAATACAGACCAACTTCACATCCGCCACAGCTTGATATCTGAGGATCACAGTGTGTCCTTTTTGAAAGAGATTATTAATATGTGAATTTTTAATACCCAATACAAGCTATTTAGAGGCCTCTCTTCTGCTTAAAGCTAAGAGCACTGAAATAAGACAACACTGCAAGAGATATAGAGATGTTATGTGACCACATAAGAGTTCCTTTTGGCCAGATGTCTATAAGCGTATAAGAATGGATTGGCTGATGAGCTTTTCAGTAATTATAAGAAAAACTGTTCTTTAAAAATGGTACTTTGGAACTGCACATTATTGGCCCCATTGAGGTTTTATATCTTCCTCTGAAGCATTAAGAATTAGATACTACTGGAGAGAGATTGGAAGGCCCTTTGCTATGTTCTGGAACAGCAATTCTTATTTGATCCCTTTTTGGACCATATTTTTTAAAAGGGCCTACAAAAGTACATCTGTAACATTTGCAAGTACATATGATTATATGTACAAAAGCCTGCTTTGCATATGCAACTACAGAGATTTTCTTGTGAAAATGGGTACTTTTCCAAATATTGTGGGAACATTTTTAAGAAGTTGCTTTGAAAATTTAGCCATATGTGTGCCTCCACCCCAGTCAAATTTGCTTAGTTAGTTAACAAAAATAAGTCTTTGCTATTGCCACAGCTGCTGAGTCAGAATAGCTGCCAAAGAATGAGCTGGATCTATTCTATTCTGCCTCAGGAATTAAATGCATAACAGAACTGCCAGTCTGCTGATTTCTGACTCCATAGTCTCAATCATTGATGATGAATAGTGAGTAACACATGAAGGAGAAAGAATACTGCTTTGTTTTCAGACATTTGGTTGCAGTACTTGCCTTGTGTAAACTGAGAAATTGGATATCAAAGTCATGGAGAGACACTAATTACACTGGTCTACAATTTTTGAGAAGTCGGCTGCTTCAGAGATAAAATGTGCTATTTATTATGTATTTTGATGTGCTGAATTCAAATATGACAATTAAAACAACTGATTGGCTACTGTTTCTAAGATATTTAAGTTTTTACATTTTATGTCTATGTATATTGTGTAGATAGTAGAGTTTTAATCATAAATTGTAAACCTAGGTCTTTTCATGTGTTTATGGTTGCTTTACATGATAATATTTCACCTGTCGGGTTTATGTAACACTTTAAAAATCAGCAAAAGTGTTATATAAATAACATTTATTATGAAACAAAAGGCAAAAAACTATTCTGTACATAGTTTAGTCCTATTCAGTGTCTACTCGGCGCTTCTTGGCTTGTCTCTTGTATTCATTAAATGGAGCATCTCTTGTCACTGTCCAGCAATAGTCTGCAAGCATTGATGGGCTCCATTTGCCCTGATAGCGTTTCTCCATTGTTGCAATGTCCTGGTGAAATCGCTCGCCGTGCTCGTCGCTCACTGCTCCGCAGTTCGGTGGAAAAAAATCTAGATGAGAGTGCAAAAAATGTATCTTTAGTGACATGTTGCAACCAAGGCTTTTGTATGCCTTGAGGAGGTTTTCCACCAACAACCTGTAGTTGTCTGCCTTGTTGTTTCCGAGAAAATTTATTGCCACTAACTGGAAGGCTTTCCATGCCGTCTTTTCCTTGCCACGCAGTGCATGGTCAAATGCATCATCTCGAAGAAGTTCACGAAGCTGAGGACCAACAAAGACACCTTCCTTTATCTTAGCTTCACTTAACCTTGGAAATTTTCCACAGAGGTACTTGAAAGCTGCTTGTGTTTTGTCAATGGCCTTGACAAAGTTCTTCATCAGACCCAGCTTGAAGTGTAAGGGTGGTAACAAAATCTTCCTTGATTCAACAAGTGGTGGATGCTGAACACTTTTCCTCCCAGGCTCCAGTGACTGTTGGAGTGGCCAATCTTTCTTGATGTAGTGGGAATCTCTTGCACGACTATCCCATTCGCAGAGAAAACAGCAGTACTTTGTGTATCCAGTCTGCAGACCAAGCAAGAGAGCAACAACCTTCAAATCGCCACAAAGCTGCCACTGATGTTGGTCATAGTTTATGCACCTCAAAAGTTGTTTCATATTGTCATAGGTTTCCTTCATATGGACTGCATGACCAACTGGAATTGATGGCAAAACATTGCCATTATGCAGTAAAACAGCTTTAAGTCTCGTCTTCGATGAATCAATGAACAGTCTCCACTCATCTGGATCGTGAACGATGTTGAGGCTGCCATCACACCATCGATGTTGTTGCAGGCTACAAGATCACCTTCCATGAAGAAGAATGGGACAAGAGCCTTTTGACGGTCACGGAACATGGAAACCCTAACATCACCTGCCAGGAGATTCCACTGCTGTAATCTGGAGCCCAACAGCTCTGCCTTATTCTTGGGTAGTTCCAAATCCCTGACAAGGTCATTCAGTTCACCTTGTGTTATGAGGTGTGGTTCAGAGGAGGAGGATGGGAGAAAATGTGGGTCCTGTGACATTGATGGTTCAGGACCAGAAGTTTCATCCTCTTCCTCTTCCTCATCTGACTCAAGTGAGAATGATTCTGGTGCATCAGGAACCGGCAGTCCTTCTCCGTGGAGTACTGGGCGTATAGCTGATGGAATGTTTGGATAATGCACAGTCCACTTTTTCTTCTTTGACACACCTTTCCCAACTGGAGGCACCATGCAGAAGTAACAATTGCTGGTATGATCTGTTGGCTCTCTCCAAATCATTGGCACTGCAAAAGGCATAGATTTCCTTTTCCTGTTCAACCACTGGCAAAGATTTGTTGCACAAGTGTTGCAGCATATGTGTGGGGCCCACCTCTTGTCCTGATCTCCAATTTTGCAGCCAAAATAAAGGTGATAGGCTTTCTTAACCATAGTGGTTATACTGTGCTTTTGTGATGCAAAAGTCACTTTACCACAAACATAGCAGAAGTTATCTGCACTGTTCACACAAGTACGAGGCATCTCTGCTCACTTTGGCTAAACAGAAATGTGTCCCTTTGCAAAATCAAACACTGACAAATAAGAGAGCACGACACTGTATGATTTCTAGATCTGATATAGGGCAATTTGTTCAGCAGAGTGATGTAAGCTTTGTTATGATTGCATCATCCATGACTTCTAGGAATAACATGATGCAATTCATATCATGTTTGACGCAATACCAGCTTCAGATTGCATCATTCCTTGTTTTGCCTAAAAAGCAAGTACTGTCCAAACCCAGTCATAGATTTATTCATAGATCCAGTCAAAGATATATTTTAGTCATTTCTGGTTTAAATTGAGATCCCTTCCCTTTATAACTCACTTATCCTCCGCCATTCCCAAGTCAAGGGTCGTATATACTGACCCAATAGCATATCTTGAAAACTAGAGCCAATCAACAATTGTAAGCATCATTTTCGTTCTCAGTGACCCAGAATTAGTAAAGTTTGACTACATTTATTTCGGAAGCATTTTGGCTGTACAGCAGTGTTATGGCTGACAAGATGTCACTGTTACAAAGTTGTTTTCTGACCATGATCTTATTCAGTTAATATGCTATTTGTAAAAAAAGCTGCAGTCACACTCAGTAAAGAGGGTATGTGTTTAAACACTGCGACTTAAGTTGAAGCTAAGCCTCCTTTTTCAAAGTGTAGTCTACAGAAGGTAGACAACAAGTTAAGAATTCTGAGGCCTAGGCAATTTCCCCCCAAAACAAGGAATTCCTTGCATCCCCCTTATAACACTGAGAAGCTCTCAGTTTCTTGGTCTTCTCCACCATTTAGAGCTTCTGTTGCAGTCATCAGACTAGGATTTACCATCTAATCATTAAAATTATGTCTACATAGCAGCTAGGAGGTATAATTCCTAACTCAGGTAGACTTATACCTGTTAGCTCTGCTCAAGCTAATATGCTAAAATTAGCAGTGTTGCCGTGGCTACACAGGCAGCAGCTCTGGCTGGCCACCCAAATACAACCTCACCTGACCCCACCTGTATATACACTTATCACACTGTAACCACTCTGCTATTTGTAGCTGCTAGCATGTGCTTGTGCACCTGCATCCAAGCTGGGAATTACACATTCCAGCTGCTGAGGAGATATACCCTAAAGGGTTTATTCAGGCATTGATACAAATGTATAACTGCCATTAGGAACTGGTAGAAGTTAAACACTTGTAAAGACAGCACAACAGACCACTAGAAACAGCAAGTCACAGAATCAGGTTTCACATCAAAACATTATAGTTATGCAATGACTTTAATGGGAGATTAATATAGGAAAACTTTACGAATGGCAGCCTAAAGACATCCTGTGGTAAATACTTAGTGTGCCAACAAATATTTGATATTTGTGTCTTGTACAACACTGAATTCCTTAAAATCCTGGTTCCCAAACCCCATCCCCCTCCCTCAAACAACCCACATTTGAATTAATTGTAGGACTAAACATGCTCATATAAAGCTTGTGGGTTGTTAGTTGTGACAAATGTGGAAATATTTTTATTTTGTATAGAAGCAAATTTATTTGCTTGGTAATATAACAGAGTCAACCTCCCTTGTGACCAGGAGTCAGAGGTGAAAGTAAGCCGGTCTGGTCCGGTATGGCGTATTGGCAAGAGCCAGTATGCCGTGCTGGACTGGACCAGCTTCCCCAGGCTGGCAATTTAAAGGGCCTGGGGCTCCCTGCAGCGGCCAGAGCCCCAGGCCCTTTAATCACCACCCGAGCTCAGCTGCCAGAACCCTTGGGTAGCAGCAGCAGCAGGGCTCCGGCGATGATTTAAAGGGCCCTTTAAATCACCCCTGAGCAGCTCTGCAGCTGGTAGCTCCCGGGGTGATTTAAAGGGCCTGGGTATTTAAAGGTCCCGCCTCTTCCGGTTGAGGCCACACACCCTGCTCAGGACTCCGGTGTACCAGTAAGTCCTTTAAGTTACTTTCACACCTGCCAGGTGTGGTGTAGCAGCTCTGACTGGGCTAGCACCCCTTGCTGACACTTGCTCCAGCAGTTCCTCTTCTAGTGACTTGGCCCTCCAGCTGGGTCACCATCTTAAGTCCACTCCTTCCAGGGTCACAATTGTCCCAACTGAAAGTCCCAAAAGTGTCCTTAACACAAACAAAAATCCTTCCCCTTCTCTGAGACTCTTCCTCAGCCTATAGCCCACTTGCTGGGCTCAAAACCCTTAAAGTGGAGTCAGTAGAGGAACCGAGCCCGACCATCCACTCTGGATCCAGGGACCTTATCTGAAAAGCTAGGTATGCTCTATCTGTGTTGTACTTTTCCCTGTGTCACTTGCTACCCAGCCTCTTAAGTTCTCCTCTAGGTCTGTCTCTTTCCCACTTAATGGGGTCTCTCCCAGCAGGGCCGGCTCAGGCTTTTTTGCTGCCCCAAGCGGCGAAGAAAGAAAAAAAAAGAAAAAAGCCGCGATCGGCGGCAATTCGGCGGGAGCTCAAACGCCCTGCTTCATTCCTGGGCGGCAATTCGGAGGTGGGTACTTCGC
The DNA here is from genome assembly GCF_028017835.1 of Emys orbicularis. Lineage (NCBI taxonomy): Eukaryota > Metazoa > Chordata > Testudines > Emydidae > Emys > Emys orbicularis. The sequence continues at coordinate 98,156,641 of NC_088684.1, forward strand.
TCAGAGACGGACTGAGGGACCCGCCACCGAAATCCTGGATGTGCCGTCCCTTCCCATTGGCCGCCCCAAGCACCTGCTTCGTTCGTTGGTGCCTGGACTCGGCCCTGTCTCCCAGGCTGCTCTGCCTGGACAGCGAGCTAGCTTGTTTGGCCTTGTCTTGCCTCCTTCTCTCTCTCACTCTCTGTCTCACACACATACACACCACTTTCCCCAGCTGGTCTTTTATTACCACTTAAGCCTTCATTCATTCTTCATTCTTAAGCCTTTCATTCCCATTACTGCAGCCACCTTTTGTTCTTTATGGGGTATTTGCTTGAGGCCTGGTTTACATTACCAACTTATGTCTGTATAATTATGTCGCACAAGGGTTTGGGAAATCCACACTCTTGAGAGAAGCAGTTATACTGACTGAACTCCTGGTGCAGACAGCGCTATGTTCATGGGAGGGCTTTTCCTTTTGACACAGCTACCGCCTCTCAGGGAGGTGGAGTACCTACATTAACAGGAGAAACTCTCGTGTCAGCATAGGTAGCATCTTCACTAAGCACTACTGTGCCACTGCAGCTCTGTAAGTGTAGACAAGCCCTTATTCTCCTGAGGTGGGGCTGATTCTGTAATCAGGTTGACTTAACCCAAGTTCTCCAGCCCACTGGGCAAGCCACCCTGTTATAGGAAGGATTTCCAGAATCCTTCCAGTACTTACAGATGATGTTTTGACATCATGAAACGGCTGACATTCAGTGCAAAAAAATGTACAGTGGTGATATTATGAAGGCACTGGTGGCTGCTAGCATAACTATCATGACTAAGGGCATGGCTACACATGCAGATGTAGAGCGCTGTGAGTTAAACCAGCCCTCGGAGAGCGCAGTAGGGAAAGTGCTGCAGTGTGTCCACACGGTCAGATTCAAGCGCACTGGCGTAGTCACATTAGCAGTTCTTGCAATGCCACAGAGAGCAGTGCATTGTGGTAGCTATCCCAGCATGCAAGTGGTTGCAACGTCTTTTTCAAATGTGGGGGTGGGGTAGAGTGTGACAGGGAGTGTGTGGTGTGTATGTGGGGGGACAGAGAGTGGGTTTTTGTGGGGCTGAAAGCATGTTAGCATGCTGTCTTGTAAGTTCAGACAGCAGCAGAGCCCTCTCCCCTCCGCCTCTCTCTCTCACACACTCATAGCAAGCAACATTCCACACTAATGGCTTGCTTTGTCCCGGAGCAGATAAGCATGCCGGCTGTCAGAAACGGAGCTTTGAAAGGGCATATCCGCATTCCTACAGCCAAGTTCAAAACAATGACAAGAGTGGCCACTTGATTTAAGGGGCTTCTGGGACGTTTTCGGAGGCCGATCAAAGCGCAATAATGCAACACCTCGTTCACACTGATGCTGGGGAGTTTCAGCCGAGGTGCAGCAAGCATTATGCTTCTTGCGGAGGTGGATTACCAGGAGCACTCCAGCTGCAGAGTCCAGGCGCTCTAAGTGCCTTGCCAGTATGGACGGGTCATGAGTTAGGGTGCCTGGGGCTGCTTTAATGAGCTCTAACTTGCAAGTGTAGCCAAGCCCTTAGTTGGGTAATGCTTACAGGAGAGGAATCTGTTTCCCACCACAAAATGATACTTTTTAAAATGTAGCATACAACAATCTAAATTGCATGTATTGAACTTAGGTCTCTGGCTAAGAAGGCCAATTAACTGCCTAGGGTACCTTCCAACTCTGAATATCAAGGACAGAGGAAAGAGCAAACCAGTGTCTGTTGCTGCTGTGCTCAGTGCCTGAAGGAAGCAGATTTATAGTTATCTGTAAGAAAGTGATTTATTATAGAAATATTCTGTTATCCATAAAACTTTTCTCCCATGGGCATTAAGAAAATTTACTGACCTGATATTGAATGAAGCCTGGGTTAGACAGATATAATACAGATCCTGCTGGCTTAAGGTAGCAAAATTGCTCTTTTTCTGGTTCTACTACCAGCAGGTCTCTTCCCCATAACTTAATTAGCTATATAATTATAAAACAACTAATTACATTAACAGTCCATTTGAGAAAGCAGCCTGGAGGGGTTCTGTATGGCTAATGATATATAACCATTTGCTTGATGTGCAGCATGCAGCACTTTGTTAGACCTAAAGCTTTTCATTCAACCACTACTTAAGTTTTAAATAGAGGAGGCCAGTCGCTGGCTGCCTGTTTAATAAAAGCACAACTGGAGGGTTCACACTGTGCACAGCTTAAGCAACATTTAGATGGTGATGTTTCAACATGAGACTATCAGCCAACGGCATTTCAGATTTTAAGTTTTAAGCTCCAAACCACCCTTGCAGGCTGTATCCCTGCAGAGATCTCACAGTGAAATATTCAGGACAAATTGCTGGATAGTGCCTTGTTATGAATGTTTGTGCAGCCTGGGGAGACAACTGAAGGTGCTTTCTCCCTTCCCTCAACTTGCTCTTCTGTGCAAGGTTCAGCCACACTCAAGTGTTGTACACCAGGACCAGGGGACTCCAGTGGCAAGAATAACTGTAGAAACCTTATAAAGAGCAAAAGAGAGGTTATGACATTGTTCTCATGCATGCATGAACATATACAAGCAAAGCTGGATTGGCACAGGGGGAAGTACACACTACTCCCTGTTAAAGGATATAGAATCAGCTGCTGCTGCTTGTGCCTCCCCAGCACAACAGGGAGCATCTCTGGGAACTGCTATTAGTGCACAGCTCATCCTTCTGTATCCCTCCCACCTGCCAATGTGAGTTTGAAGCCACAATCTAGCCCAAAATTATGTGCGAGAGTTTGTGCACCATCAAATGAAAAGATCCCACACTGCTTAAAGTGCAACAGAATAATGACTGAACAAGACCAGCTGCAAGTTCAGAACTACTGTGTTTTTAGACACCCACCATCTGACATGCTGTTTAAATTGCATCTGTACTAATCAAAAGGGGGTTAATTAGACCTTTTTAAAAAAAGATGAGATAAAATGAAAGTGACAAATAACTGGGCCACCCCAAAGGACAACTTGTGCCACTGCACAGGGGACCAGAGATCAGGGATGAGCTTGGTTGTTTGTTCCCAGGACTGAAGTGCAATGGAAGCAGCTCCTCGAGGGAGAGTGAGGTCTTTGAGATATACTTCAGATAAAATTATGGATTAGGACTGACACAGGAGTGTCATTAAAGCTGCAGAGAGAAACACATCCAGTCCTATTTGTCTGCTTAGTATGTCGCCACAACACAGGGCCTTTGTTGCGAGAGAAAGGAGACTAGAGAAGAAGGGTGGACATGTTCCCTTAGAGGAAAATGGCTGTCAAGTCTCCTATATTAAGAAAGGATTGCCTCCAATCAGCCTTTGCCATGATAAGGTCATTAGAGGACTCATATGATTTCTTATACCAAATTATCTCTCTTTCTTCACCCTGGTCTTGAAAACCCAAATCACCACATTCTGATCAAAAGTAGTGCCGTAACAGTGGAAATGTATTTGTCAGTCAAATATTGCTCATAAGTAGAAGAAAGGAAGGGGGTTTAGGTAGACATTTGGGGATTTTCTTATGCAGTTATCTATACACATCACTATTAAGATACGTCTACACTAGCAACTGTACACGTCTATATGCGTGGTTGTGCCATAACCCACCTATTGTCCACATTTAAACCCCAGGAGCACATGTCTGAAGGCAAGTAGAAGGCAAGTAAGATAGCATGCCTGGCCTGAGGGGTGTGGGTAAGTACATGCCTCAGACTGTGGCACGGCCCCATGCGTGTGCCAGTTTTCAGTGTGGATAGGGAGCACTATGGTGGATACTAGGTCTCAAGTTTCAATTGTTCTCCACCTCTATTCCCACAATTGTCTACCACTCCTGTAAGCATATTTCAGCAAATTTCTGGTGTAGCAGCTGGGTCTTAAGGTTCAATTACAGTGAAAATCTGTTTGGTCTACCATCATAGCTGATCAAACCGCTCCATTCAACAATATGTAGAGGGGTGACCATTAGTAGAACCATCTCTCTGGCATAGACTGCTGGATCTCCTCCATGGGAATGGAAAATCACTTGTCTTTTCCATTCTGGTACCTTGAAAACTACTATGTTCTCCAAATGTTGGTCAGCCCTTAGAGAAGAAATTGTAAACTGGACATAAACATGGCCCCTGGAAGGGACTACTCCTTCCCCCCACCCTCCATCCTCCAACTTGAGACAGAGATAATCTAACAGTTGCATTCCTGGAATACTGTAAAGTATCAAAATTGTGGCCTTCTACAGCAAAGTAATGTTATGTGAAGGGGATTTTTCAGCTTGTTCCAAAGGCCAAAAGTATAATGCTACCCTTCTGTTTGAATTGACAGGACCTTCAGCTCCTGAAAGTGAAACCATGCCACCAGGAGGGCAGGAGCAGCACCCCACAGACAGCGGAGGCAGACAGAGAAGGACCCTGAAAGAGCAGCTCACAAGGATGGATAGGAGAAACCAGGAGCAGTTTGAATTCCTCAGGATGCGGGAGGAGTGGGATATTCAGCAAGAAGAGACACTGATGAACTGGTTCATGGAGCAGGCAGCACATATAGGGAATGGGAGCATTCCTTAATGGAGAGGCTCATTGAACTGGTAGTCGAACGAGTTTGGGTTCTGCTGAGGCCACAGAACCAGAAACTGCCACCTCCTCCTCCTCCAGCTGTTGCCCAGGGTGCTGCTGAGCCATGGAATCCTGATTCAAGAACCTCCGCCCCCCCAAGTGACCTGGAAGAGACCATGGAGACTGCAGGATTCCCAGGATCTCATCCTCCATTGGCACCTGAAACCCCTCACAGGGGAATCCACCTGAGAGTCCAGGAGGTGAACAATGAGCCTGTGGGAGTCTCTGAATCTCACCAAGTGCCTGCCCCCAAATCCCTCTCAGGGGATATCCCAGGTTTTTCCTGAGTCACTTTTCCCTGTTGTATCCCCTTTTGTCAGGAGGAGGGCAAGGAGATGGGTGCAGAGACATAACATTTGGGCAGTGTTCCCACTTTCATTCCCTTTATTTTTTAAAGATTTGTTGCTGACCTTTCTTGTTAAAAAATATTTCATCTAATACTTTTGATAAATGTTATATTTTCCTTCACATGTGTGTGGCCCCTCCTTCCTAAGTATGATGAACTGAAGATATTTTGAGGCTCAGAACTGGGCACATAAGGTCATTAAGAGAGATTGAGTGCTCCTGATAACAGAGGTTTGTAAGCAAGTGTGACTAGTCAAGATAAAATCACTGAACACTGTGCAACTTGGTCTCCACCCTCCACTTGACAAGCCCAACCCCAAAGTGATAAACCAAGGAAGATATATTGTGATGATTGTCTTAAATGTGTGCAATGTCACTGTGTCACAGAAAGGCTAACAACCTTTTGCTACAAGGGAACAAAACCCTCACAAAACTGTGTAGCTCCACAAGTATGTACCAATGATTCCTCGCATGCATTCCAGCAGCTGTACAGGATATGAAGGTGTCCAGCCACACTGGCAGATGTAATTTTCTGTCTCCCTGCTGTGCCACGATATGTGCACGTATGGCATCCCTGATTTCCCTCGCCTACTGAGAACTAGGACCACTTTGCACCTGGATGGGATCTGGCTGCCTGTTCAGAGTTTATAAACTGGACTTGTCTTGAGCCCATCTGGGACAGAAATACTCTCCGTTTATCCTCACAAACATGCAACAGCAGGTGATGCCAGATTGGCATCCAGATGAGTGCATAGGCAGAGCCTATGAGGTTTCAGCATACCATGACAATTCTACAGCTACTAAGCTTGTAGCTGAATTCCCTTTTTCCAGGGTTATTGCCATCAGGGTATAGTTTCATGAGCCAAGGCAGGAGTGGATATTTGGGGTCCCCCAAAATAACAGTTGGCACAGACTCACTATACAGAACAATATTGTTTCTGGGGAATAATGCGTCCTGGCATTTTGAATCTTTCCAGAGTTTCCTGCACTTGTATTCATGAATCTGCCTCTGTGGTCCGCTAAGCCTTGTAGAATGAGTGTATACTAACCTTTTTGGTTCACATACTCACTTGCTCCATGTGGTGGGCAAAGTACTGGGATATGGGTGTGATGGGTTGGACCACAGAAACCCCCTTGGGAACTGCCACCTGATGAGCCAAGACTACTTCTGCCCCTGCTTTCCCTGCCAGCTTGGGACTCCAGCACCTTGTCTTGTTGAGCCAGACACACGCCAGTCTGCTCCAACACAGACCCAGGGTCTGAACCATGTGCCCCAAAGCTGCAGACTTAACCTGAAAGCAGCTTACAGAAGTGTTCCTGTCTTTAACACTCAGATGCCCAACTCTCAATGTGGTCCAAACCCCAAATAAATCCGTTTTACTCTGTATAAAGCTTATACATGGTGTAACGGGGCGACGACTCACCCTGCGGTACCTCCTGATGGTCGTCCAGGGAATTAGCTCTTTCCACTCAGGAGCGCCCTCTGCAGGCCAGTGTCCCCACTTGCTGCTGGCCCTGGTGTCTCTCCCGGATCCCGGTGCCCCTTACCTCAGGGTTCCGCCCCGTGCAGTACCCCGCAGTCTCGCTGAGTCTCCCCTCCCCGGGGAACCCCCAACCCCCTATCCCCACCTTGCCTCAGTCTTGGGCTACTGCCAGTCACCATCTAGCCCCCACTCACTGGGGCAGACTGCAATATAATTGCCACTCATCATTGGCAAGGAGGGTTTGGACCTGCTGCCTCTGCCTACCCTTGGGCTGCTCCGTTGCAGTACCCTTCTTGGCCTTTAACAAGGCCTGCAGCCTGGGGGTTTTCCAGGCCGGAGCTCCCCAGCTCCTCTGGCCTTTCCCCAGCCCTGCTCCACTTTAGGTACCCTGCTCAGCTCCCAGCAGCCAGGCCCATCCCTCTCAGCATCTAGAAATTATTGGACAGGGCATGTTTAAATAGACGCAATTAGGTTTATTTTTTTAAATTTTGGCTTGTGGATCTTCTCTGTGCTAACCCCAGATGCTTTTGTTTGCTTGTAACCTTTAAGCTGAACCCCCAAGAAAGCTATTTTGGGTGCTTAATTTTTGTAATTGCTTCTTTTAAGATCTAGCAAAAAGCCTGAGTTCCAGATGTATTTTTTTCCTTTTGTTTTTAATAAAATTTACCTTTTTTAAGAATAGGATTGGATTTTTGATGTCCTAAGAGGTTTGTGCATGTTGGTTGATTAGCTGGTAGCCACAGCTAATTTCCTTTGTTTTCTTTCTCAGCTTTTTCCGGGGGTAGGGGGGGGAGGGTGGTGAAAGGGCTTGAGGGTACCCCACAGGGAGGAATTCCCAAGTGTTCCTTCCTGGGTTCAAAGGGGGTTTTTTTGCATTTGGGTGTTGGCAGTGTTTACCAAGCCAAGGTCAGAGAGAAGCTGTAACCTTGGGAGTGTAATACAAGCCTGGAGTGGCAAGTATTAATTTTTAGAATCCTTGCAGGCCCCTACCTTCTGTCCTCAAAGTGACCGAGTGGGGATTCAGCCTTGACATGAAAAAAAATAAACCTAATCATGTCTATTTAAACATGCCCTGTCCAATAATTTCTTCTAGGTATGGAAGATGAATTTTTATACTTGGTTCAAGCCTTACACAACATTCCTGCTGCCCTCTGTTCCCCTCTTTCCCGGAGAGACACAACACACAAACAAAGGGAAGTTTTCCCCCCCCATTTTAAAAAGTTTTAACCCTCCCATTGGCTCTTTTGGTCAGGTACCCACTCCTTTTCCTTTGCCTGGGGAACTTTGTTAACCCTTTATAGGTAAAGCAAGTAGAGAACAGCCACCAAGAGGGACTTTATAGCTAACTAGCTGGCTGGGTGTCCACAAAAGAAAGCTACTCCCCCCTTCATTTATCACAGGTACCATCAACGACCCCTGCACAGTTTTGAAACCCCATCCTCTGAAATCTAGCTATTATTTCTGAAACTTTTCATATGGCAGCCACCCGTGTATAAATCACGCTGTTAATTGCCTCACAAACTGCCACAACCACAACCCTGACAGTGGACTTTCCAACACCAAAGTGATTTGTAACAGACCTATAACTGTCTGGTGTAGCCAGCTTCCACATGGCAATAGCAACTTCTGAACTGGTATGGCTCCCCTGAATTAAGAGTTCTGGCACTGGATGATTGATGCAAGCTCCTCACAAAGCTCCATGAAGGTCTGTTTCTTCATTTGGAAGTTCTGAAGTCACTGCTGGTCATCCCAGGTTTCCAAAACAATGTGGTCCCATCACACAATGCTGGTTCTTCTGCACCAGAAGCGATGGTCCACCCAAGGCCATACCATGGCAATACTGGCATTCACGATATCTGTACCATGGTAGCTGAATGAATTGTTTTTGATCCTCAAGGTCAGATGTTTTCTACATGTCAGAAAATTCTGCCCAAATTCCATCCAGCACCTCACAAATCCCCTATTCTACTGCATAACCATTTGTCCTGCAATAAGAAGCAGAAACAGAATCAGATCATCATCCCATTGCTCCATATCTTCCATCCCGTTTTGCAGGGAATAACAGTGAGGGGCGACATGACAGGAACTACCATTGGTAAAGGTGTGAAGGCAGGGGACAGTACCAACAACACACAGCAAAGTGTTTCCTAGAGTATCTCCCTGCGATGCACAGAACTGTGGGATACCACCCCTGTGTTAATGTTGTATAACAACAGCGGGTATATGGGTCGATATATGTGGGTATATATGTGTACCTGGCTGTAGCGGTGCTTAAACAACCCTAGGAAAGGGCTGTGGCAGGAGAAAGTGGCCACTGGGCTGATTGGGGGAAGCAGGCAGAGCTGTGGCCACGCCCCAAACAGAGCCCAGCTGGCCCCTATAAGAGGCTGTGAGCCAGGATCCCAGTCAGTCTCTCTCTGCCTTCAGAGAGAGAGGGGCCTGGCTGCTGGGAAGCTCAGGGTGCCTAGAGTGAGGCAGGGCTAGGGAAAGGCCAGAGGGGCTGGGGGGCTCCAGGCTGGCAACTCCCCAGGCTGCAGGGCCTTGTCCAAGGCCCCATAGAGGTACTGGGTTGCAGAGAAAAGCAGCGGGTCCAAACCCCCCTTACCAGTGATGAGTGGCATACACTGCAGTCTGCCCCAGGGAATGGGGGCTAGTTGCTGACTGGCAGTAACCTTACACTGAGGCAAGGTGGGGATAGGGGGTGGGGTCTCCCCTGGGTGGGGAGACCCTGAGACTGGGGGGGTGTACTGCCAGGGGGCAGCACCCCAGCTAAAGGGGCACCGGAGTCCAGGGAGGGACATGGGGGCCAAGCTGCAGCAGTAAGGCGGATCAGTGGCCTGCAGAGGGCGCTCCAGAAGCTGGATGAGCTAATTCCCGACAGAGACCAGCAGGAGGTGCCGCAGGGGGGTGAGTCCGCAAGCTTATACCGGCACTATACCTGTTTCCAGCACAGCATATGTGGACTCTTGGCACAAATATGATGAGCATGTGTGAGCATGTACATGATCCAGTACTTGAGTATGTGTGCCAGAGTCAACATAGTCTTAGCTGTAAAAGCACACTGCTCACACCTACAAAGATGGGCACTGCTCACACAATCCAATGGGCAGTCAGATGGAATAGTATTGATATCCTGCCTGTCCCTTACAGAAATGTGTAAAAGAAAGCTTAATGGACCTGCTTGCATTGCTAAACCTGCTATCTAAGAGAAAATAGAACAAACAATGCTGGAACTGTATGACTAGCCAAAGGGACGATAAAGACCATCCTTTAGATCATCAAAACACTTTCAGCATATCTTTTTGTGAGATCTATTGTACGCAGAATCACGGATTAGGGATGAAACTTTTCATAACCACCTAAGGGATCTGGATGCCTAGTTGCAATTAAGATTAGTTTTTAAAAATCTCAGGCTAGATAGTAGAGGTGTAAAAGACTGAGAGTCTTCTAGTTCACCTTTACTACAGGGATAAGAATGTCCCCACTGAATATTTATAAGGGTTTTATTTGGCCTATTTTAACTGTTTCTGATTGCTCACTTTGGACCTCATGCAATTATTCTATATTCTAAATGTTTTTACTTGAAACATTTTTTTCTGATGACTAATCTTTTTTTATGTATACCATTTCATATGCCTACATTTTTCCTCCTGACATCCTTATGAACAATTCCTCCCCCTCATTGATTTTTACAACCTTCACATATTTATAGACTGATAACATGCCATCCATCTCATCCTCCTTTTCCTAATGCAAGCTATACATATTCATTTCTATTAATCTTCCCTCATATATCAATTCCTTCAAGCTGTTTATCTTCTTAGTAGCCCTTCTGTTAACTGTCTTCATTTTATCAATTTTTTTTTTTTAAACTGTAACACATAAAATTACACCTGGTTGCCCAGTTATCGATTACATATAAAGAATGAAAACTTGTCCCTATTAAAGTCAATGAGAGTTTTTTGCCATTGTCTTCACTAGGGCCAGGATTTCACCCCAGCGATTAAATTCACCCTGATGCATAAAGCCAACATAAGATCTCTATATTGCTTTAGTCCCATTGAAACCCTATTTTGAGAACCTAGGCTGGACCCAAGTGGCATATAGGCTTTGTCCTGGCTGTTTGCATAGGGATGAATTTCACCTAAAGAGTGAATTGTCCTTCAAAAGATGTAAAGACTCAAAATATGGTGAGAAAATATTAATCAAGTCTTTCATACTATCTAATCCCAATACATTTCCATTTTATATTTTACTTAAACAGACCAAGTCAAAAATGACCTACGCATTATTGTGCAATTTATTTTAAATGGTCTCCTGATCTGAGACCTTGTATGATAAACCTGATCGTGTTACATTTTGGTTTTGGGCAAATTACCTGTTTCAGAAAATGGAACTTACTAAGAAAACACCAAGAAAACCTTAACTATACTGCTGCTAGGGGATTCTATGATCTATTACAGTGAAATATACAGTAATACATAAAGTCCTTTCAGAATACCAGAGAGATAATTCACTGATAAAGAAATTCCACTGACACCATAAGCCATGAAAGTAGAGCTCGAGTAGTTTATGAATGAAGTCCATGGAACTCCAAGAATGCACTGTCACTTTAATATTTCATCAGGAATTATTCATTGTTAATATAATGTAATATTATCTTCTAAGATAGAATAGTGGGCTAACCCAGTCCAACAGCAATAAAAAAGTCCTTTCCTACAAAAGATTTTGTTCCCAGGCTTTGTTTCCAAGGTGTTTTTTTTTTGGGGGGGGGGTGTTATACAAAGAGAAAACAAGACATTTTTCAATTAGCAAATAAACAAAATAAAGGCCTTGGGCTACTGTGTGTGCACGCGCACACAGGCACACACATAAGTGCCTTGTTAAAAGCTCTGTCCACTTCTAAGACTTGAGCTATTTTAATAGAACTCATTGGTTTAATAGGGCTTAGAAGACCCAATCACTGCCTCAGTCTGATTATTCCATCCAGTGTAAAGGAGGTAATGGAGGATGTCAGAGATCCCTGATTATGCTCCAACCCAGCCTCACATGAGTTAGAGCAGCATAGGGACTCAGATGATTACTTGTACAGGTTAGGATGCAGTTGTGTCTCCCAAACTGTCAACACTATGTACAGTACCTCACAATGAACTCTGTCTTAGGGAGTAGAAGGGTTCACTTTCATATGAAGCATCACGTATTGGCTATGGCTGGAAGCAGATGATTGGGCTTGGACAGGATGTTGAACCAATGCTTTGATCTGGTATGATAAATCTTATTTTAGCAGTTTTTCATGACACAGAATGCTAATGTAGCTGTAATTTTTTTTTCCATTACTATGTTTAAGATGAGCTGCTAGGAATGCAAAATTCTTGCTTTGAAAGATTCTAAAACATTTTGAAGTTTTAGTAGATTCTAGATGTAAAAAAGTCTCTCAGTCTGTGATAATAGATGAGTCAGACAAAAATGTAGGCACAGCATTTTGCCTGTAAACTTATATTAATAAAGCTTCCTTGTGAGAGAGAATGTCAGAACTTCAAAAAGAAGCTTTGTCCTAGATAAAGTAAACACCATTAAATGTTTGGATAAAACTAGTATTGGGAAGAAAAGGTATTGATATTTCAGCTAATTTGGCTCAACAGTGAGTCAGAAGAGTTTCAGTGACTAATGCAGTGTCTCAAGGTGGTGGAGTACACTTCAGTGCTTAGTGCTGGCAGATGGCATAGAAAGAATTCCTTGTAAGATTTTGCAGACATGGAAAGATAACGTAAGGTACTCCGGATTGCTGGATATGAGTGCTTTTATAGGTTCTATAAGGTTTTAGGTTGGCTATAGCATTACAGGCATAAAACAGTAAAGTATAATATAATCCAAAATATTCACATAAAATATCAGATAAGAGACAAAACTTTTAATTTCAAATTAAGGTTGCAACTGTATTTACATACCAAGGAGCACTACAGTTTTAAATAAAAGGGCCAGATCTTTAGCTGGGGCAAAGTGACATAGCTCTATTGAAGTCAATAGGGCCAGAATGTTTTGTAGATTTAGACTCCAATTCAGCAAAGCATTAAAACATGTGCATAACTTTAAGCAAGTACTTAAGTCCATCCCCATTCATCATTGAAGTCAATTGAACTAACTAATTTACACCAGCCAAGTGTCTGGCCCAAAGTAAACATTTGCAAGTAAGGAAATGGGAGCTAAGAGAAGGTAGATCTATATTTAGATACACTCAGAATTCATACAATCTCTCAAATAGCTATAGCTGTTTTGGGACTAGAACAAAAACAAGGACACATTAGATAAATGTCAAATTCCTAGTGACCTGTAACTCAGAAAGAGTTTGACCTTGCTGATTTAGATTATATAGCAGAATGCTCTTTTGCCTTAAGGATAAACCTGGCCATTTTCAGTCCAAATAAATTTTCCAAGCCAAAGGTACAGAGAAGCTAAAAGCAGGACTTATAATGTAACTTAGTTGCACCCTTAACAGTGGTGAGCCTATTACTTCTCTTCATATATATTAAATATATAGTAATTCCCTTATGCCTTTCCCGAAAAGGAAATAAAGCTGAGAAGCAGAAAAAAGGGGGAAAGAAGTTTATCTTCATTGTTATAGATTAAGATCTCCATGCACCACTACTTATCCATCTTCTTTTTTTATTATTTATAATGTTGTAGTATTTTTTCCAAACACAACAAATATACCAAAATACCAGATTCATCATAATACACAAATTAAATAAAGAGAGTTAGGATAAAGGGAGGAGAGGACCTCGAAAAAGTCATCCCAACTTGTTTTGAATTTTTTGGGCATTCCCTTTCTGTGGAATGCCACTTGTTTGTTAGCTGCAAGGTCAGCCATGTCACTGAGCCAAACATCAATATTTAGTGGGGATCAACTTTTCCATTTTTGCAGAATTAATTTTTTAGCTACCAAAGCTGTGCATTGGAAACACACTGCCTTATCAGGTAACCTCCAGGTATCAGGAATATATCCAAGAAAGAAACTTAAGGGGGAGGGCTCCAACTTAACATCCAATATAAATTGGTCCTTTGACCCACCTCAGACCAGAAATTCTTGATACAGGGGCACTCTCAAAACATATGAGCTAATGTAGCACCAAGGGAGTTATATATCTAACCATGCTCAGCATTTATGAGGCCCATTGCCATTAGTCTATGTGGGGACCAGTGTCTTTTAGTGAATAACCCATAGTCTCAGTCTATAGTTGCCTTTCAACATTAGAGACAATTGTATTTCATTGAACGGGAGACAGTTACCATATGTATCTAAATCTCTGCTCCAAGCAACTCTCAAATTATCAATCTTTGGCAGAGTTTTTGGGCCAGAAAATCATAAAAGGATACTGCTGGCCGAGAAAATCCAAAAAGTTTCTTCCAAAATAATAAAAGTTCTGGAGCTCCCAATGCATCTGGTCCAAATACATTCATAAGTAAATGCTTTATCTGAAGATATTTCCATGATCTGGAGCAGGGCAAGCCAAATTGTTGCTGAAGATCTACAAATGGTTTAAATTTATCATTGTCAATTAGCTGTAACACAGTCAAGATTCCTCTGTCCATCCAATCTCTCCACATCAAGGTTTTTACACCAATTTTAAGGATAGGATTGCTCTATAGGGCAGTCTCTACATGGAAGAATGGATGGAAGCAAACTTTCTAGCCAAGTTTGACGAAGCCATCTTCTTATTTTTAAATTTTAATTTGCAGACATCTAATAGAGTTTGTCCCATTCTAAAAATAAGCCCAACATTGAGATACTGAGATGAACCTAAATTTATGAATAAATTCATAAACTCATTGTCTTAGCCATAACAATGAATAATAATTCCTACCTAGGTATTTTGTCACATGTGTGTCAAAGTTCTGCATTCTCCACATACATAGTAGTTTATCATTAATTGCTGGATTTCCCCCACTCCCTATTAATGAAATACTTTCTGTAAAAGAATAATATTCTGTAAGTGCCTTTACAAGAAGATCTAGTTCCAGGGGACAATTGTTATTATAAATAAACCTGGCTTAAATACCATTATTTGAAAAGAACCTAAAGCAGTTATATCACCTAACGTCAGATTTACACAAGGCAAACCCATTTTGTAAACAAGTGATGAGTCATATAGAATCATTTAAGTTACAAACTTTTCAGATCACATAGTCCATCTCTTGGCTACTGTAGGATTGTTCTTTACATTCTCTACCTCCAATTTGTGCAGTCCACTTTGTTATCATCAACAAGAAAGAATACTGAATCCTAAATTCCCAGTACTCTTGATTTTGCCTTTAACTGGATCAACCTGGCGTGTTTAAATATGTTACTATTTTAGGACTACATTTTCAAAAGTGACGAGTGTTTTGGGTGTTTCCATTTTGATACAACTTGAAGGGGACCAATTTTCAGGGGACATGTGACATTCTCCTCTGGTGTTATCTGGACTAGTGATCTGCTAGGTCATTCCAATCCTTTACTCTGTGAGCCAGCTTTACCCTGCTCTGCTGTGAGAACCCCCACTCCTGGGCTGTTCATGCACAGCCTTTGGCATGTAAGCTGCTCCTTGGATTATGCAACTGAATGACACTAGCCAATATCTCTGGTCCCAGACACAACCCTAGGAACCTCCATCTTACAGTGTCCAGTTATGCCTGCGGACACTGCAAGTTTATATGAGTTTGTCAATTTAACAAAGAAATTGATATGCACCAGGTTTGTTATCCCAAGGGGAGTCTCTGACACATTTTCAGCCTCATAATTATATACATGAAATTACAACCTATAACATTACCATAACAATGCTCAGTACATCATGAGCCTTCCGAAGACTCCTGACATGACAAACTTTGCATTAGATACCACACAATCATATTATAGAATGTACCACACCGAATCTGATCTATGCTGGCAATCCAATCATTCCATAGGATCCTTTAAACATCTCTGGTGGGACTGCAAACTAGAATGAATCTTTCTGGAAATGTTTACAAATACACACACACTTGGATTCTGGAGTTTTCTATGCAATTTAGTATGCCCATTGCCTTTCTGGGGCTTGGTAACTCTGATTACACTAATAAATTGGATCCCCTCCTTTATTTGCTTTTCTTTGCTGCTTACCTTTCCATAGCTTTGTTCTCAGTAGTATGACCCTCATGTTCCCTCCACAGATACTTGGTTCAACAGCTTCTGAGATATTCTTGCTATGGAGAAACTCACCACACTGATCCCTTTTCCACACTGATAAACCAAGGCAAAACCTTACAATTGTCTGCAATTTTGGGCACCGCTCATTTTTTACACTGTATCTAACATTAATGTTATTGGGCCTCAGAATTTATTGTCCTTTGATTCTTATTGACAATAATGACTATTCTTTATTTTTCCTCTTGTAACAATTTGAGCTAACCTTAGCCTTCCTTTGTAAGTTACATTCTGCTGTACAAAAGCATTGTCATTATTACATTGTCTGTAATACCTGTTCCATATACCATATATATTCGCTATTATATTTGTGGTGTGATTTTTTTTCCCCCCACTTCAAAAATAGCAAAGAAAGAGAAAACACAAAAAGAAATGAGTCCACAATGTCTATAGGCATTGAACTGGGAACATGATACATTTTGGTATAATATTAATAAGCTTTCTTTGCTTACCATAACTAAATATATCATGGATAAATTCATAATAAAGTTCTATTACATATTATGTTATCTTTATATTTTGTTTGTTAGACTCTCAATATATTGTCTATTTCCATACATTTGCCATGAACTATAGCTTAGGTTAAAACAATGACTGTCCTAAATAGTACCATTCAAGGATTTGCATGAATAACAATAATAAACAGAGAGAGCTCACAAGTGGCTTTGTTTGCTATTTGTAATGTGGAGGTCAGATATAAAGGAATCTGACCTCTGAAGGTTAGGGGAATTGCCCATATGCTGTTCCCAGATCCAGAAACAAAAGACCCACACATAAAGTGAGACTATTGTTAAACTACCGTGGCAAGGAGAACACTTGATGCTTTATTGCTTTGTTTATTCTATGACTAATTTTCTCAAAACTTGATTATATTTGTGCAAATTATGACCAAGATCAGCTCTATGCAGAGCGATACCCAGCTTGACACTGTCCCTCCCAGTGAAGATGAAAACTAACCAAATTGTTCTAGGAAATTCCTGTGGATTTTTTTTTTCCAGAGACTGAAAGTTAAGAATGCAACTTCTACAAACTATAAAAGTCTGATCAGCTACAGGATAAAACTAAAAACAATACACCACAAGAGAATGAGAATCTAGCCCTTTTCATATATTTTATGTCATGGGGAAATGTAATTCAGTGTTGGTTTACTGGGTGGGTACAATTTTTATTTTATTATTGGGTTAAGATCTGGATTGCACACCAGGAGAAGCATGAAATGAGACTGGACTAGAGACTAGAGCTATGTAGAACTTGGTGTTTTTGATTCACAGATTTTATGAAAAGCTTTTTAATTCATGTTGAGTTTGCCCTTTTTGAATTTTGCTTTTGAACCCTGAAATTCAAAGCAAACCTTGGGTGACCAGCTAAAGTTTATAGATTCATATATTTGAAGGCTAGAGGAATTATTCTGGTGAACAGAAGGGAACATTGTAATCAGAAAAAGAATTATGATCAAAAACCATCAGAAACTGTGGGGGGAAATCAATTAATTTCACACTATTTCCATACCAAATTATAAATCAGCACAGGTTCTCTCCAAACTGGGCTGAGAGTTCACTTGTGTGTGACTATCAAAGTTGTTAAATGTATTAGTATATATTCAGGCCAATTCACTTGTGTGTTGATAGAGATCAAAGGAGATGTTAATTCTATTGTTTTTACCTATCAATATCCTGTTCTTTACTATTACATTATTTATATTATGCATTCCTGATAATTACATTAACACACTTTGATCTAGGGTTATTTAACAGTGTATTCAGGTGCTAGAACTTGATGAAAACTATTGGAATGTACTTGTATTGTTTTCACTTATCTATTCCTATTATAATATAATGGCAAGCATTTACATTATGTATATCCCTATGACTAAATAACTAATCAAATGCAAATGAAGAAGGGTGCTAAATTCAAAGCAATTGGCCCTTGTGTGGATACAAACACTTATCAGTTGTCTGGAGAAGAAGATATAAGTACTGATTCAAAGGAAGATCCTTTATATCTGGACTGTTTGGATTCTAACAGGGTAGAATCACTGAATAAGATGATGGACATGCCCAGAGTTATTCTGGGTAGCCCTGAAAAGACTTTTGGGAAACTACCACCATTTTGGACTTACAAACTCACCTGTTATATTTTATCTGCTTTAACCTCTTAACTCTCATTCTTTTTTTTTTTTTTTTTTTTTTTTTTTTTTTTGCTAATAAACCTATAGTTAGTTTGCTATAGAATTGGCAGCCAGTGTTGTCTTTGGGGTAAGATCTAGAATACCAATTGATTTGGGGTAAGTGACTGGTCTCTTGGGACTGAGAGAAACCTGATGTGGTGTGATTTTAGGTTAAATAACCTTTTATCAGAAAGTTCAGTTTGTCAGGGGACTGTCTGACTCCATGGTAAGACTGGTATAGTGAGTTCACATTTGTTACTGGCTTAGTGAAATCTAATAATAGAATATACCATTAGTTTGGGGTGTCTGCCCTTGTTTTTTGTCAGTCTTCCCTGAAATAGGCACTCACAGTTGTGAGCCACTCCAGAAAGTGAACAGTTGGAAAATGCCAATTTGCTGAAACCAAAACTCTAATGGGAAAGGGTCATTTTTGTGAAATTTTTTGATTGAAACAAAATTTGAAAAAAGTTTCAAACATTTTTTAAATAAAAATAATCAGGTTTTCTGTCTCTAAACAACTTTTTGTTTAGAAATTGAAGTTAATTATAGTGATTTTTTTTAAATGGTCAAAATCAATACAAAATGTTCTGATTGACTTGAACTGGATTTTGTTTTGAAATTTTGAGTCACAATTTTTCAAGATTTGGGAGGAACTTCTCAAAGATATTTGTGGAATGGGACAGCTATTTCCTACCCAGCCCTAGCTGGAATCTAAAGAAAATGTCTCATGATTTGACACTAGTCTTTGTTATAGTTTTTCATTTCCATCTGGTTGACCAAAAGCCTACCTCTCTTCCTATGCTGTTTGCATTCTCAATAGCACTTTGAGGCTACTTCTACACTTGAAGCCAAGCTATTCACAGCTCGAGTAGACATACTTGTGCTAGCTCAATAGTGTAGCCGCAGTAGCATGGGCAGTGGCATGGGCTAACCACCCAGGTATGTATCCACATGGTCTGGGCAGGTTTGAACTTAGGGTAGCTACCCTGTGATGCTGCTTGCATTTTATTGTAGGTTAACATAATTATCTGTGGTGTAATGCTCAGAGAAGATAAGAGTGTTAACCCAGAAATAGTGAACATTTTAATTATGTTAACCTACAATAGAATGTTAATTTAAAAATAACTAGATTAAATGAGTGGTTCTCAAATTATGATCCATAGTCCACCAGTGAGCCCCAGTACTTTCTTAAGGTCCTCACTACCATAAGAACAGACAGGAGAAGTAAGGGACTGGAGGTTTGTCTATCTTTCCTATGGGGACTGGACTAGCACCAAGTGAAAAGATGAACTTTCTGACGCTGTCCCCCACAACCCCCTCATAAACTTGGGCTATGTGTGTATCTGGCTCATAACAGAGGATCTGGCCCTACCCTAAGGATATCACTCATAAGGAGGAAGAGTGCTACCAACTAAGGGCTTGATTTTGAGCACTCACAACTCCTGTTGAACTTACACCTCTCAGGATCAGCCCCTTATAATCACTAACATAGCTTCCTGTAACATCAGGGTTCTTCTTGGCTGAATCCCATCCAAGTATTGATTTATCAAGACTAACATTTTACATGTGTTTAGCACTTCCCAACTATATATGTAAAACACCACTGAAATGTATCCACCTCTGCCATGGAGGGCAGAAACTTGCAAGCCTCTGCAATACAGTGAGATGAAAGAAGAAATGTTGACCAAAGTACCATGGCAAACCTCTACTTATACTAAAAGTGCTGAGAGATCTCCATGTCCACACAAATTGAAGGGGACCTTGGATTCGAGGTTCTCTCCCAAAAGACTTCCACACAGTGAACTGCATGGCATGACTTGTTTTGGGGCCAATCTTGCATTCCCTGTGCACCCAGAATTCCCACTAACTTCAGTGAGTTTTTCATTGCACAAGCAAGGGAATTCACTCCTCTACTGAAGCCCCTTCTGGGAAATGTCACTAATGCATGAGGTCCCCATTCTGGGGAATACGCCTGGTACAGAAGGCCCCATGCAGGATCAGGGGAGTCCACTCTGCTGACTACATACCATCATTGCAGAAGGCCCCCATCCCAGGTGTTAGGTAAAAAAATGTTGGTGTTTAATATATTCAATTAGGTATTTTAATAATGTATTTTTAAAGTAATGTTAAGTAAATCACTGGCTTAAATAAAATTTAATATGGAGTATACAAACTATGACCCTTGGACTCTTTTTGTAAGCAAACTTGTTTACAGTTTAGACACTGGAGTCCTCTGTATCAAACCGGACTGAACCAGCTTTTCCCGCCAGAGCCAATCCCCAACATTCTATTTCCTCCAAACTTTTCCCGCCTTAGAGATTAGATAAGATCTTGCTCAACTCGGGGCTGCCCATTCCAGTGGCAGCGCGTGGACAGTTGGGTCTGCCCAACTCTCCAGAGCTAGAGAGGAGAGTACCATCTATCCTGCAGCAAGGTTGAGGAAGGAGAGGCCTGTCATCACTGTCCCCGCCACAGCGAACCGAATCCATTTTACCTGTGGAGAGTCCTGGTGTCCATCAGCCCAGAAGGTCTCCCCGCTTGCAACGAAATCCAGCAGTTGTCGGGACTCCCCGGCGGTGGTCCTCAAAGGCTTCAAATTAGCCGGAGAATACAAGGTCCTGGGCCTTGCGTCCTTGCATAATGTCCACTGCGCCTAAATCGTAGGAAAGGTTTCTGGATTGGGGTTTCATTTTTTTTTTTAAGTGCCAAGGGAGGTTTTGTGGGTCTGAGCTTCAAGCTCCTAGAGCCAGTCACTGAATCACTGTACAGTTACGTTTGTGTTTCTTCCCCCCTCCATTTTCCCCAGTTTTCTGTACCTTTACCCTTAATACACTTACCTTTGTTTGCACCATATTACCTTTTCTTTTCTTTTTTATTACATCATGGGGGGGGAGGGACACCCTTACTGTAAGCTAAATCCACTGGTAACAGACACGGAAGGGAGTTGAGTCTGCTCTTCTGAGAAAAGGGGCTTTCCTTTTCTATCTTTTCCCCTACCATTTCTTGAGTATTTTCTCTCTGAAGCGTTACCTTACTCCCTTTGGAGTAACACAGGAGTGGGGCTGGGGTGAGTCAGAGGCAGTTTCTGCACTAAAATGTAGAATATATTAACACCAGGGCTCTTGCACTTAGGGCAGCCCTTAGGGCTGAACCAGTCCCCAAGAATCCCTGAATAGGGCAGCATAAGTTTATAGGCTACAGAAGGATGTAGCTTTATAGTATAAAGGAATTTGGCCCAGGAATGCAGATTCTAGCCTTATCTACCCAAAAAGGATAAAAGGCTGAGTGGACCATATCCTGTATTTGACCCTGTGGTTCCAAAGAGTTAAGATATTTCAGACTTGAAGCTGATGCTGCTAAGCTTTTTCTACTATCTGACAAGATCTGATAATGTAACAGCCTGAAGTGGTATGGGTGCAGGATGTCATGCTATTAGTGACCATATTAAACAGACAGAATAGGGTAAGATTTAAGTTGGAAGAAGCACGACTTTAAATAACTGCTCACATAGTTCTTTTGCTAATGTTCCTCTGACAACGTAAATAGATTCTCTTTGCTTCAATGTGAAGCAAGAATATAATCTGACACTGAAAGTTTAAATATTTAAACTTAAAGTACTATCAAGTTAGCATAACACTAACTATTTCACCAGTGCTTTGTTTAACTATCAAGCCTTTTATAGGAAAAATCCATGATGACATTGAAAGTTGTCACTGACCTGTGACCTCGTGGAGCTGAACTGTTGAATTGTCACCTTCAGAGAGATTTATTATCTATTTTACTATAATGTTTTCAGTAGCAAGCACTCATTTTTCAAACTGTTGCAATATTTCTTCAGAACACCTCTCTCAGCTGTGCAAGTCATATTCTCATGTCAGTCATAGTCATATCATGGGTTGCACATAAATAAATCATCACTTCACTAGCTTTTGATGCTAGTTTCCTGCAGCCCATTCTTCACTGATTGAAAGCTATATATCTTTAACAGCAAGCATGGTAATGTCAATCTGATGGTGGTTAGACCTTCTGAAACTTTCAAACACAAGATGGCAAATTGATGTTCAGAAAGTCATTTTCTATACTATTGCTTGTGTCCAAGCTGTCACTCCTGTGTTGTCAGTTGTTCTTTCTATACTAAAGATTTAGTAGGGAGACCTTTTTACTGGATGGAAAACCTCTATGGTTTACCCCATTCCTTCAGAAAAGGGTTTTATTATGAAACATAGTTTCTGTCATTAGAACACATGGATTAAACTTGAGTTACCTTCACAGGAAGACTAGCATCTTCGGAAGAAATAAAAATGGATTAGGAATTTAAAAAAATTAGGATGTGTTTCTAAATATGATTCTATCTGTAATTGTATTCTACTTCTAAAAGATAAGTGACCTCCTCTATAGGGCCAGCCACTGTGTCCAACACCCCTTTCACAAGAAGATGGGAGGCAACAGAACTTTGATTTCTTATATAATTATGCCAATGCATTGGGGACTGGATGTTACAGATACAGACTTGCCAGGGTTTATTCCCTCCCCAAAGTAGCAGGAGACCAGGAGGGAGATTGTGACTCAAGAAATCACAATCTCTCTCCTGGCCTCCTCCAGAGGCAATACAGTAATGCACTGCTCCTTACCCTAGACTAAATTGCAAAGTGATTATCTAGCCCAGAGATTATATATAGCTAGAAAAAAATGTCCTTACATTAGATTATATAGTAAATAGATACTTTTATATTGACATTATACCATAATAGTTCATGTAAGAGTTTTATCTATTTCGTATTAAGGCCCAAATTTCCTTTTACACATCTTTATTATCAAGCATGTCTCTCTAGGTACTTATACCTAGTGGATGGGGCACTGGGCTGGGACTCAAGAAATCTGAATTCAATTCCTAACTTTTCCACTGGCCTGCTGGATGATCTTGTGCAAGTTACTGTCCTTCCCATGCCTCCGTTTCCCCACCTGTAAAATAGGGATAACAATACCAACTTCCTTTGTAAAATCTTTGAGGTCTGTGGAGAAAATGTGCTACAGAGCACCTATGTATTATTATATAACCCTTCTCACTGAAAGGTATCTGAGGGCATCACAGTCATTAATTGACTTTATCCTTCCAGCACTCCTGTGAAATGGGAAACATTATCCCCATTTAATAGATGGTGAATTGAGGCAGTATGATTTGCACCAGGTCATGGAGGAAGTCTGTGGTAGAACCAGGAAGTGAACCAAGGTCTCCAGAGTCTAGCTCAGTGCCCTGACCATTCTTCCTACCCATGTGAGATAGGCTATATAAACCTCACACTGGGCCCGAAGGAGTTAAAAGGCAATATTGGGCCCATGTAGCCCCGCCCCTCCAGTCCTGCCAAGCATGCTCCAGGTAGAGGAGCAGGTTAAAAGGAGCTCAGAAGCCCAGTCAAAGGTGGTGAATTGGTGAGTCCTCCTTCAGGAAGCCATGCAGAAAGTTGAGCCTTAGAGGGGACAACAGAGTGGGTAAGGCCCACAGGCAGTGTTTTTTCCAACCACCACCCTGTTTGAGAACTTGCAGGACTCTGCTTATTTGGACTTTTCCACTTGGACAATAGGGGCCATACCTCAATCTGGAGGAGGTAGGAAGTAGCTCAGAGTAGTGGACTTAGACTCTCTGCATGGAGGACCCTGCTGATGTTGCTTCCCACAGGACCCTGAGCTGGTATGTGGTGGAGAGGGAGGCATGTGTCCCCCTCACAACCTTAAGGGTGAAGACCCAGACATGGGTGGATGCCAAAACTTGCCAGTTTAGGGTCAAGAAACAGGCACTCTGCTATCCTGACAGAAAGACAAGGGGCTGGTGGTGAGGTGCACTAACTGGTAGGCTCCCTGGCCCTCTGAACAGCCTATCACATCCTGCATAGAAGAAACGTTAAATTCAAAGGAACAATATTTGTTATTTTAAAAAGTCTAACTTTCCAGTTTAATGAAGGAATGACACTGATTTAATAACATTTAGAGAAACTAAACATTATTCCCTTTTCACATTTCTGCACTGATTGATAGATCTTTTAAGCTATAGATGTATGCTCTCTCACACACTCCATGTTAAAAATTCCAATCAAAGCAATATATCAGTAGCTTCATGACAAAAAAATATCCTGTAATATGCACTGTTATCTCACTACTGTCATATGTACCCAGGAATGCCAAGAAGGGCAGCCCACATATCATGACTTAATAAACCAGTGCATATGGGTAAAGAGTTGTTCTATGACTGTTTTCATATGGTGTTCATTAGGAACACAAAAGAAGTGCCTCCAGCAGTTTTTCCTTAGAAGCAGACAATGCAGCCTTTGTCTTTTGAATCTGTGTAGGAGAGTCACAGACTGGAGTGTAACATCTAAGTTTCCTCTGTGAATTAATGCTATCCAAAAGTGACATGGGTGAAATATGTTTTGATTGACAAAGGAATGTTAAACGGTTGCAAATAATGCTTTATTAAGTTACTTTCTTAGATAAAAACGACCATTTCAAATGCATTGCCTATCTGCTTAGGAGTATCACAGTAAGAAATGTAGCAGTACATTATCATATACAAATTAAGCTTTGATACAAAAGAGATCTTAGAGAACCAGTAAAAATCACTCGCATATAAACAGTCAAAATATGGTACTGATGAGTCTAGTGACTTCATTTTCTTATAGTAATTCACACTAGTTGGCATGCTATTCCCTTATAAGCTTTCAGTTCAAGGCCACACCAACTTTTCTACTGGCCACTGACTGGTTGGGGGGGATGGTTGGCTTAAAAACATGGGGCAGATGCTCAGATGGTGTAAATCAATGATGCTCAGACTGAGGTTGGAGAGCCACAAGTGGCTCTTTAATGTGTCTCCTGCAGCTCTTTGCAGTACTGTATGATTTAATTAATTGCTCCGGAATGGTGGCTAAAGCATGAAGGGGCATATGAATGTTTAGCATATCTGGCACGTAAATACCTTGCAACGCCAGCTACAAAAGTGCCATGCCAACGCCTGGTCTCACTTTCAGGTGACATTGTAAGTAAGAAGCAGGCAGCAGTATCTCCCATAAATGTAAACAAATTTGTTTGTCTTAGCAATTGGCTGAACAAGAAGTAGGACTGAGTGGACTTGTAGGCTCTAAAGCAGTGGTTCCCAAACTTGTTCCGCCGCTTGTGCAGGGAAAGTCCCTGGCGGGCCGGGCCGGTTTGTTTACCTGCCGCGTCCAGCAGCTCACATTGACCTGGAGAGGCAAACCGCAGCCACTGGGAGCCGCGATCGGCCGAACCTGCGGATGCGGCAGGTAAACAAACCGGCCCGGCCCGCCAGGGGCTTTCCCTGCACAAGCGGCGGAACAAGTTTGGGAACCACTGCTCTAAAGTTTTACATTGTTTTGTTTTTGAGTGCAGTTACATAACAAAACAAAATCTACATTTGTAAGTTACACTTTCATGATAGAGATTGCACTACATTACTTGTATGAGGTGAATTGAAAAATACTATTTCTTTTGTTTATCATTTTTACAGTGCAAATATTTGTAATCAAAAACAATAATATAAAGTGAGCACTGTACACTTTGTATTCTGTGCTGTAATAGAAATCAATATATTTGAAAATGTGGAAAAACATCCAAAATATTTAATAAATTTCAATTGGTATTCTATTGTTTAAGAGTGCGATTAATCGTGATTAATTTTTTAATCGCAGTTAATTTTTTTGTTGATTGCATGAGTTAACTGTGATTAATCGACAGCCCTAATATATATAAAATATTTCCCCTGTGATACTATTTAAATATGAATATGTAGTACCATAGTAAATGAAACAATGAATTCATACTACTATGGGTCTTTTGGGTAATGTTGATCGCTAATGTAGCTCCTGGACCACTATGGTCTGAGTATCACTGGTATAAAACAATGCAACTTCATTGAAGTAAATCAATTGCCATCAGATGAGGATAAGCCCCTTAGCATGGGTCTGCGCACACACACTGTTAATTGGTGAATCTTAATCATGGAACACCCCTGTTAAAAGATCTGTGTCACAGTAGTTAAGCAAATTTTTTTGCTGTGTGAAGTGGTATCCCTCACCCTGCTATCATAACCAGTAAAATTAAGCTCTCTCCTGCAAACACTCTACAATGCTTTTCCCCCATGTGTTGAAGGTGCGTCTATATAAGCAGACTTTGTCCAGCAGGCCTAGGGTTTTCACAGAGATTTTACCTGGCTGAAAGAAAGCTAAGAAAGGAGGAGTCAGGAAACAAAACAGCACTGAGAAGCAGTATGGTCCAGTGGATAGAGCACTCAGGCGAGCTGGGTCTACTCCTGACTGTGCCACTGATCCACTGTGTGACCTTGGTGAAGTCATTTCACCTCCGTTTCGTCTCTTACACTTTATATGTCTTGTCTATTTAGACTGTAAGCTCTTTGGATCTGGTACGGTCTCTTACTATGTACAAAGCCTAGTGCAGGGGTTCTCAAACAGGGTCGCGAGCTGTCAACCTCCACCCCAAACCCCGCTTGCCTCCAGCATTTATAATAGTGTTAAATATATTAAAAAGTGTGTTTAATTTATTACGGGGGTCGCACTCAGAGGCTTGCTGTGTGAAAGGGGCTGCCAGTAAAAAAGTTTGAGACCCACTGGCCTAGTGCAATGAGGCCCCAGCTGAGAGTAAGGCCTTTAGGCCAATGGTTTTCAACGTTTCCAGTCTACTGTACCTCTTTCAGAGTCTAATTTATCTTGCGTACCCTAAGTTCCACCTTAAAACTTAAAAACTACATGCTTACAAAATCATACATAAAAATACAAAAGTGTCACAGCACACTATTACTGAACAATTGCCTACTTTCTCATTTTGTCTGTATGAAAGTTTAGTTTGTACTGACTTTGCTAGTGCTTTTTATGTAGCCTGTTGTAAAACTATGCAAATATCTAGATGAGTTGCTGTACCCACTGGAAGACCTCTGCATATCCCCAGGGATACAGGTACCCCTGGTTGAGAACCACTGCTCTAGGCATTACTGTAATGCAAATGATAAAACATATGTAGGAGGAAAGGCAAAGATCGATAGTCAATAATTTGAGGAAGCCTTGGGCAGGTTAGACATGGCTGATTTCTATTTGTCCTACCCTTGGTAGACATGGAGAACAATTGATCACTGTCCTTTTTATAACAACCTTTTACATATCTGAAGCCCCCTACCCAATCTTCTCTCCTCTAGACTAAACATGCCCCCTTTTTAAACCTTTCCTTATAGATTAGGTTTTCTAAATCTGTTTTCATTTTTTTTTCTCTCTTGTATTTTTCCACATCTTCCTCAACATGTGGCACGCAAAACTGGACACAGTACTCCAGCTGAGGCTTCACCAGCTCTAACGAGAGCAGGACAATTACCTCCTGTGTGTTACATAACTTCTGTTAACACTCCCCAAAATGATATTTGCCTTTTTTTGCCACTTCATCACATTGTTGTCTCATATTCAATTTGTGATCTACTATAACCCTCAGATCCTTTTCTGCAATACCGCTGTCTAGCCAGTTATTGGGTCTGCGCAAACACACACACACACACACTGTTAAGTGGTGAAACTCAGGCTAGGTCTACACTGCAGCGGGGGTCCAACCTAAGATACGCAACTTCAGCTACGTGAATACCGTAGCTGAAGTTGCGTATTTTAGGTCGGCTTACCTAGCGGTGAGGACGCGGGAAAGTCGACCGCTGCCGCCTCCTGCCGAGGTGGATTTCCGGAGTCGACGGCAGAGCGATCAGGGATCGATTTTACCGCGTCTTCACTAGACGCGGTAAGTCGATCCCCGAAAAACCAATTGCTACCCGCCGGATCGGCGGGTAGTGAAGACAAAGCCTTAATCGTGCTACACCCAGGATCTGTGTCTCAGAATCTGTGTCACAGTAGTTAGGAAAAGTATTTTTACTGTGTGAATGACATTCCTCACCCTGCTATCATAAGCAGTAAAATCAAGCTCTCTCCTGCAAACTCTCTACAATGCTTGTATTACAATACATCTTGTATTTGTGCATTTGCTATCTTTCCTTAAGTGCACTAATTTACACTTGTCTTTATTTAATTTTATTTTATTTTCAGACTACTTCTCCAATTTATCAAGATCATTTAAAATTCTTATCTTGTCCTCTAAAGTGCTTGGAACCTCTCCCTGCTTGGTGTCATCTAAAAGTTTTACAAGCATACTTGCCACTCCATCATCCAATAGTTAATGAAAATATTAAGTAGTAATGGACCCATGACACAACTCTGTGGGACCCCACTTGAAATGTCCTGCTAAGTGTGGATGGAAAGCACTCCGCCACAATGGTGTATAGAACTGACTAAAAAAGTGTATGTTTCATGAAAAAATTGAGGGGAAAATTAAAATTTTTGAATTTCCTTAAAATTTTTCACAATTTTTTTGGTTTTTTAATTATTATTTTTTAAACTTTTTTTGTGGAGGGGGGAAATAATCATCTTTTTAAAAAGAAATTTCAAAAAAATTGTCAATGTTTTTCATGTCAATTTCCTCAAACACTGACAAAAATAAGTTTTTCCACGAATTTTTGTTGTTGTTGAAACCCCGTTTTTTGACAAAATTTTAACCAGCTCTAGTTGTGTTGTCAGAAAAGCTCCTGTGTGGACACAATGGAGCTATGTGACTTATAAGCAGCTGAAGTCACTGTGCCCCAGCTGGCTGCAAAACGACAACCCTAGCTGTAGTGTTGGCCACATGGTATAGAGTTAAGATTCAACAGAAGTTAAAAGCTACCATGTATCCTGCAAGACACTATACAGTGCCATACTTCCTGCTGATTTTTTCATAGTCTCATCAAGAGACAGAAGCCAGCTGCAAGACTGAGACAAATAATACAGTCAGGCTCAATTACTGAGGCATCTGTACTGTGCTAAATTTATAAAGTTATTTCTTGTTTTTAATTATGTAGAATGCTAAATCCATGTCTTGGTCACCTCTGAAATTTTCAAAGTGGAGCCCTTCAGAGTTGTTAATAGTAAACTATCCTGAAGCTTTTTTCCTTTATGGTAATTTTTACATTATTTCCCATTGATAGTTTTATAGATAGGCCTCTTTTGGGTTGGGTAAATCATACACTCAGTCTGTTCTCCATTTATTTATGGGACAGTGAGCAACCGTCACTGTAATATCCTGACATCCATTAGACAAAATGTTAAATATCCTGTTAGTGCTTCAGTACAAATCAGTTCAAAGAAGCATTGTTACAGACCAATTTGATTTTTTTAAAGGAAAAGCTTACATTCATCTGAATATTTATCAAGCAGCAGGACACTATGATCCTATAAAGATAATGTGTTCCATTGACGTAGGCTCTAAATTATTGCATAAAGAGTCCAATTTTCAAGTGAGGGCACCTAAAGTCAGGCATCTAAGTCTATATTTAGCCACCATGGATGTCAATGGGGCCAGGATTTGACCCCTACATACCCATTTTAGGAACAAGAGTGTTGATTCAGGCATTTAAAAGTGGCTGGAATGGGTGTCTAGGTGCCAAGTTTAAAAATTGATCCCACATTGCATATCCTTGATAAATATGAATGTCCTGATCTATTCCTTATTTTTGATCTATGGTTGATTATTCATAATAAGTTAACATGTTATGGCTATATTTGATAAAGTTTTTCAAGATGGGGTATATATAGTGTTACATAATATCTTTCTGAATAATGTTCTATTTTTACTGTTGCAAACTAGGCACATAAGATTTTCCTTTTTTTCATCTATGATAAAATATTCTTTCTCTTCTCATCATAATCAAAGTAAGCAGAGGTTTTTGTAGCTATTGAATGCTTCTCCATTCAGATTTTCTCTATTTATTCTCTTCAGTTTTACTAAGTAGCCTTCAACTTTACAGTGAGAAATGTGTTCTGCCCTGCCTCATATCAATATATTTATAAAAGTATTTTATTTATAGCAAAATGATTATACAGATGAGCACAAAAGCAAAGAAATGTTGAGTTCATGTAACCCTAACACATTTCGGAGGAGATTTTTCAAAGGCATAAATGGCAGTTAGACATCCACCTCCTCTTAAGGGCTAAAGGGAGTCAGGCACCTGCTGCCTTTTGTGATTTTGAATATCTACCTGTTAATTCTTGACATTTAGTGGCTTACCATTGGGCACATTTTAGCTTCTATTGAAGGAAAGCATTATCTATTTTACCGGGCAAAGATTTCAACGAAACTAGAGATGGATTTACACCCAAAAAATTATATATATGCCTGCATTTGTGGATGCAAAGTAATTGTGTTATATGTGCTTCTTTTGCAGGCATATCAGCCTCCAGTTTATGAAAGTTTGCCCTTGTCTATCAGGCTGAATTGAAAGCATTTGCAGCTCTGAA
Organism: Emys orbicularis; assembly: GCF_028017835.1. NCBI lineage: Eukaryota > Metazoa > Chordata > Testudines > Emydidae > Emys > Emys orbicularis. Next base: position 98,186,864 of record NC_088684.1, read on the forward strand.
TTTAGGGTTATAACATTCTCAATTCTGGGTTTAGAGGTGTTGATTTAGGCTGTATATTGAGGAGTAGCTTCAAGCCCACCTCATTTACTGCTGTGCAGTGGAAGACAATGCTGCGCTGCCGGATAACCATTTGCAGCTATGGAACATCACATTAAGTATTATATGCTGCGCTTTGATGGAGTTCCTGGCTGAAATCCCGCCCCACTGAAGTCAGTGGGAGTTTTGACATAGTTTTCAATGTGGCCAGGATTATACTGTTCTGCCCAAGATCAGCAACTTTACCAGAGTGTTGAAAATACCAAAGAATGCATATGGCAAGAGCCATTGTTATGACACTGTAGCACCAAGTGGATCCCTGTAACAACAGTGAGAATATCCACTACCTCTTTAAT